>NC_133399.1:42945914-43245914 GCF_047511655.1 Castor canadensis
AATGAGTTGTGCTGTCCATTAATGAAGGTGAGGTATTGAAATCTCAAACCATTATTCAGAACTCCATCTCCTTCAATTCTGTCAATTTTTACTTTATATATTTTGAATCTCCATCAGAGATCCCAAAATATAATTGCCACATTTTCTTGATGAATTGATCCTTTAAATATATTATGCCTTTGTGTCTTGGAGCAGTGTTTATTTTAAGGCCCATTTTGCCTGATACTAGTATAGCTAAACCATCTCCCTTTTTGTGGCTGTTTGTAAGAAATAACTTTTTCTACCCTTTCACTTTCAATAATATTTTCTTTGGCAAGTGTCTTATAGATTAGAATATAATTGGATTATTTTTAAATTTGTTCTGTAAAAACCTGTCTTTTAATTGGAGAGTCTAGTTCACTTTCAATTAAAGTAATTACTGTAAAGGACCTTCTGCCTATTTATCATTTGCTACTCACCTATCTATCTAATATTTTTTCTGTGTGTCGTATCATTTTTGTTCCTTAGTTCCATTATTGTGAACTTTTATGTGAAGGATTTTCTCATGGAACATTTTGATTCCTTTCTCATTTCTTTTTATGATTTTTACTTATTTTCTTAGTGGTTTCCCTGGAGTTTATGTTTCATGTTTTAATTTAAAGCAATCTAGTTTGATCTAACATCAACATGGTTTCAGTAGTATAAAGAACTTTGCTCCTGTATGGCATTCCCTCTCCCTTAATTGTTTCATCACAAAATACATTTCTACCCATTGTGTGCCCATTAATGTAGATGTATAATTAATCAACTTAGGTGTTCTTTCTTTTTCTTTTTCTCCTTGTTTTTTTTTTTTTTGAGACAGAGTCTCACTGTGTAGCTCAGGCTGGCTTCACAGTCCGCCTGTCTCAGCCTCCCAAGCACTGGGATGGTCAACATTTTCCTTTCAGCAATTTGAATGCATCATTCCAATGCCTGGTAGACTTTTTGGTTTCTGATAAGAAAATGACTACTAACCTTACTGATAGTCCTGTGTATGTGATGAATCACTTTTCTCCTGCTTCTTTTAGGGTTATGTCTTTGTCTTTCAAGAGTATGATTAATATGTGCTTCTGTCCTAATTGGGTGGTTGAATTTTTTTATTTTTTCATTTGTGTCTTTCTTCAAATTTGGGGAAGATTTTAGCCATTATTTATCAATTATTCTTTCCTCTCTCTTATCTCTACATCAGAGACTCCCATTAAGCCTAGATTAGTATGTCTGATGTTATCCCACATGTTCAGTTCATTCCTTTCTTCATTCTTTTAAGCTCTGTTCTTTTATTCCCTCTGTTCTCTTTTCTTTCTGTACTTCAGACTGAATAAAATCAATTGTCCTATCTTTATGGTCACTTATTCTGCTGCCTGCTCAGATCTGATGTTGAACCTCTCTTCTGAAGTTTCCATTTCAGTTCCAGTTTTCAACTCCAAGCTTCTGTCTGGCTTCCTTTTCAATGGAATTTTTGTGTGTGTATGATATTTTCTGTTTAGTGAGAATTTGTTCTCTTGATTTCCTTTAGTTCTTTATATGTGGATTCTTTTAGGTCTCTAAACACATTTAAAATAGTTGATCATGTGTGTGGTCTAGTAAGTCCAATGTTTGGACTTAGGTATAAGATCTACCAATGTATTTCTTCTTTAATAGGTCAGACTTTTGGTAATTTTTTTAAATTTTGAAATATTTGCATAGACTTAACTGATTGAGCATCCCAAATCTGGAAATCTGAAATGCTCCAAAATCCAAAACTGAAAAAAAAGTGCTCATAATGATTTGAATTTTGGAGCATTTCAGGTTTTAGATTTTGGATTTGTGTTGTACGCCTGTGCAGCAATTCGGCAATCAGATTTCCCCCCATCTGCAGGGTTTGTTGTGGCTGTGTGCTGCTGTATATGACTTCAGTTGTGTTGCAGAACTAATACTGTAATGTCATATTTGTCATATGTGGCCACAAAAATCTCCTCTTTTGTTAGCTTAAGAGTTGTCTAGTGATTCATGCAAGATTTCTTTGAATGCCTGGAAACAAACACCAAAATCTCTGAGTGTCTTCAGATGAGCTGAATACATACATAGGGCATGCTTGACCTTCCCTTTGCTCATGCAAAGCCTAAAGGTCAACCAAGGGTCAGGGCTTGGTACTGTCTCAGGTTTTTTCTGAGTATGCACCTGTGTATAGCAGTCTAGATTCCTGTATATATCAGAGAGCTTTTCAAAGCCCTACACTCCAAACATCTATTTCTCTGGCTTTCCAGCCTTTTGTTTATTACTAGCTTTCTTTGTGTCTACTGTTTTTTGTTGCCTCTGGTACTAGTAATCCATTGGCCTTTAAATGTGTTCATCACATGTGTACCAGCAATACTTATTTTT
Organism: Castor canadensis; assembly: GCF_047511655.1. Lineage (NCBI taxonomy): Eukaryota > Metazoa > Chordata > Mammalia > Rodentia > Castoridae > Castor > Castor canadensis. Next base: position 42,948,294 of record NC_133399.1, read on the forward strand.
TTCTACAAGGTCATGACTAAAGCCAATAAAAGGGGATGAGTAAAGGTCACTTAAAACATCAAAAAATTCTCTTACCCAGATTCAGCAATTTTTGTGTGTGGGGTGAGGGGGGTTGATTAACCATTCTCATTGCTGTAAGCATTAGAGAATTTTCCAGAATTCCAATAAAGGTGATTCAACATATTTGCATGTTTCTTTACTATTTTGTGGTGATACAGGCTTTTGAAGTTCCCTATTTCACTGATTTCACTTTTGTCACTTTTCCCAAATCTTTCTTGAGCATTTTTTTGTCGCTAGATATGTGCAGGGATTTGGTAATGCTGTGGTAAACAAGACATACATTGTCTCTCACCTTCACAGAGCTGTGTATATCTTCTCTGTGAAATGAACATCTTTTTCTTGCTGTGACTTTAGATTCTCCGTGGTTAAAAGTTTTAGGTCATCTGAAGTGTGTATTTGAATTTAGGCATGGACTTCTGGAACTATTTATGCCATATCACTCTGAATATTTCCTTCTGAAAGTTACAGTATTTGTTAAAATTGAGGCAAATCATTCCACTGTGCCTAAAGTCAGTCACACTTTTCTTTCAGTCTTCAGAAGTGTCGGCTTCCATTTCATGGAGTTTGTTTTCCCCTGAATAAACTCCCTACATCACATATATTTTCTTCATACCTAGGAGAAAATAATCCATAATGGGTTATCATGTTGATAACCCAGTGAGATCTCTCAGTTGGAGCAAGAAGACAAGGTGATGACAAAGGAGAGAGAAATTCTCCCAGGCACCTGTCCAAGTGAACACAGGTCAATATGAACCATGTGAGGAACAACTGTAGCCAGGAATGCAGGAGTTAGGAAACTTATAGACACTAATATTCATCAGGAGACCTTGTGCCCCTTTGTTTCTGACAAAGATGGACAAGAGCATGTAGCATGAGTTTCCTTGTATATGTTTTTCTTTAGCTCTTTTTTCATCAACTCATAATTTCCCTTGCCTCTGAGGAGAAAGAAAGATTACAGCTATTTTCCTTTTGTAATTTGAGTCCAATTTTGCATTCCTGGTAATTCCTTCTTCTGTCAATCTCTTATCTCAACATTTCTCTAGAATCCTTTCTTTTAATTAATACCTAAAATTTCCATAGCCACGTGCACTTCATTATAAACCTCAGAATTTATTTCTCAGAGTCCACCTGTGCACTTTTCCAATTTCCTCCATCAATATAAATGTCTTTTAAATTTGCTTCAGAGGTAGAGTCTGTACTTAAAGCCAAGTAGCTAACTCCTAAGGAGCATGTTAATAGATGAGAATAGTCTGAACATGGAAAAATGGTAAGACTAATGTGGGTGGTTTATATTTTTTCCTCAATAGGAAAAGACTATAAATTAGAACAGACACAAAATAACCCAGACAATCATTACAGAAAGTGGCATTTATACTTGAGAAAGCAGTGTCCTTGGGGAGATACTGTGAAACTGTCGTGATTTGGGAGAAAAGTCTAAGTTAGTATCAAACTTGCTTTTTCACTTAGAGCTTTGAAGTAAATATTTCATTAAATGTAAGTCAGATATTGGCTGCTTGAAACATTAATTGGTGTTAAATCTATTAGAAAATGTCTTGGAAATACTATCAGGACTTGTGGTGAAACACCCCATTTTTAAATGCTGAGACTTAAGTGGGGCAGAAGCCATATATAATCATTGAAGTCTGTGAAAACATAATTACAGTGATGTAACAGTTTTTCAGGTACACAGAATCATAGAAAAATATGAAATACTGAAAATATTATAAATTACAGTTATCATTTGTCTCTTAATCAGCAGGAGAGAAGTCATTGTGGAGTGAAAATCAATAAATGTAGTCAGTGTTTTAACATTTTCAGCACAAAATTGAAGCTCACACAGCACAATAGAATTCATACTGGAGAAAAACCCTATGACTGTAGTTAGTGTGGAAAATCCTTCACCAACAGATATTCCTCACAATCCATAGGAAAATCCATAATGAGAAGAAACCAATGAATGTAATCACCTTGGGAAAGCCTTTAGCAATCCCTCATCCCTCACACTGCATGCGAGAATTCACACTGGAGGAAAACTCTACAAATGTAACCAGTGTTTGTATGTCTTCTGCACTAGTTGTAACCTGTTATGTTACAAGAGAATTCACACAAGGGTATCTGCCATGAGTGTAATCAATGTGGGAAGGCCTTCAGCACTAAGTTCTCCTTCACTAGACACAATAGCATTCATACTGTATCAGTGCTATGATTGTGGGAAAACCTTCAGAAAGAGCTCATCCTAACACAGCACATGAGAACTCACACAGGCCAAAAGCCATATGAGTGTAATGAGTGTTGGAAATCCTTCAGCAGTAGATTTTCTCAACTGTGTGCAAGAGGATACACACTGGGGAGAAACCCTATGAATGCAGTGACTGTGGAAAAGTCTTCAATAATCTCTCAACTGTAAAGAAACACAAATTCACACTGGAGAAAAACTGTATGAATGTAACCATTCTGGGAAATCTTTCACGAGTAACTCTTACATCTCTGTACATAAGAGAATACACAACAGGTGAACATGAATTATAATGAGAAGTTATCATGGGAGTTTCTGTGAAAAAACACTTGTTGAGCTTTCACCCTAACACAAAGTGAGAAATTACTCTGGATGCACAAGCACTATGTTGCCGGGTAACAAATCCCCACTCCTTCCAACCCCCCTCCCAAAACACTGTATTGTCAAATGAGAAACATTTATTGTCTCACATTTCTGCAGGTCAGGAATTAGAAAGGGGCTTAGCTCTGTAGTTCAGGCTTCAGATTTCCTGTGAGGGTGAAGTCAAGGTGTCAGGAAGAGCTGTGGTCATCTGAAGTGTTTATAGATGAAGGGACCACTTCCAGAATGGCTCACTCCCATGCCTGGAAGTTAGTACAGATTCTTGACATGACACCTTCTGTTCCTTAGCCTCTCCACAGGGCTAAGTGTCTTACAATATGGCAGTAGGTTCTCCCAAAGCAAGTGTTCCTGGGGAAGCCAGTGAAGAAGTCTGTGTGTTTCTTCTTCCTTGCGGTACTGGTCACACAAAGACCAGTTCTGTTGCAGTGTTGAGTAAACTTCAGAAAATATGAATACAAGGAAACAGAGATCACTGAGAACCATCTGGAAATGTGCCACGAAATTAATGAAGAGCCATCAGCAGATCCTCATCCTTTTAATCCATATGAAATAACATTCAATAAAGTCTTCCTTCACTCTGGACAGAAACCTTATGAGTGCAATGTATACAGGAAAGCTTTGAGCATGAATGATGGTACTGAGAAAAACCTGAGGAGTAAATGGTAAAAGAAGAGCCACTGGTGATAGTTCCAAGAAGTCTAGTAACAGCTCACACTAAGGGAAAACCCTTATTAAGGTTCTCAGAACACAGAAGCCTTCAGTGATGCAGATCTTTTCAGACATGTAGGAAATTGTACAGCAGACGAGCATATTCAGGAGAAGAGCACTGCTGAAAGAGTGTCTGCCCAGCAAGTGTAAGGCCTTGAGTTCAAACTCTAGTGCTCCTTTCATCACCCCCCAAAAAGAGAGGAGCACTCATTTTTGCAGAAAACAGCACAAGTGTTTGCATGATTGACCACAAAATAGTGAGGGACTTTTATCTGCAGTGATTGTGGGAAATCCTTGAATGTTTTCTTCACATGAGAATTTATTGTGGACAGAAAGCCCCACTAAATGTCATCTGCATTGGCAGGCCTGCTATTGTCCCACATTCAGCAGGAAACTTGTGAATATAAAGAAATGGGATGTCTTCAGGAATGCCTTTTATGTTAGGAAGACTAGGAAAATTCTCCCTAGAGGTAAAACCTGCAAATGTATTAATTTTAGAAAAATGTTTGGGTGCTCCTCTCTTGAGCACTCATACCGCTGGAACACCCTGGGAATGTAATCTATGTAAGGCTGACTCATGCTTAGCCCTTCACTCAGTGACTGCAAGATTATTTCTACTGGGAGTGAAAAATATGAGTGTGGAGTTACCTTTATCTGCATTTCTGTGTAAGTTCCACTGGCTCATTGATTTTGAGTCTTTTTTTTCATATAAGCAATTATGTCTAGATCTATTCCTTAAAATTAATTTTGTTAACATTCCCAAAATTTCAATGTAATGTATTATAATCTGCTCTTTAATGAACTGGTTTGTTGGTTCAGTCTCATAATCCCAGCATTCAGGAGGCTGAGGCTGCAGGAGCAAGAGTTTGAGGCCAGCTTGGGTATAGAGTGAGACCCTGTCTCAAAATACAAAATGACAATACTAATTATTTGCTCCTTAAAATTATTATTATGTGACATTCATAAAGGTATTTCTGAATAAGACCTCAATGCTTTATTTTATCATAATGAATATTAGGCAATATTTCTGCTATGTGTTTTTTAAAGTTAGTAGTATTTTTGTTACAGTATGTGGACTTTATGATATAGTCTTTTATCTCTTTTTACCTCAGTATGACAAATACTGTTAGCCTCTTTCCCAGTGTCCATTCCCTCCTATTTAATAGCTTAAAGAAATAATTGTTCAAGCTGTCCCTGACCAGTATTTGAAATAATCTGCCAAGCTTCCCTGAAACCCAACAGGATTTGTTCCACTGTGCTCCCTGTGAGAATGAGGTAGAAGTCTCTTTGGGGACTGGGGAAGACACCTAACTTCTTTTCTTCACCTATTACCTATTCATCTTACCATACTTTCACTTGGAGGGTGGGCTCAAAGTCTGATGAATGAAGAGCTATTTTGTTTTGTTTCATTTTTAAACATGCTGACAAAAAAATACAGTGTATCAAAAACCCCAGAATGATTTGGGTTCCCCCAAAGCCTCCAATCATCAGCAGCAGTTGTGCACTATTTATTCCTGTATCACCTCTTATGTGATTAAAAGTAATACATAATGGTTGAAGCCAAAGTGATTTGTTGTTTGCTTCTGAGGTGATGTTTTCTTTCAGCTGAATGCAGCATCTAACTTGTAAGCCTATTTGCTTGTCAAATATTACCCATGTTTCTTATGTATCCTCTAATAGATAGATATGGGGTATATGCACATTAAAACAAGCTAATTGTGTTTTTGTAGCATATATGTTCAGATATTTTGCTTTTAATATTTTAAGTGATAGAAACAGTAAAGTCTTCAATTTTGATTATATATTAATATTCTTGTAATACTGTCACTGTTTTCATATGCTATAACAAGGAACATAATTAGACAGTTCAATATAAATTGTTCCTTTTTATGTAGGGCTGTATTTTACCTACCAAAGTATTATAATGCATTAATAATAACTTGTCAAACACTTATATAGCACTTCTTGCAGTCAGACAAGATTGCCATAAAAATTATTGAATATTCCTGATAGGCTTAAGTATGTTCTGGTATCTCCACTTTATCAAAGAGAAGGCTGTTATAGTACAGTCGAGTCACTTTCCTGAGTTAATGGCTAATAAGATGAGCCCAGATTTGAAGCCAGATGGTCCATGCTTTTAACCACTAGTCTATTTACTGAGTATGTTCTGTCGTTCAAGCAAGTTTTGCCATAGAAGCACTTCATCCTAATGGAGAGAGGGGTGTATTATTGAAAAATCAAGAAAATGTAGTATTTTATGTGTCATAGAGAAAACTAAAGCATTTCAAGAGACTTAAGGTATATTGGGGACTTAGAATTATATGTAAAATAGAAGAGAAAATACTCAGTTAAGGGACGTTTGAGACCTTGATGGGATGAGAAAGTGAGACACGTGAAGTGGAGATGCTACGTGCTGGCTGGGCGTGTGGAGGAGTCAAAGTTTTGCCTCTTTTCGGTGGTTTTTCCTGTAAGGTATATTTCCAGCTTCTCTCCAAGATTTTACTTTAGGAAACACGCTTTCTGCTTCCTCCCTCTAGTCACCATCTTGGAATCTGAACATCATACTTAGTGGTGAAAAACTGAAACCATTTCCTCCAAAACTGAGAATGAGACAAGGGTGCCCACAGTTCCCACTCCTATTCAACATGGTTCTGGAATTCCTAGCCAGAGTAATTAGGCAAGAAGAAGAAATAAAAGGATTACAAATAGGTAAAGAAACTGTCAAAATATGCCTATTTGCTGATGATATCATCCTATATCTTAAAGACCCCAAAAATTCTACCCCAAAACTCCTAGACACAATAAACAGATATAGCAAGGTGGCAGGATACAAAATCAACTTACAAAAATCATTAGCTTTTCTACACAAACTGAGAAATGACCAACAAACTGAGAAAGAATATATGGAAACAATTCCATTTATAATAGCCTCAATAAAATCAAATACCTATGAGTAAACTTAACAAAGGATATGAATTATCTCTATAAGGAAATCTACAAACCCCTGAAGAAAGAGATTGAGGAAGACTACAGAAGGTGGAGAGATTTCCTGTGCTCATGGATTCATGGATTGGTATACTCAATAAACTAAAAATAGCTATACTACCAAAGCAAGCTACATGTTTAATGCAATTCCCATCAAAATCCCAATGACATTCATGACAGGGATTGAAAAATCTACCCTAAAGTTCATTTGGACACACAAGAGACTGCGAATAGCCAAAGCAATATTCAGCAAAAAGAGCAATGACTTCAAGCTATATTACAAAGCAATAGTAATAAAAACAGCATGGTACTGGCATAAAAACAGACATGAAGAACAGTGGAACAGAATAGAGGACCTAGATATGAATCCACACAGCACACAGCTATACCCGTGTTGTTTTTGACAAAGGAGCCAAAAATATACTATGGAGAAAAGACAGCCTCTTCAACAAATGTTGCTGGGAAAAAGTGGTTATCCATCTACAAAAAATGGAAACTAGATCCATGTTTATCACCGTGTACTAGTACCAACTCAAAATGGATCAATGACCTTAATATCCAAACTAAAACTCTGAAGTTAGTACAGGAAAAAGCAGGAAATACTCTGGAAGTAATAGGTACAGGCAAGGTCTTCCTCAATAGAACCCTAGCAGCTCAGCAACTAAGAGAAAAGATGGACAAATGGGACTTCATAAAATTAAAAAGCTTCTGCACAACAAGAGAAATGGTCTCTAAACTAAAGAGACCACTCACAGAGTGGGAGAAAATATCTGCCAACTATACATCAGACAAAGGACTGATAACCAGAATATACAGGGAACTTAAGAAATTAAACTCTCCCAAAATGAACAAACCAATAAAGAAATGGGCAAGTGAATGAACCAGAACCATCTCAAAAGAAGAAATTCAAATGGCAAAGAAAAACATGAAAAAATGCTCACCATCTCTAGCCATAAAGGAAATGCAAATCAAAAGCACACTAAGATTCCACCTCACCCCGTTAGAATAGCCATCAGCAAAACCAACAACAACAACAGGTGTTGGCAAGGATGTGGGGGAAAAGGAACCCTCGTACACTGCTGGTGGGAATGCAAGCTAGTGCAACCATTCTGGAAAAAATATGGAGGCTTCTTAAAAGCTTAAACATAGATCTGCCATATGATCCAGCAATTCCACAATGGGGATATACCTAAAGGAATGCGACACAGGTTACTCCAGAGGCACCTGCACACCCATGATTATTGCAGCGCTATTCACAATAACAAGTTATGGAAATAGCCAAGATGCCCCACTACTGACAAAAGGGTCAAGAAAATGTATTTATACACAATGGAATTTTACTCAGCCCTGAAGAAAAATGTACCCTTATCATTCACAAGGAAATGGATGGAACTGGAGAACATCATTCTGAGCGAGGTTAGCCAGGCTCAAAAGATCAAAAATCATATGTTCTCCCTCATATGCAGACTTTAGATCTAGGGCAAATACAGTAATGTTGTACTACTTGGGTCACACATTATCAGGAAATTACCACATGGTTTCTGTTCCACTGGAATTTCAGATTCCACAAACTCAGGTGAGTTAAGGAGCATGTTTGATCAGAGATCTTTCTCTGTGAGATAAACAACTCCCATACCCCCGCTTCTAGCAGTGACTGAGTTGAGGACGAGTTCATGAGCACTGGGTCCCTTAGCATGTATGTATCATTGAAGCATTTTTTGTCAGCACCCCAGCAAATGCACTGGTAGGATTTTTGCAGAGGCCATAGATGCTTTATTGCAGGGCAGATGTCAAGATGCCCCTGGGCTTTCAGTGTAAGCCCCTGAGTTTATGGAGGCCTCTTGGATGCCACCAGTAGTTAGCAGATGGGCCTGTCATCTTCCATGTGTTAGTTACCTATATGTGTGTAACAAATTCCTCCAACTTTTAGCATAGTAAACAAGAAAACATAATTCACTCATTTTCTGTGGGTCAGGCATTTGGGAAGTGCCCAGTTGAGCAAAAGTGACCCAAAATGTTAGTAGAATAGGAGAAGCCAAACTGACCTTATATGTCATTTAGACCAACCTTCTTATTTGATAGGGAAATGTATGCAGAGAGTTTGAATGATTACCTGTGCTGGTGCAGCTATTTTCAGAGGTGTTTGGAGCACAGGGCTCTGTTCCTCACATCTGCTGTTGGGTGATGTGAGTGTGATGTCAGTGCTATAATGTTTGTGTGGAGGTATGAGGTCATGAGAACTAACATGCATAGTCAGTCATTTGGGTGTTAGTTTGTGGGAAACCTGGCCGATTCAGTTTGGTTGTGTAACTTCTGTCTGTGAAGGTCAGTGAAATGAACACAATGATTAAAAACACTTTTTTCCATTCCTGAGTTTTAACAAACTTACTGTAGTGGGGGTACATTGTGACTTTTGCCAAAGTTCTTATAATATGCCATAGTTGAATTCATCCCTCCACATTCTCCTTTATTCTCTCTCACCGTATTCCTGGAATAGTTTCATCACGTCTCGTTTTTCCATTTTCATACATGAGTATATAATATTTATACCATATCCTACACCCTTTCCTTATATCCTCACCCCTCCCACAAGTAACAACTCCCTATACAGGACCTATTTTCCATTTCTGTTACCAAAAATCCCTTTTTGTGTTTATTTTGTTTTAGTGTGGGGAGCAGAACTGGGGCTTGAACTCAGGGACTCTACCTTGAGGCAGTTCACCAGCCGTTTTTTTGTGATAGGTGTTTCTGAGACAGGGTCTTGCAAACTATTTGCCCAAGCTGTGTTTGAACCAAGATCTTCCTTATCTCTCCCTTCTGAGTCACAGGGACTGCGGGTGTGAGCCACTGGTGACCCGCACGTTTTTGTTTGTTTAATTAAGATAGCTATTCGGGATGTTTCATTGTGACATTTGCTCATACATATATAGCTCTATGCATATATATATATGTACACGTTATAACACAAATTGGGTCATTCCCTCTACTTTTTGCTTTTCTACTTTATTCTCCTTCTTATGGTAGTTTCAAAAGTTTTTAAAATTCTGCATTCCTCTACAGAAAGTACAACAACCATATTGACCTGGTTAACCTCCTCCTTTTACCCTCTCTCTCTCATAAATGAGCTCCCCTTAGACCTGTTGTTCATACTACTGCTTGTATGTGTGTCAGGTCTCTAGTGCATGTGTGAGAAAAAACATGTGGCCTTTGGTTTCCCCAACCTGACTAATTTAACTTAAGGTGATGTTCTCTAGTTCCATCCATTTACCTGCAAACAACAAAATTTCATGCATATTTAAGGCTGAATAAAATTCCATTGTGTGTAAATGCCACAGTTTTGGATCCATGTATCAGTTGTGAGGCATCTTGGCTGTTTACATATGTTAGCTGTTGTGAGTAATGCTGCAGTAAACATGGATGTGCAGGTGTCTGTCTTGTTACCTGGCTTGCATTCATTCAGGTATATCCCTATGAATGATAATGCTGGATCACACAGCAATTCTACTTTGAGTTTCGAGAAGCCTCCATATTGTTTTCCACAGTTGTTGTACTAATTTGCATTCCCACTAACTGCATATGAGGGTTCCTTTTTTTTAGACATCCTTGAAAACATTAGTTGTTTGTATTCTTGATAGCCATTACAATGGGAGTGGTTTGGAATCTTGGTATGGTTTTCATTTTTGTTTTCTTTCTGACGAGCGATGGTGAGCATTTCTTTATGTAGTTGTAGGTCCTTTGGACTTCTGCCTTGGAACAAGCTCTGTTAAGTTCATTTGTGTATTTCTTCATTGGGTCACTGATTTTTACGGGAATTTAGTTTTTGAGTATATTCTCGGTATTAATTTCAGTCAGATGTATACCTGGCAAAGATTTCCCCATTCTGGAGCCTTGGTTTCTGCTTCTATTCCTCACCACGTCATCTCAAGGTGTGGTTCTAGTGGACTGGCAAGGGAGGAAAAGGTTCCATGGAGGCACAGCACAGACACCTGTTGATCTGATATAAATTCTTCTCTGGTCTGCAGAGTACATCAAAGCACAGGCAGTGAAGGTTGGAAGGAATTCACCTCATTCACCGGTGTTTCCAGGTGTTCATAAGTATGGGTTCTGCTGAAAGGTACTTTTTTTGGATGAAAGCCCAGAAATTGACTTCCACAAAGTAGTTAATATTCATGGGTCACATTCATTGTGTGGGTGTGTTTGTGTGTGGGGCCGCATGTGTGGTTGAAAATAGTTCCTGGATCATTGTCCGTGGATGCTGTGTTCCTAATAATGCCAGTCAGGAATGCTCCTTCGGAAGGCAGTAATTTTGGGTTTTTCTCTGTGTTGTTACTCCCTAGGTAAACTGTAATCAATTCACTGAGGAGGAAAGATTCAGGGATCCTTGAATATGTGCAGGGTATGTGAGGCTATCGTGATGCATATATGTATGTGCCTCGTTACCCTGCTAGAAGTGATTTGAGTTCAAGTGATGGCTTTGGACACTGACTCTCGATTAGCCTTTAGTTGTTCCTTGGCATAATGGTGGTAGTATGTCTTCCTTCCAAGGACAATGTTGGAACTGATGTCACTTCTTGGGTTTTTCTAAGTTTGATCCTTCCTAAAGTGCTTAAAGTGTCGCCTCAGTAGGGTAACGCCAGGATTTCAGCCTTTGCAGATAACATTCGACTTGCGTTGAATAGAGGCCAGGTTCCTGGGTGTCTGTGTCTACCTTTCTGTGTGCCTTTCTTGTGTGTATGTGTCTGTCTTTGTCTGTGTGCTTAATATTTCTCATTTGTTCATGTATTAATTTCTTTGCTATTTGTCATAAATTCTCATATTACCAATTGTTTCACACTCTTTGAGTGTATCCGCTGCTTAGGCATGCAGAAGTGTCTTTGAATCAAAATCTATCATTAACGTTGAGGAAATAGACGGAACGAACAAGGCTGGGTGATGTTCTATGACTTCTGGTCTTGCACAAAGTTGTAATTAACTCCATAGAATGTAAGAAATTCACATACAAGATAAATATTAGTATGTCACTCATTCTCTGTGTGTGAGTGTGTGTGGGATGTTTGTTGTTTAGTTTCCCAACACTGGTTGGTAGAATATAGGTTCCTTCCCCAAGTCACTTGAGGAACAGCCTTGTGTGGCACTGACTTTATGTCTTGGGTTCCATGAATGAAAGGTGAACTGTGATGTCCCTCAGAGAACCATTGCAGATTTGAATGTCCTTCCTGAGAGTTTCATGTTTATTCCATAGGTTGTGGTGTTCCTGAAATCTGCCATTCTTCCGAGAGGTGGTAAGCATTTCAGTCACTAGAGAACCCTAAGCATTCCTTGGCTATAGCGTGTGTGTGCCTGTGTACTTCTCAGATCAAAGTGAAGTAATTTCTGTGTCGTTAGGAAGTGAATTCTTGTGGTGACCTTGAGGCTCTTGGCAGCCAGTGTGTGCTTTTGCGTGTTTTGTTCAAGTGAGGAACACTGTAGGCTGGAAGACAGCCCCAGGCCCTCACTCTGTGATATTTTGGGTCAGTTAAGGGAATACCCTCCCAGATGATGGGAGATGTAGTTCTGAGAAGGAAGTTGCCTCATCCAAGGTTCAGGGAGTTTTCCTGGCTTATTTCCCTTCAAAGGGCTTGAGGTGTTTGTGTACTCACCAGGTGAAAGCCTTCCTGTCCTCCAAAGTGTGGGGTCCAGATTGGGAGTAGTTTGGAAGAAGTCAGAAATGTCATGCCAGTTGAACCTTGAATGATCTGAGGAGGGAACGTGGAGGAGAAAAGCAATTCCCAGATCACAAGTTCTTGCCAGGAAACTGCCACACAAATGGCTGGAGACTGAAGGGAGAGGGGCCATAGAGGCAGTGCTTACGTGGTCTGACCAATCAGGACAGACTTGGTTGTGATGTCACAGTGGGATCCCAGCCACTGCAACATACACATTCCCGAGGCAGCTCCTGCCTGGCCTCTTGCTATGGTAGCGCAGCCAGCCAAGCATGGAGAAGCTGGAGGTAGGTGCCACTGTCTCGTGTGGAAGACTTCTCTTTTATTTGGGTCCTCGATATACGGGGCACACGTGGCCTGAGCACACGGGTGACCTGAGCATCCTAGGATCGGGTGATACCATTCCTCAGTAGAGATCTTCATAAACTTTTTTGGTTTTGGTGGAACTGTTGGGACTGGTAATACTGGCGTTGAAACTCAATGCTTTACACTTGCAAAGCAGTTGCTCTACCCTTTTAGCAACACCTCCTGTCAAACTTCCATAAATCTTTAGATTAAAGAAGTACAGTGAACCCCGAAAAGAATAAACAGAGCCAAACCATCCAACACCAATCACTATATTGTTTAGGAATGGATCGGTATGTGATAAAAAACCCATAGTAATGTACCAGAAATTTGGGCTGTTTGCCCGTGACGTATACCTGCATTTCTCTCACCTCAGCAGGTAGAAACAGGAGGATCGCAGTTCAAACCAGCTCTTGCAAATATTTTCCACAAGCCTCTGTTGAAAATACTCAACGCACAGAAGGTGTGCTGGAGTGGTATGGTTTTTCTTTTTTTAAATATTGTTTATTGAGTACTGTTGTACTGGGTATATGTTGTTACATTTACAAAAGTTTTTTACACTATGTCATAGTTAAAATCATCCCTTCCATCATTTTCCTTTATTATCTCCCTCCCTATTCCTGGAATAGTTTCACAGGTCTCATGTTTCCATTTTCATACATGAGTACACAATATTTCCATCCTATTCACCCTCACAACCATTTACTAATAATCCTCCCTGCTCCCAATGTAACTAACCGCGAGACAAGACCAGGTTTACTTTCTTGTGTTGTGTTTTTTATTAGTTTATATGTTTGTGTTTGGTGGGACTGGGTCTGTTTTCTTCTTTTGAAAAAAAATGATATTTTTTTGTTTAAGATGGGTCTATAGGGAGTTTCACTGTGACATTTCCATGTACATACGTCTTATGATCCTAATTGTTTCATCCCTTCCTGTTGTCCTTTTTACTTTATTCCCCTTCCATTTTTGATGTATAGAAAATACATCAACCGACCGTATTCACATTCTTAACTTCGTTCTTTGAAATGTTCTCCCTCCCATTAGGGACTCCCCGTCAGATTGAGTTGTTTTTCATAGCACTCTTTGTATATTTATTGGGCCTATATTCTACATCTGAGAGAAAACATGCAGTGTTTGGTTTCAGAACCTGGCTAATTTCACTTAAGATAATCTCCATTGCCATCCATTTCTCTGCAAAGGATAAAATCTCATTCTTTATTGTGGCTGAATCAAATTCCATTGAAAATTCTTGTTTTTCTAATTTACAGATAAAAAGAAAGTTATGCAGTGACACAGATTATCAGGAAATTACCACATGGTTTCTGTTCCACTGGAATTTCAGATTCCACAAACTCAGGTGAGTTAAGGAGCATGTTTGATCAGAGATCTTTCTCTGTGAGATAAACAACTCCCATACCCCCGCTTCTAGCAGTGACTGAGTTGAGGACGAGTTCATGAGCCCTGGGTCCCTTAGCATGTATGTATCATTGAAGCATTGTTTGTCAGCACCCCAGCAAATGCACTCGTAGGATTTTTGCAGAGGCCATAGATGCTTTATTGCAGGGCAGATGTCAAGATGCCCCTGGGCTTTCAGTGTAAGCCCCTGAGTTTATGGAGGCCTCTTGGATGCCACCAGTAGTTAGCAGATGGGCCTGTCATCTTCCATGTGTTAGTTACCTATATGTGTGTAACAAATTCCTCCAACTTTTAGCATAGTAAACAAGAAAACATAATTCACTCATTTTCTGTGGGTCAGGCATTTGGGAAGTGCCCAGTTGAGCAAAAGTGACCCAAAATGTTAGTAGAATAGGAGAAGCCAAACTGACCTTATATGTCATTTAGACCAACCTTCTTATTTGATAGGGAAATGTATGCAGAGAGTTTGAATGATTACCTGTGCTGGTGCAGCTATTTTCAGAGGTGTTTGGAGCACAGGGCTCTGTTCCTCACATCTGCTGTTGGGTGATGTGAGTGTGATGTCAGTGCTATAATGTTTGTGTGGAGGTATGAGGTCATGAGAACTAACATGCATAGTCAGTCATTTGGGTGTTAGTTTGTGGGAAACCTGGCCGATTCAGTTTGGTTGTGTAACTTCTGTCTGTGAAGGTCAGTGAAATGAACACAATGATTAAAAACACTTTTTTCCATTCCTGAGTTTTAACAAACTTACTGTAGTGGGGGTACATTGTGACTTTTGCCAAAGTTCTTATAATATGCCATAGTTGAATTCATCCCTCCACATTCTCCTTTATTCTCTCTCACCGTATTCCTGGAATAGTTTCATCACGTCTCGTTTTTCCATTTTCATACATGAGTATATAATATTTATACCATATCCTACACCCTTTCCTTATATCCTCACCCCTCCCACAAGTAACAACTCCCTATACAGGACCTATTTTCCATTTCTGTTACCAAAAATCCCTTTTTGTGTTTATTTTGTTTTAGTGTGGGGAGCAGAACTGGGGCTTGAACTCAGGGACTCTACCTTGAGGCAGTTCACCAGCCGTTTTTTTGTGATAGGTGTTTCTGAGACAGGGTCTTGCAAACTATTTGCCCAAGCTGTGTTTGAACCAAGATCTTCCTTATCTCTCCCTTCTGAGTCACAGGGACTGCGGGTGTGAGCCACTGGTGACCCGCACGTTTTTGTTTGTTTAATTAAGATAGCTATTCGGGATGTTTCATTGTGACATTTGCTCATACATATATAGCTCTATGCATATATATATATATGTACACGTTATAACACAAATTGGGTCATTCCCTCTATTTTTTGCTTTTCTACTTTATTCTCCTTCTTATGGTAGTTTCAAAAGTTTTTAAAATTCTGCATTCCTCTACAGAAAGTACAACAACCATATTGACCTGGTTAACCTCCTCCTTTTACCCTCTCTCTCTCATAAATGAGCTCCCCTTAGACCTGTTGTTCATACTACTGCTTGTATGTGTGTCAGGTCTCTAGTGCATGTGTGAGAAAAAACATGTGGCCTTTGGTTTCCCCAACCTGACTAATTTAACTTAAGGTGATGTTCTCTAGTTCCATCCATTTACCTGCAAACAACAAAATTTCATGCATATTTAAGGCTGAATAAAATTCCATTGTGTGTAAATGCCACAGTTTTGGATCCATGTATCAGTTGTGAGGCATCTTGGCTGTTTACATATGTTAGCTGTTGTGAGTAATGCTGCAGTAAACATGGATGTGCAGGTGTCTGTCTTGTTACCTGGCTTGCATTCATTCAGGTATATCCCTATGAATGATAATGCTGGATCACACAGCAATTCTACTTTGAGTTTCGAGAAGCCTCCATATTGTTTTCCACAGTTGTTGTACTAATTTGCATTCCCACTAACTGCATATGAGGGTTTCTTTTTTTTAGACATCCTTGAAAACATTAGTTGTTTGTATTCTTGATAGCCATTACAATGGGAGTGGTTTGGAATCTTGGTATGGTTTTCATTTTTGTTTTCTTTCTGACGAGCGATGGTGAGCATTTCTTTATGTAGTTGTAGGTCCTTTGGACTTCTGCCTTGGAACAAGCTCTGTTAAGTTCATTTGTGTATTTCTTCATTGGGTCACTGATTTTTACGGGAATTTAGTTTTTGAGTATATTCTCGGTATTAATTTCAGTCAGATGTATACCTGGCAAAGATTTCCCCATTCTGGAGCCTTGGTTTCTGCTTCTATTCCTCACCACGTCATCTCAAGGTGTGGTTCTAGTGGACTGGCAAGGGAGGAAAAGGTTCCATGGAGGCACAGCACAGACACCTGTTGATCTGATATAAATTCTTCTCTGGTCTGCAGAGTACATCAAAGCACAGGCAGTGAAGGTTGGAAGGAATTCACCTCATTCACCGGTGTTTCCAGGTGTTCATAAGTATGGGTTCTGCTGAAAGGTACTTTTTTTGGATGAAAGCCCAGAAATTGACTTCCACAAAGTAGTTAATATTCATGGGTCACATTCATTGTGTGGGTGTGTTTGTGTGTGGGGCCGCATGTGTGGTTGAAAATAGTTCCTGGATCATTGTCCGTGGATGCTGTGTTCCTAATAATGCCAGTCAGGAATGCTCCTTCGGAAGGCAGTAATTTTGGGTTTTTCTCTGTGTTGTTACTCCCTAGGTAAACTGTAATCAATTCACTGAGGAGGAAAGATTCAGGGATCCTTGAATATGTGCAGGGTATGTGAGGCTATCGTGATGCATATATGTATGTGCCTCGTTACCCTGCTAGAAGTGATTTGAGTTCAAGTGATGGCTTTGGACACTGACTCTCGATTAGCCTTTAGTTGTTCCTTGGCATAATGGTGGTAGTATGTCTTCCTTCCAAGGACAATGTTGGAACTGATGTCACTTCTTGGGTTTTTCTAAGTTTGATCCTTCCTAAAGTGCTTAAAGTGTCGCCTCAGTAGGGTAACGCCAGGATTTCAGCCTTTGCAGATAACATTCGACTTGCGTTGAATAGAGGCCAGGTTCCTGGGTGTCTGTGTCTACCTTTCTGTGTGCCTTTCTTGTGTGTATGTGTCTGTCTTTGTCTGTGTGCTTAATATTTCTCATTTGTTCATGTATTAATTTCTTTGCTATTTGTCATAAATTCTCATATTACCAATTGTTTCACACTCTTTGAGTGTATCCGCTGCTTAGGCATGCAGAAGTGTCTTTGAATCAAAATCTATCATTAACGTTGAGGAAATAGACGGAACGAACAAGGCTGGGTGATGTTCTATGACTTCTGGTCTTGCACAAAGTTGTAATTAACTCCATAGAATGTAAGAAATTCACATACAAGATAAATATTAGTATGTCACTCATTCTCTGTGTGTGAGTGTGTGTGGGATGTTTGTTGTTTAGTTTCCCAACACTGGTTGGTAGAATATAGGTTCCTTCCCCAAGTCACTTGAGGAACAGCCTTGTGTGGCACTGACTTTACGTCTTGGGTTCCATGAATGAAAGGTGAACTGTGATGTCCCTCAGAGAACCATTGCAGATTTGAATGTCCTTCCTGAGAGTTTCATGTTTATTCCATAGGTTGTGGTGTTCCTGAAATCTGCCATTCTTCCGAGAGGTGGTAAGCATTTCAGTCACTAGAGAACCCTAAGCATTCCTTGGCTATAGCGTGTGTGTGCCTGTGTACTTCTCAGATCAAAGTGAAGTAATTTCTGTGTCGTTAGGAAGTGAATTCTTGTGGTGACCTTGAGGCTCTTGGCAGCCAGTGTGTGCTTTTGCGTGTTTTGTTCAAGTGAGGAACACTGTAGGCTGGAAGACAGCCCCAGGCCCTCACTCTGTGATATTTTGGGTCAGTTAAGGGAATACCCTCCCAGATGATGGGAGATGTAGTTCTGAGAAGGAAGTTGCCTCATCCAAGGTTCAGGGAGTTTTCCTGGCTTATTTACCTTCAAAGGGCTTGAGGTGTTTGTGTACTCACCAGGTGAAAGCCTTCCTGTCCTCCAAAGTGTGGGGTCCAGATTGGGAGTAGTTTGGAAGAAGTCAGAAATGTCATGCCAGTTGAACCTTGAATGATCTGAGGAGGGAACGTGGAGGAGAAAAGCAATTCCCAGATCACAAGTTCTTGCCAGGAAACTGCCACACAAATGGCTGGAGACTGAAGGGAGAGGGGCCATAGAGGCAGTGCTTACGTGGTCTGACCAATCAGGACAGACTTGGTTGTGATGTCACAGTGGGATCCCAGCCACTGCAACATACACATTCCCGAGGCAGCTCCTGCCTGGCCTCTTGCTATGGTAGCGCAGCCAGCCAAGCATGGAGAAGCTGGAGGTAGGTGCCACTGTCTCGTGTGGAAGACTTCTCTTTTATTTGGGTCCTCGATATATGGGGCACACGTGGCCTGAGCACACGGGTGACCTGAGCATCCTAGGATCGGGTGATACCATTCCTCAGTAGAGATCTTCATAAACTTTTTTGGTTTTGGTGGAACTGTTGGGACTGGTAATACTGGCGTTGAAACTCAATGCTTTACACTTGCAAAGCAGTTGCTCTACCCTTTTAGCAACACCTCCTGTCAAACTTCCATAAATCTTTAGATTAAAGAAGTACAGTGAACCCCGAAAAGAATAAACAGAGCCAAACCATCCAACACCAATCACTATATTGTTTAGGAATGGATCGGTATGTGATAAAAAACCCATAGTAATGTACCAGAAATTTGGGCTGTTTGCCCGTGACGTATACCTGCATTTCTCTCACCTCAGCAGGTAGAAACAGGAGGATCGCAGTTCAAACCAGCTCTTGCAAATATTTTCCACAAGCCTCTGTTGAAAATACTCAACGCACAGAAGGTGTGCTGGAGTGGTATGGTTTTTCTTTTTTGAAATATTGTTTATTGAGTACTGTTGTACTGGGTATATGTTGTTACATTTACAAAACTTTTTTACACTATGTCATAGTTAAAATCATCCCTTCCATCATTTTCCTTTATTATCTCCCTCCCTATTCCTGGAATAGTTTCACAGGTCTCATGTTTCCATTTTCATACATGAGTACACAATATTTCCATCCTATTCACCCTCACAACCATTTACTAATAATCCTCCCTGCTCCCAATGTAACTAACCGCGAGACAAGACCAGGTTTACTTTCTTGTGTTGTGTTTTTTATTAGTTTATATGTTTGTGTTTGGTGGGACTGGGTCTGTTTTCTTCTTTTGAAAAAAAATGATATTTTTTTGTTTAAGATGGGTCTATAGGGAGTTTCACTGTGACATTTCCATGTACATACGTCTTATGATCCTAATTGTTTCATCCCTTCCTGTTGTCCTTTTTACTTTATTCCCCTTCCATTTTTGATGGATAGAAAATACATCAACCGACCGTATTCACATTCTTAACTTCGTTCTTTGAAATGTTCTCCCTCCCATTAGGGACTCCCCGTCAGATTGAGTTGTTTTTCATAGCACTCTTTGTATATTTATTGGGCCTATATTCTACATCTGAGAGAAAACATGCAGTGTTTGGTTTCAGAACCTGGCTAATTTCACTTAAGATAATCTCCATTGCCATCCATTTCTCTGCAAAGGATAAAATCTCATTCTTTATTGTGGCTGAATCAAATTCCATTGAAAATTCTTGTTTTTCTAATTTACAGATAAAAAGAAAGTTATGCAGTGACACAGATTATCAGGAAATTACCACATGGTTTCTGTTCCACTGGAATTTCAGATTCCACAAACTCAGGTGAGTTAAGGAGCATGTTTGATCAGAGATCTTTCTCTGTGAGATAAACAACTCCCATACCCCCGCTTCTAGCAGTGACTGAGTTGAGGACGAGTTCATGAGCCCTGGGTCCCTTAGCATGTATGTATCATTGAAGCATTGTTTGTCAGCACCCCAGCAAATGCACTGGTAGGATTTTTGCAGAGGCCATAGATGCTTTATTGCAGGGCAGATGTCAAGATGCCCCTGGGCTTTCAGTGTAAGCCCCTGAGTTTATGGAGGCCTCTTGGATGCCACCAGTAGTTAGCAGATGGGCCTGTCATCTTCCATGTGTTAGTTACCTATATGTGTGTAACAAATTCCTCCAACTTTTAGCATAGTAAACAAGAAAACATAATTCACTCATTTTCTGTGGGTCAGGCATTTGGGAAGTGCCCAGTTGAGCAAAAGTGACCCAAAATGTTAGTAGAATAGGAGAAGCCAAACTGACCTTATATGTCATTTAGACCAACCTTCTTATTTGATAGGGAAATGTATGCAGAGAGTTTGAATGATTACCTGTGCTGGTGCAGCTATTTTCAGAGGTGTTTGGAGCACAGGGCTCTGTTCCTCACATCTGCTGTTGGGTGATGTGAGTGTGATGTCAGTGCTATAATGTTTGTGTGGAGGTATGAGGTCATGAGAACTAACATGCATAGTCAGTCATTTGGGTGTTAGTTTGTGGGAAACCTGGCCGATTCAGTTTGGTTGTGTAACTTCTGTCTGTGAAGGTCAGTGAAATGAACACAATGATTAAAAACACTTTTTTCCATTCCTGAGTTTTAACAAACTTACTGTAGTGGGGGTACATTGTGACTTTTGCCAAAGTTCTTATAATATGCCATAGTTGAATTCATCCCTCCACATTCTCCTTTATTCTCTCTCACCGTATTCCTGGAATAGTTTCATCACGTCTCGTTTTTCCATTTTCATACATGAGTATATAATATTTATACCATATCCTACACCCTTTCCTTATATCCTCACCCCTCCCACAAGTAACAACTCCCTATACAGGACCTATTTTCCATTTCTGTTACCAAAAATCCCTTTTTGTGTTTATTTTGTTTTAGTGTGGGGAGCAGAACTGGGGCTTGAACTCAGGGACTCTACCTTGAGGCAGTTCACCAGCCGATTTTTTGTGATAGGTGTTTCTGAGACAGGGTCTTGCAAACTATTTGCCCAAGCTGTGTTTGAACCAAGATCTTCCTTATCTCTCCCTTCTGAGTCACAGGGACTGCGGGTG
This sequence comes from Castor canadensis, assembly GCF_047511655.1. Classification (NCBI taxonomy): domain Eukaryota; kingdom Metazoa; phylum Chordata; class Mammalia; order Rodentia; family Castoridae; genus Castor; species Castor canadensis. The sequence continues at coordinate 42,969,162 of NC_133399.1, forward strand.
TGAGCCACTGGTGACCCGCACGTTTTTGTTTGTTTAATTAAGATAGCTATTCGGGATGTTTCATTGTGACATTTGCTCATACATATATAGCTCTATGCATATATATATATGTACACGTTATAACACAAATTGGGTCATTCCCTCTATTTTTTGCTTTTCTACTTTATTCTCCTTCTTATGGTAGTTTCAAAAGTTTTTAAAATTCTGCATTCCTCTACAGAAAGTACAACAACCATATTGACCTGGTTAACCTCCTCCTTTTACCCTCTCTCTCTCATAAATGAGCTCCCCTTAGACCTGTTGTTCATACTACTGCTTGTATGTGTGTCAGGTCTCTAGTGCATGTGTGAGAAAAAACATGTGGCCTTTGGTTTCCCCAACCTGACTAATTTAACTTAAGGTGATGTTCTCTAGTTCCATCCATTTACCTGCAAACAACAAAATTTCATGCATATTTAAGGCTGAATAAAATTCCATTGTGTGTAAATGCCACAGTTTTGGATCCATGTATCAGTTGTGAGGCATCTTGGCTGTTTACATATGTTAGCTGTTGTGAGTAATGCTGCAGTAAACATGGATGTGCAGGTGTCTGTCTTGTTACCTGGCTTGCATTCATTCAGGTATATCCCTATGAATGATAATGCTGGATCACACAGCAATTCTACTTTGAGTTTCGAGAAGCCTCCATATTGTTTTCCACAGTTGTTGTACTAATTTGCATTCCCACTAACTGCATATGAGGGTTCCTCTTTTTTAGACATCCTTGAAAACATTAGTTGTTTGTATTCTTGATAGCCATTACAATGGGAGTGGTTTGGAATCTTGGTATGGTTTTCATTTTTGTTTTCTTTCTGACGAGCGATGGTGAGCATTTCTTTATGTAGTTGTAGGTCCTTTGGACTTCTGCCTTGGAACAAGCTCTGTTAAGTTCATTTGTGTATTTCTTCATTGGGTCACTGATTTTTACGGGAATTTAGTTTTTGAGTATATTCTCGGTATTAATTTCAGTCAGATGTATACCTGGCAAAGATTTCCCCATTCTGGAGCCTTGGTTTCTGCTTCTATTCCTCACCACGTCATCTCAAGGTGTGGTTCTAGTGGACTGGCAAGGGAGGAAAAGGTTCCATGGAGGCACAGCACAGACACCTGTTGATCTGATATAAATTCTTCTCTGGTCTGCAGAGTACATCAAAGCACAGGCAGTGAAGGTTGGAAGGAATTCACCTCATTCACCGGTGTTTCCAGGTGTTCATAAGTATGGGTTCTGCTGAAAGGTACTTTTTTTGGATGAAAGCCCAGAAATTGACTTCCACAAAGTAGTTAATATTCATGGGTCACATTCATTGTGTGGGTGTGTTTGTGTGTGGGGCCGCATGTGTGGTTGAAAATAGTTCCTGGATCATTGTCCGTGGATGCTGTGTTCCTAATAATGCCAGTCAGGAATGCTCCTTCGGAAGGCAGTAATTTTGGGTTTTTCTCTGTGTTGTTACTCCCTAGGTAAACTGTAATCAATTCACTGAGGAGGAAAGATTCAGGGATCCTTGAATATGTGCAGGGTATGTGAGGCTATCGTGATGCATATATGTATGTGCCTCGTTACCCTGCTAGAAGTGATTTGAGTTCAAGTGATGGCTTTGGACACTGACTCTCGATTAGCCTTTAGTTGTTCCTTGGCATAATGGTGGTAGTATGTCTTCCTTCCAAGGACAATGTTGGAACTGATGTCACTTCTTGGGTTTTTCTAAGTTTGATCCTTCCTAAAGTGCTTAAAGTGTCGCCTCAGTAGGGTAACGCCAGGATTTCAGCCTTTGCAGATAACATTCGACTTGCGTTGAATAGAGGCCAGGTTCCTGGGTGTCTGTGTCTACCTTTCTGTGTGCCTTTCTTGTGTGTATGTGTCTGTCTTTGTCTGTGTGCTTAATATTTCTCATTTGTTCATGTATTAATTTCTTTGCTATTTGTCATAAATTCTCATATTACCAATTGTTTCACACTCTTTGAGTGTATCCGCTGCTTAGGCATGCAGAAGTGTCTTTGAATCAAAATCTATCATTAACGTTGAGGAAATAGACGGAACGAACAAGGCTGGGTGATGTTCTATGACTTCTGGTCTTGCACAAAGTTGTAATTAACTCCATAGAATGTAAGAAATTCACATACAAGATAAATATTAGTATGTCACTCATTCTCTGTGTGTGAGTGTGTGTGGGATGTTTGTTGTTTAGTTTCCCAACACTGGTTGGTAGAATATAGGTTCCTTCCCCAAGTCACTTGAGGAACAGCCTTGTGTGGCACTGACTTTATGTCTTGGGTTCCATGAATGAAAGGTGAACTGTGATGTCCCTCAGAGAACCATTGCAGATTTGAATGTCCTTCCTGAGAGTTTCATGTTTATTCCATAGGTTGTGGTGTTCCTGAAATCTGCCATTCTTCCGAGAGGTGGTAAGCATTTCAGTCACTAGAGAACCCTAAGCATTCCTTGGCTATAGCGTGTGTGTGCCTGTGTACTTCTCAGATCAAAGTGAAGTAATTTCTGTGTCGTTAGGAAGTGAATTCTTGTGGTGACCTTGAGGCTCTTGGCAGCCAGTGTGTGCTTTTGCGTGTTTTGTTCAAGTGAGGAACACTGTAGGCTGGAAGACAGCCCCAGGCCCTCACTCTGTGATATTTTGGGTCAGTTAAGGGAATACCCTCCCAGATGATGGGAGATGTAGTTCTGAGAAGGAAGTTGCCTCATCCAAGGTTCAGGGAGTTTTCCTGGCTTATTTACCTTCAAAGGGCTTGAGGTGTTTGTGTACTCACCAGGTGAAAGCCTTCCTGTCCTCCAAAGTGTGGGGTCCAGATTGGGAGTAGTTTGGAAGAAGTCAGAAATGTCATGCCAGTTGAACCTTGAATGATCTGAGGAGGGAACGTGGAGGAGAAAAGCAATTCCCAGATCACAAGTTCTTGCCAGGAAACTGCCACACAAATGGCTGGAGACTGAAGGGAGAGGGGCCATAGAGGCAGTGCTTACGTGGTCTGACCAATCAGGACAGACTTGGTTGTGATGTCACAGTGGGATCCCAGCCACTGCAACATACACATTCCCGAGGCAGCTCCTGCCTGGCCTCTTGCTATGGTAGCGCAGCCAGCCAAGCATGGAGAAGCTGGAGGTAGGTGCCACTGTCTCGTGTGGAAGACTTCTCTTTTATTTGGGTCCTCGATATACGGGGCACACGTGGCCTGAGCACACGGGTGACCTGAGCATCCTAGGATCGGGTGATACCATTCCTCAGTAGAGATCTTCATAAACTTTTTTGGTTTTGGTGGAACTGTTGGGACTGGTAATACTGGCGTTGAAACTCAATGCTTTACACTTGCAAAGCAGTTGCTCTACCCTTTTAGCAACACCTCCTGTCAAACTTCCATAAATCTTTAGATTAAAGAAGTACAGTGAACCCCGAAAAGAATAAACAGAGCCAAACCATCCAACACCAATCACTATATTGTTTAGGAATGGATCGGTATGTGATAAAAAACCCATAGTAATGTACCAGAAATTTGGGCTGTTTGCCCGTGACGTATACCTGCATTTCTCTCACCTCAGCAGGTAGAAACAGGAGGATCGCAGTTCAAACCAGCTCTTGCAAATATTTTCCACAAGCCTCTGTTGAAAATACTCAACGCACAGAAGGTGTGCTGGAGTGGTATTGTTTTTCTTTTTTGAAATATTGTTTATTGAGTACTGTTGTACTGGGTATATGTTGTTACATTTACAAAAGTTTTTTACACTATGTCATAGTTAAAATCATCCCTTCCATCATTTTCCTTTATTATCTCCCTCCCTATTCCTGGAATAGTTTCACAGGTCTCATGTTTCCATTTTCATACATGAGTACACAATATTTCCATCCTATTCACCCTCACAACCATTTACTAATAATCCTCCCTGCTCCCAATGTAACTAACCGCGAGACAAGACCAGGTTTACTTTCTTGTGTTGTGTTTTTTATTAGTTTATATGTTTGTGTTTGGTGGGACTGGGTCTGTTTTCTTCTTTTGAAAAAAAATGATATTTTTTTGTTTAAGATGGGTCTATAGGGAGTTTCACTGTGACATTTCCATGTACATACGTCTTATGATCCTAATTGTTTCATCCCTTCCTGTTGTCCTTTTTACTTTATTCCCCTTCCATTTTTGATGTATAGAAAATACATCAACCGACCGTATTCACATTCTTAACTTCGTTCTTTGAAATGTTCTCCCTCCCATTAGGGACTCCCCGTCAGATTGAGTTGTTTTTCATAGCACTCTTTGTATATTTATTGGGCCTATATTCTACATCTGAGAGAAAACATGCAGTGTTTGGTTTCAGAACCTGGCTAATTTCACTTAAGATAATCTCCATTGCCATCCATTTCTCTGCAAAGGATAAAATCTCATTCTTTATTGTGGCTGAATCAAATTCCATTGAAAATTCTTGTTTTTCTAATTTACAGATAAAAAGAAAGTTATGCAGTGACACAGATTATCAGGAAATTACCACATGGTTTCTGTTCCACTGGAATTTCAGATTCCACAAACTCAGGTGAGTTAAGGAGCATGTTTGATCAGAGATCTTTCTCTGTGAGATAAACAACTCCCATACCCCCGCTTCTAGCAGTGACTGAGTTGAGGACGAGTTCATGAGCCCTGGGTCCCTTAGCATGTATGTATCATTGAAGCATTGTTTGTCAGCACCCCAGCAAATGCACTGGTAGGATTTTTGCAGAGGCCATAGATGCTTTATTGCAGGGCCGATGTCAAGATGCCCCTGGGCTTTCAGTGTAAGCCCCTGAGTTTATGGAGGCCTCTTGGATGCCACCAGTAGTTAGCAGATGGGCCTGTCATCTTCCATGTGTTAGTTACCTATATGTGTGTAACAAATTCCTCCAACTTTTAGCATAGTAAACAAGAAAACATAATTCACTCATTTTCTGTGGGTCAGGCATTTGGGAAGTGCCCAGTTGAGCAAAAGTGACCCAAAATGTTAGTAGAATAGGAGAAGCCAAACTGACCTTATATGTCATTTAGACCAACCTTCTTATTTGATAGGGAAATGTATGCAGAGAGTTTGAATGATTACCTGTGCTGGTGCAGCTATTTTCAGAGGTGTTTGGAGCACAGGGCTCTGTTCCTCACATCTGCTGTTGGGTGATGTGAGTGTGATGTCAGTGCTATAATGTTTGTGTGGAGGTATGAGGTCATGAGAACTAACATGCATAGTCAGTCATTTGGGTGTTAGTTTGTGGGAAACCTGGCCGATTCAGTTTGGTTGTGTAACTTCTGTCTGTGAAGGTCAGTGAAATGAACACAATGATTAAAAACACTTTTTTCCATTCCTGAGTTTTAACAAACTTACTGTAGTGGGGGTACATTGTGACTTTTGCCAAAGTTCTTATAATATGCCATAGTTGAATTCATCCCTCCACATTCTCCTTTATTCTCTCTCACCGTATTCCTGGAATAGTTTCATCACGTCACGTTTTTCCATTTTCATACATGAGTATATAATATTTATACCATATCCTACACCCTTTCCTTATATCCTCACCCCTCCCACAAGTAACAACTCCCTATACAGGACCTATTTTCCATTTCTGTTACCAAAAATCCCTTTTTGTGTTTATTTTGTTTTAGTGTGGGGAGCAGAACTGGGGCTTGAACTCAGGGACTCTACCTTGAGGCAGTTCACCAGCCGTTTTTTTGTGATAGGTGTTTCTGAGACAGGGTCTTGCAAACTATTTGCCCAAGCTGTGTTTGAACCAAGATCTTCCTTATCTCTCCCTTCTGAGTCACAGGGACTGCGGGTGTGAGCCACTGGTGACCCGCACGTTTTTGTTTGTTTAATTAAGATAGCTATTCGGGATGTTTCATTGTGACATTTGCTCATACATATATAGCTCTATGCATATATATATATGTACACGTTATAACACAAATTGGGTCATTCCCTCTATTTTTTGCTTTTCTACTTTATTCTCCTTCTTATGGTAGTTTCAAAAGTTTTTAAAATTCTGCATTCCTCTACAGAAAGTACAACAACCATATTGACCTGGTTAACCTCCTCCTTTTACCCTCTCTCTCTCATAAATGAGCTCCCCTTAGACCTGTTGTTCATACTACTGCTTGTATGTGTGTCAGGTCTCTAGTGCATGTGTGAGAAAAAACATGTGGCCTTTGGTTTCCCCAACCTGACTAATTTAACTTAAGGTGATGTTCTCTAGTTCCATCCATTTACCTGCAAACAACAAAATTTCATGCATATTTAAGGCTGAATAAAATTCCATTGTGTGTAAATGCCACAGTTTTGGATCCATGTATCAGTTGTGAGGCATCTTGGCTGTTTACATATGTTAGCTGTTGTGAGTAATGCTGCAGTAAACATGGATGTGCAGGTGTCTGTCTTGTTACCTGGCTTGCATTCATTCAGGTATATCCCTATGAATGATAATGCTGGATCACACAGCAATTCTACTTTGAGTTTCGAGAAGCCTCCATATTGTTTTCCACAGTTGTTGTACTAATTTGCATTCCCACTAACTGCATATGAGGGTTCCTTTTTTTTAGACATCCTTGAAAACATTAGTTGTTTGTATTCTTGATAGCCATTACAATGGGAGTGGTTTGGAATCTTGGTATGGTTTTCATTTTTGTTTTCTTTCTGACGAGCGATGGTGAGCATTTCTTTATGTAGTTGTAGGTCCTTTGGACTTCTGCCTTGGAACAAGCTCTGTTAAGTTCATTTGTGTATTTCTTCATTGGGTCACTGATTTTTACGGGAATTTAGTTTTTGAGTATATTCTCGGTATTAATTTCAGTCAGATGTATACCTGGCAAAGATTTCCCCATTCTGGAGCCTTGGTTTCTGCTTCTATTCCTCACCACGTCATCTCAAGGTGTGGTTCTAGTGGACTGGCAAGGGAGGAAAAGGTTCCATGGAGGCACAGCACAGACACCTGTTGATCTGATATAAATTCTTCTCTGGTCTGCAGAGTACATCAAAGCACAGGCAGTGAAGGTTGGAAGGAATTCACCTCATTCACCGGTGTTTCCAGGTGTTCATAAGTATGGGTTCTGCTGAAAGGTACTTTTTTTTGATGAAAGCCCAGAAATTGACTTCCACAAAGTAGTTAATATTCATGGGTCACATTCATTGTGTGGGTGTGTTTGTGTGTGGGGCCGCATGTGTGGTTGAAAATAGTTCCTGGATCATTGTCCGTGGATGCTGTGTTCCTAATAATGCCAGTCAGGAATGCTCCTTCGGAAGGCAGTAATTTTGGGTTTTTCTCTGTGTTGTTACTCCCTAGGTAAACTGTAATCAATTCACTGAGGAGGAAAGATTCAGGGATCCTTGAATATGTGCAGGGTATGTGAGGCTATCGTGATGCATATATGTATGTGCCTCGTTACCCTGCTAGAAGTGATTTGAGTTCAAGTGATGGCTTTGGACACTGACTCTCGATTAGCCTTTAGTTGTTCCTTGGCATAATGGTGGTAGTATGTCTTCCTTCCAAGGACAATGTTGGAACTGATGTCACTTCTTGGGTTTTTCTAAGTTTGATCCTTCCTAAAGTGCTTAAAGTGTCGCCTCAGTAGGGTAACGCCAGGATTTCAGCCTTTGCAGATAACATTCGACTTGCGTTGAATAGAGGCCAGGTTCCTGGGTGTCTGTGTCTACCTTTCTGTGTGCCTTTCTTGTGTGTATGTGTCTGTCTTTGTCTGTGTGCTTAATATTTCTCATTTGTTCATGTATTAATTTCTTTGCTATTTGTCATAAATTCTCATATTACCAATTGTTTCACACTCTTTGAGTGTATCCGCTGCTTAGGCATGCAGAAGTATCTTTGAATCAAAATCTATCATTAACGTTGAGGAAATAGACGGAACGAACAAGGCTGGGTGATGTTCTATGACTTCTGGTCTTGCACAAAGTTGTAATTAACTCCATAGAATGTAAGAAATTCACATACAAGATAAATATTAGTATGTCACTCATTCTCTGTGTGTGAGTGTGTGTGGGATGTTTGTTGTTTAGTTTCCCAACACTGGTTGGTAGAATATAGGTTCCTTCCCCAAGTCACTTGAGGAACAGCCTTGTGTGGCACTGACTTTATGTCTTGGGTTCCATGAATGAAAGGTGAACTGTGATGTCCCTCAGAGAACCATTGCAGATTTGAATGTCCTTCCTGAGAGTTTCATGTTTATTCCATAGGTTGTGGTGTTCCTGAAATCTGCCATTCTTCCGAGAGGTGGTAAGCATTTCAGTCACTAGAGAACCCTAAGCATTCCTTGGCTATAGCGTGTGTGTGCCTGTGTACTTCTCAGATCAAAGTGAAGTAATTTCTGTGTCGTTAGGAAGTGAATTCTTGTGGTCACCTTGAGGCTCTTGGCAGCCAGTGTGTGCTTTTGCGTGTTTTGTTCAAGTGAGGAACACTGTAGGCTGGAAGACAGCCCCAGGCCCTCACTCTGTGATATTTTGGGTCAGTTAAGGGAATACCCTCCCAGATGATGGGAGATGTAGTTCTGAGAAGGAAGTTGCCTCATCCAAGGTTCAGGGAGTTTTCCTGGCTTATTTACCTTCAAAGGGCTTGAGGTGTTTGTGTACTCACCAGGTGAAAGCCTTCCTGTCCTCCAAAGTGTGGGGTCCAGATTGGGAGTAGTTTGGAAGAAGTCAGAAATGTCATGCCAGTTGAACCTTGAATGATCTGAGGAGGGAACGTGGAGGAGAAAAGCAATTCCCAGATCACAAGTTCTTGCCAGGAAACTGCCACACAAATGGCTGGAGACTGAAGGGAGAGGGGCCATAGAGGCAGTGCTTACGTGGTCTGACCAATCAGGACAGACTTGGTTGTGATGTCACAGTGGGATCCCAGCCACTGCAACATACACATTCCCGAGGCAGCTCCTGCCTGGCCTCTTGCTATGGTAGCGCAGCCAGCCAAGCATGGAGAAGCTGGAGGTAGGTGCCACTGTCTCGTGTGGAAGACTTCTCTTTTATTTGGGTCCTCGATATACGGGGCACACGTGGCCTGAGCACACGGGTGACCTGAGCATCCTAGGATCGGGTGATACCATTCCTCAGTAGAGATCTTCATAAACTTTTTTGGTTTTGGTGGAACTGTTGGGAGTGGTAATACTGGCGTTGAAACTCAATGCTTTTCACTTGCAAAGCAGTTGCTCTACCCTTTTAGCAACACCTCCTGTCAAACTTCTATAAATCTTTAGATGAAAGAAGTACAGTGAACCCCGAAAAGTATAAACAGAGCCAAACCATCCAACACCAATCACTATATTGTTTAGGAATGGATCGGTATGTGATAAAAAACCCATAGTAATGTACCAGAAATTTGGGCTGTTTGCCCGTGACGTATACCTGCATTTCTCTCACCTCAGCAGGTAGAAACAGGAGGATCGCAGTTCAAACCAGCTCTTGCAAATATTTTCCACAAGCCTCTGTTGGAAATACTCAACGCACAGAAGGTGTGCTGGAGTGGTATGGTTTTTCTTTTTTGAAATATTGTTTATTGAGTACTGTTGTACTGGGTATATGTTGTTACATTTACAAAAGTTTTTTACACTATGTCATAGTTAAAATCATCCCTTCCATCATTTTCCTTTATTATCTCCCTCCCTATTCCTGGAAGAGTTTCACAGGTCTCATGTTTCCATTTTCATACATGAGTACACAATATTTCCATCCTATTCACCCTCACAACCATTTACTAATAATCCTCCCTGCTCCCAATGTAACTAACCGCGAGACAAGACCAGGTTTACTTTCTTGTGTTGTATTTTTTATTAGTTTACATGTTTGTGTTTGGTGGGACTGGGTCTGTTTTCTTCTTTTGAAAAAAAATGATATTTTTTTGTTTAAGATGGGTCTATAGGGAGTTTCACTGTGACATTTCCATGTACATACGTCTTATGATCCTAATTGTTTCATCCCTTCCTGTTGTCCTTTTTACTTTATTCCCCTTCCATTTTTGATGTATAGAAAATACATCAACCGACCGTATTCACATTCTTAACTTCGTTCTTTGAAATGTTCTCCCTCCCATTAGGGACTCCCCGTCAGATTGAGTTGTTTTTCATAGCACTCTTTGTATATTTATTGGGCCTATATTCTACATCTGAGAGAAAACATGCAGTGTTTGGTTTCAGAACCTGGCTAATTTCACTTAAGATAATGTCCATTTCCATCCATTTCTCTGCAAAGGATAAAATCTCATTCTTTATTGTGGCTGAATCAAATTCCATTGAAAATTCTTGTTTTTCTAATTTACAGATAAAAAGAAAGTTATGCAGTGACACAGATTATCAGGAAATTACCACATGGTTTCTGTTCCACTGGAATTTCAGATTCCACAAACTCAGGTGAGTTAAGGAGCATGTTTGATCAGAGATCTTTCTCTGTGAGATAAACAACTCCCATACCCCCGCTTCTAGCAGTGACTGAGTTGAGGACGAGTTCATGAGCCCTGGGTCCCTTAGCATGTATGTATCATTGAAGCATTGTTTGTCAGCACCCCAGCAAATGCACTGGTAGGATTTTTGCAGAGGCCATAGATGCTTTATTGCAGGGCAGATGTCAAGATGCCCCTGGGCTTTCAGTGTAAGCCCCTGAGTTTATGGAGGCCTCTTGGATGCCACCAGTAGTTAGCAGATGGGCCTGTCATCTTCCATGTGTTAGTTACCTATATGTGTGTAACAAATTCCTCCAACTTTTAGCATAGTAAACAAGAAAACATAATTCACTCATTTTCTGTGGGTCAGGCATTTGGGAAGTGCCCAGTTGAGCAAAAGTGACCCAAAATGTTAGTAGAATAGGAGAAGCCAAACTGACCTTATATGTCATTTAGACCAACCTTCTTATTTGATAGGGAAATGTATGCAGAGAGTTTGAATGATTACCTGTGCTGGTGCAGCTATTTTCAGAGGTGTTTGGAGCACAGGGCTCTGTTCCTCACATCTGCTGTTGGGTGATGTGAGTGTGATGTCAGTGCTATAATGTTTGTGTGGAGGTATGAGGTCATGAGAACTAACATGCATAGTCAGTCATTTGGGTGTTAGTTTGTGGGAAACCTGGCCGATTCAGTTTGGTTGTGTAACTTCTGTCTGTGAAGGTCAGTGAAATGAACACAATGATTAAAAACACTTTTTTCCATTCCTGAGTTTTAACAAACTTACTGTAGTGGGGGTACATTGTGACTTTTGCCAAAGTTCTTATAATATGCCATAGTTGAATTCATCCCTCCACATTCTCCTTTATTCTCTCTCACCGTATTCCTGGAATAGTTTCATCACGTCTCGTTTTTCCATTTTCATACATGAGTATATAATATTTATACCATATCCTACACCCTTTCCTTATATCCTCACCCCTCCCACAAGTAACAACTCCCTATACAGGACCTATTTTCCATTTCTGTTACCAAAAATCCCTTTTTGTGTTTATTTTGTTTTAGTGTGGGGAGCAGAACTGGGGCTTGAACTCAGGGACTCTACCTTGAGGCAGTTCACCAGCCGTTTTTTTGTGATAGGTGTTTCTGAGACAGGGTCTTGCAAACTATTTGCCCAAGCTGTGTTTGAACCAAGATCTTCCTTATCTCTCCCTTCTGAGTCACAGGGACTGCGGGTGTGAGCCACTGGTGACCCGCACGTTTTTGTTTGTTTAATTAAGATAGCTATTCGGGATGTTTCATTGTGACATTTGCTCATACATATATAGCTCTATGCATATATATATATATGTACACGTTATAACACAAATTGGGTCATTCCCTCTATTTTTTGCTTTTCTACTTTATTCTCCTTATGGTAGTTTCAAAAGTTTTTAAAATTCTGCATTCCTCTACAGAAAGTACAACAACCATATTGACCTGGTTAACCTCCTCCTTTTACCCTCTCTCTCTCATAAATGAGCTCCCCTTAGACCTGTTGTTCATACTACTGCTTGTATGTGTGTCAGGTCTCTAGTGCATGTGTGAGAAAAAACATGTGGCCTTTGGTTTCCCCAACCTGACTAATTTAACTTAAGGTGATGTTCTCTAGTTCCATCCATTTACCTGCAAACAACAAAATTTCATGCATATTTAAGGCTGAATAAAATTCCATTGTGTGTAAATGCCACAGTTTTGGATCCATGTATCAGTTGTGAGGCATCTTGGCTGTTTACATATGTTAGCTGTTGTGAGTAATGCTGCAGTAAACATGGATGTGCAGGTGTCTGTCTTGTTACCTGGCTTGCATTCATTCAGGTATATCCCTATGAATGATAATGCTGGATCACACAGCAATTCTACTTTGAGTTTCGAGAAGCCTCCATATTGTTTTCCACAGTTGTTGTACTAATTAGCATTCCCACTAACTGCATATGAGGGTTCCTTTTTTTTAGACATCCTTGAAAACATTAGTTGTTTGTATTCTTGATAGCCATTACAATGGGAGTGGTTTGGAATCTTGGTATGGTTTTCATTTTTGTTTTCTTTCTGACGAGCGATGGTGAGCATTTCTTTATGTAGTTGTAGGTCCTTTGGACTTCTGCCTTGGAACAAGCTCTGTTAAGTTCATTTGTGTATTTCTTCATTGGGTCACTGATTTTTACGGGAATTTAGTTTTTGAGTATATTCTCGGTATTGATTTCAGTCAGATGTATACCTGGCAAAGATTTCCCCATTCTGGAGCCTTGGTTTCTGCTTCTATTCCTCACCACGTCATCTCAAGGTGTGGTTCTAGTGGACTGGCAAGGGAGGAAAAGGTTCCATGGAGGCACAGCACAGACACCTGTTGATCTGATATAAATTCTTCTCTGGTCTGCAGAGTACATCAAAGCACAGGCAGTGAAGGTTGGAAGGAATTCACCTCATTCACCGGTGTTTCCAGGTGTTCATAAGTATGGGTTCTGCTGAAAGGTACTTTTTTTTGATGAAAGCCCAGAAATTGACTTCCACAAAGTAGTTAATATTCATGGGTCACATTCATTGTGTGGGTGTGTTTGTGTGTGGGGCCGCATGTGTGGTTGAAAATAGTTCCTGGATCATTGTCCGTGGATGCTGTGTTCCTAATAATGCCAGTCAGGAATGCTCCTTCGGAAGGCAGTAATTTTGGGTTTTTCTCTGTGTTGTTACTCCCTAGGTAAACTGTAATCAATTCACTGAGGAGGAAAGATTCAGGGATCCTTGAATATGTGCAGGGTATGTGAGGCTATCGTGATGCATATATGTATGTGCCTCGTTACCCTGCTAGAAGTGATTTGAGTTCAAGTGATGGCTTTGGACACTGACTCTCGATTAGCCTTTAGTTGTTCCTTGGCATAATGGTGGTAGTATGTCTTCCTTCCAAGGACAATGTTGGAACTGATGTCACTTCTTGGGTTTTTCTAAGTTTGATCCTTCCTAAAGTGCTTAAAGTGTCGCCTCAGTAGGGTAACGCCAGGATTTCAGCCTTTGCAGATAACATTCGACTTGCGTTGAATAGAGGCCAGGTTCCTGGGTGTCTGTGTCTACCTTTCTGTGTGCCTTTCTTGTGTGTATGTGTCTGTCTTTGTCTGTGTGCTTAATATTTCTCATTTGTTCATGTATTAATTTCTTTGCTATTTGTCATAAATTCTCATATTACCAATTGTTTCACACTCTTTGAGTGTATCCGCTGCTTAGGCATGCAGAAGTGTCTTTGAATCAAAATCTATCATTAACGTTGAGGAAATAGATGGAACGAACAAGGCTGGGTGATGTTCTATGACTTCTGGTCTTGCACAAAGTTGTAATTAACTCCATAGAATGTAAGAAATTCACATACAAGATAAATATTAGTATGTCACTCATTCTCTGTGTGTGAGTGTGTGTGGGATGTTTGTTGTTTAGTTTCCCAACACTGGTTGGTAGAATATAGGTTCCTTCCCCAAGTCACTTGAGGAACAGCCTTGTGTGGCACTGACTTTATGTCTTGGGTTCCATGAATGAAAGGTGAACTGTGATGTCCCTCAGAGAACCATTGCAGATTTGAATGTCCTTCCTGAGAGTTTCATGTTTATTCCATAGGTTGTGGTGTTCCTGAAATCTGCCATTCTTCCGAGAGGTGGTAAGCATTTCAGTCACTAGAGAACCCTAAGCATTCCTTGGCTATAGCGTGTGTGTGCCTGTGTACTTCTCAGATCAAAGTGAAGTAATTTCTGTGTCGTTAGGAAGTGAATTCTTGTGGTGACCTTGAGGCTCTTGGCAGCCAGTGTGTGCTTTTGCGTGTTTTGTTCAAGTGAGGAACACTGTAGGCTGGAAGACAGCCCCAGGTCCTCACTCTGTGATATTTTGCGTCAGTTAAGGGAATACCCTCCCAGATGATGGGAGATGTAGTTCTGAGAAGGAAGTTGCCTCATCCAAGGTTCAGGGAGTTTTCCTGGCTTATTTACCTTCAAAGGGCTTGAGGTGTTTGTGTACTCACCAGGTGAAAGCCTTCCTGTCCTCCAAAGTGTGGGGTCCAGATTGGGAGTAGTTTGGAAGAAGTCAGAAATGTCATGCCAGTTGAACCTTGAATGATATGAGGAGGGAACGTGGAGGAGAAAAGCAATTCCCAGATCACAAGTTCTTGCCAGGAAACTGCCACACAAATGGCTGGAGACTGAAGGGAGAGGGGCCATAGAGGCAGTGCTTACGTGGTCTGACCAATCAGGACAGACTTGGTTGTGATGTCACAGTGGGATCCCAGCCACTGCAACATACACATTCCCGAGGCAGCTCCTGCCTGGCCTCTTGCTATGGTAGCGCAGCCAGCCAAGCATGGAGAAGCTGGAGGTAGGTGCCACTGTCTCGTGTGGAAGACTTCTCTTTTATTTGGGTCCTCGATATACGGGGCACACGTGGCCTGAGCACACGGGTGACCTGAGCATCCTAGGATCGGGTGATACCATTCCTCAGTAGAGATCTTCATAAACTTTTTTGGTTTTGGTGGAACTGTTGGGACTGGTAATACTGGCGTTGAAACTCAATGCTTTTCACTTGCAAAGCAGTTGCTCTACCCTTTTAGCAACACCTCCTGTCAAACTTCCATAAATCTTTAGATTAAAGAAGTACAGTGAACCCCGAAAAGAATAAACAGAGCCAAACCATCCAACACCAATCACTATATTGTTTAGGAATGGATCGGTATGTGATAAAAAACCCATAGTAATGTACCTGAAATTTGGGCTGTTTGCCCCTGACGTATACCTGCATTTCTCTCACCTCAGCAGGTAGAAACAGGAGGATCGCAGTTCAAAGCCAGCTCTTGCAAATATTTTCCACAAGCCTCTGTTGAAAATACTCAACGCACAGAAGGTGTGCTGGAGTGGTATGGTTTTTCTTTTTTGAAATATTGTTTATTGAGTACTGTTGTACTGGGTATATGTTGTTACATTTACAAAAGTTTTTTACACTATGTCATAGTTAAAATCATCCCTTCCATCCTTTTCCTTTATTATCTCCCTCCCTATTCCTGGAATAGTTTCACAGGTCTCATGTTTCCATTTTCATACATGAGTACACAATATTTCCATCCTATTCACCCTCACAACCATTTACTAATAATCCTCCCTGCTCCCAATGTAACTTACCGCGAGACAAGACCAGGTTTACTTTCTTGTGTTGTGTTTTTTATTAGTTTATATGTTTGTGTTTGGTGGGACTGGGTCTGTTTTCTTCTTTTGAAAAAAAATGATATTTTTTTGTTTAAGATTGGTCTATAGGGAGTTTCACTGTGACATTTCCATGTACATTCGTCTTATGATCCTAATTGTTTCATCCCTTCCTGTTGTCCTTTTTACTTTATTCCCCTTCCATTTTTGATGGATAGAAAATACATCAACCGACCGTATTCACATTCTTAACTTCGTTCTTTGAAATGTTCTCCCTCCCATTAGGGACTCCCCGTCAGATTGAGTTGTTTTTCATAGCACTCTTTGTATATTTATTGGGCCTATATTCTACATCTGAGAGAAAACATGCAGTGTTTGGTTTCAGAACCTGGCTAATTTCACTTAAGATAATGTCCATTTCCATCCATTTCTCTGGAAATGATAAAATCTCATTCTTTATTGTGGCTGAATCAAATTCCATTGAAAATTCTTGTTTTTCTAATTTACAGATAAAAAGAAAGTTATGCAGTGACACAGATTATCAGGAAATTACCACATGGTTTCTGTTCCACTGGAATTTCAGATTCCACAAACTCAGGTGAGTTAAGGAGCATGTTTGATCAGAGATCTTTCTCTGTGAGATAAACAACTCCCATACCCCCGCTTCTAGCAGTGACTGAGTTGAGGACGAGTTCATGAGCCCTGGGTCCCTTAGCATGTATGTATCATTGAAGCATTGTTTGTCAGCACCCCAGCAAATGCACTGGTAGGATTTTTGCAGAGGCCATAGATGCTTTATTGCAGGGCAGATGTCAAGATGCCCCTGGGCTTTCAGTGTAAGCCCCTGAGTTTATGGAGGCCTCTTGGATGCCACCAGTAGTTAGCAGATGGGCCTGTCATCTTCCATGTGTTAGTTACCTATATGTGTGTAACAAATTCCTCCAACTTTTAGCATAGTAAACAAGAAAACATAATTCACTCATTTTCTGTGGGTCAGGCATTTGGGAAGTGCCCAGTTGAGCAAAAGTGACCCAAAATGTTAGTAGAATAGGAGAAGCCAAACTGACCTTATATGTCATTTAGACCAACCTTCTTATTTGATAGGGAAATGTATGCAGAGAGTTTGAATGATTACCTGTGCTGGTGCAGCTATTTTCAGAGGTGTTTGGAGCACAGGGCTCTGTTCCTCACATCTGCTGTTGGGTGATGTGAGTGTGATGTCAGTGCTATAATGTTTGTGTGGAGGTATGAGGTCATGAGAACTAACATGCATAGTCAGTCATTTGGGTGTTAGTTTGTGGGAAACCTGGCCGATTCAGTTTGGTTGTGTAACTTCTGTCTGTGAAGGTCAGTGAAATGAACACAATGATTAAAAACACTTTTTTCCATTCCTGAGTTTTAACAAACTTACTGTAGTGGGGGTACATTGTGACTTTTGCCAAAGTTCTTATAATATGCCATAGTTGAATTCATCCCTCCACATTCTCCTTTATTCTCTCTCACCGTATTCCTGGAATAGTTTCATCACGTCTCGTTTTTCCATTTTCATACATGAGTATATAATATTTATACCATATCCTACACCCTTTCCTTATATCCTCACCCCTCCCACAAGTAACAACTCCCTATACAGGACCTATTTTCCATTTCTGTTACCAAAAATCCCTTTTTGTGTTTATTTTGTTTTAGTGTGGGGAGCAGAACTGGGGCTTGAACTCAGGGACTCTACCTTGAGGCAGTTCACCAGCCGTTTTTTTGTGATAGGTGTTTCTGAGACAGGGTCTTGCAAACTATTTGCCCAAGCTGTGTTTGAACCAAGATCTTCCTTATCTCTCCCTTCTGAGTCACAGGGACTGTGGGTGTGAGCCACTGGTGACCCGCACGTTTTTGTTTGTTTAATTAAGATAGCTATTCGGGATGTTTCATTGTGACATTTGCTCATACATATATAGCTCTATGCATATATATATATGTACACGTTATAACACAAATTGGGTCATTCCCTCTATTTTTTGCTTTTCTACTTTATTCTCCTTCTTATGGTAGTTTCAAAAGTTTTTAAAATTCTGCATTCCTCTACAGAAAGTACAACAACCATATTGACCTGGTTAACCTCCTCCTTTTACCCTCTCTCTCTCATAAATGAGCTCCCCTTAGACCTGTTGTTCATACTACTGCTTGTATGTGTGTCAGGTCTCTAGTGCATGTGTGAGAAAAAACATGTGGCCTTTGGTTTCCCCAACCTGACTAATTTAACTTAAGGTGATGTTCTCTAGTTCCATCCATTTACCTGCAAACAACAAAATTTCATGCATATTTAAATAAAATTCCATTGTGTGTAAATGCCACAGTTTTGGATCCATGTATCAGTTGTGAGGCATCTTGGCTGTTTACATATGTTAGCTGTTGTGAGTAATGCTGCAGTAAACATGGATGTGCAGGTGTCTGTCTTGTTACCTGGCTTGCATTCATTCAGGTATATCCCTATGAATGATAATGCTGGATCACACAGCAATTCTACTTTGAGTTTCGAGAAGCCTCCATATTGTTTTCCACAGTTGTTGTACTAATTAGCATTCCCACTAACTGCATATGAGGGTTCCTTTTTTTTAGACATCCTTGAAAACATTAGTTGTTTGTATTCTTGATAGCCATTACAATGGGAGTGGTTTGGAATCTTGGTATGGTTTTCATTTTTGTTTTCTTTCTGACGAGCGATGGTGAGCATTTCTTTATGTAGTTGTAGGTCCTTTGGACTTCTGCCTTGGAACAAGCTCTGTTAAGTTCATTTGTGTATTTCTTCATTGGGTCACTGATTTTTACGGGAATTTAGTTTTTGAGTATATTCTCGGTATTGATTTCAGTCAGATGTATACCTGGCAAAGATTTCCCCATTCTGGAGCCTTGGTTTCTGCTTCTATTCCTCACCACGTCATCTCAAGGTGTGGTTCTAGTGGACTGGCAAGGGAGGAAAAGGTTCCATGGAGGCACAGCACAGACACCTGTTGATCTGATATAAATTCTTCTCTGGTCTGCAGAGTACATCAAAGCACAGGCAGTGAAGGTTGGAAGGAATTCACCTCATTCACCGGTGTTTCCAGGTGTTCATAAGTATGGGTTCTGCTGAAAGGTACTTTTTTTTGATGAAAGCCCAGAAATTGACTTCCACAAAGTAGTTAATATTCATGGGTCACATTCATTGTGTGGGTGTGTTTGTGTGTGGGGCCGCATGTGTGGTTGAAAATAGTTCCTGGATCATTGTCCGTGGATGCTGTGTTCCTAATAATGCCAGTCAGGAATGCTCCTTCGGAAGGCAGTAATTTTGGGTTTTTCTCTGTGTTGTTACTCCCTAGGTAAACTGTAATCAATTCACTGAGGAGGAAAGATTCAGGGATCCTTGAATATGTGCAGGGTATGTGAGGCTATCGTGATGCATATATGTATGTGCCTCGTTACCCTGCTAGAAGTGATTTGAGTTCAAGTGATGGCTTTGGACACTGACTCTCGATTAGCCTTTAGTTGTTCCTTGGCATAATGGTGGTAGTATGTCTTCCTTCCAAGGACAATGTTGGAACTGATGTCACTTCTTGGGTTTTTCTAAGTTTGATCCTTCCTAAAGTGCTTAAAGTGTCGCCTCAGTAGGGTAACGCCAGGATTTCAGCCTTTGCAGATAACATTCGACTTGCGTTGAATAGAGGCCAGGTTCCTGGGTGTCTGTGTCTACCTTTCTGTGTGCCTTTCTTGTGTGTATGTGTCTGTCTTTGTCTGTGTGCTTAATATTTCTCATTTGTTCATGTATTAATTTCTTTGCTATTTGTCATAAATTCTCATATTACCAATTGTTTCACACTCTTTGAGTGTATCCGCTGCTTAGGCATGCAGAAGTGTCTTTGAATCAAAATCTATCATTAACGTTGAGGAAATAGACGGAACGAACAAGGCTGGGTGATGTTCTATGACTTCTGGTCTTGCACAAAGTTGTAATTAACTCCATAGAATGTAAGAAATTCACATACAAGATAAATATTAGTATGTCACTCATTCTCTGTGTGTGAGTGTGTGTGGGATGTTTGTTGTTTAGTTTCCCAACACTGGTTGGTAGAATATAGGTTCCTTCCCCAAGTCACTTGAGGAACAGCCTTGTGTGGCACTGACTTTATGTCTTGGGTTCCATGAATGAAAGGTGAACTGTGATGTCCCTCAGAGAACCATTGCAGATTTGAATGTCCTTCCTGAGAGTTTCATGTTTATTCCATAGGTTGTGGTGTTCCTGAAATCTGCCATTCTTCCGAGAGGTGGTAAGCATTTCAGTCACTAGAGAACCCTAAGCATTCCTTGGCTATAGCGTGTGTGTGCCTGTGTACTTCTCAGATCAAAGTGAAGTAATTTCTGTGTCGTTAGGAAGTGAATTCTTGTGGTGACCTTGAGGCTCTTGGCAGCCAGTGTGTGCTTTTGCGTGTTTTGTTCAAGTGAGGAACACTGTAGGCTGGAAGACAGCCCCAGGTCCTCACTCTGTGATATTTTGCGTCAGTTAAGGGAATACCCTCCCAGATGATGGGAGATGTAGTTCTGAGAAGGAAGTTGCCTCATCCAAGGTTCAGGGAGTTTTCCTGGCTTATTTACCTTCAAAGGGCTTGAGGTGTTTGTGTACTCACCAGGTGAAAGCCTTCCTGTCCTCCAAAGTGTGGGGTCCAGATTGGGAGTAGTTTGGAAGAAGTCAGAAATGTCATGCCAGTTGAACCTTGAATGATCTGAGGAGGGAACGTGGAGGAGAAAAGCAATTCCCAGATCACAAGTTCTTGCCAGGAAACTGCCACACAAATGGCTGGAGACTGAAGGGAGAGGGGCCATAGAGGCAGTGCTTACGTGGTCTGACCAATCAGGACAGACTTGGTTGTGATGTCACAGTGGGATCCCAGCCACTGCAACATACACATTCCCGAGGCAGCTCCTGCCTGGCCTCTTGCTATGGTAGCGCAGCCAGCCAAGCATGGAGAAGCTGGAGGTAGGTGCCACTGTCTCGTGTGGAAGACTTCTCTTTTATTTGGGTCCTCGATATACGGGGCACACGTGGCCTGAGCACACGGGTGACCTGAGCATCCTAGGATCGGGTGATACCATTCCTCAGTAGAGATCTTCATAAACTTTTTTGGTTTTGGTGGAACTGTTGGGACTGGTAATACTGGCGTTGAAACTCAATGCTTTTCACTTGCAAAGCAGTTGCTCTACCCTTTTAGCAACACCTCCTGTCAAACTTCCATAAATCTTTAGATTAAAGAAGTACAGTGAACCCCGAAAAGAATAAACAGAGCCAAACCATCCAACACCAATCACTATATTGTTTAGGAATGGATCGGTATGTGATAAAAAACCCATAGTAATGTACCTGAAATTTGGGCTGTTTGCCCCTGACGTATACCTGCATTTCTCTCACCTCAGCAGGTAGAAACAGGAGGATCGCAGTTCAAAGCCAGCTCTTGCAAATATTTTCCACAAGCCTCTGTTGAAAATACTCAACGCACAGAAGGTGTGCTGGAGTGGTATGGTTTTTCTTTTTTTAAATATTGTTTATTGAGTACTGTTGTACTGGGTATATGTTGTTACATTTACAAAAGTTTTTTACACTATGTCATAGTTAAAATCATCCCTTCCATCCTTTTCCTTTATTATCTCCCTCCCTATTCCTGGAATAGTTTCACAGGTCTCATGTTTCCATTTTCATACATGAGTACACAATATTTCCATCCTATTCACCCTCAAAACCATTTACTAATAATCCTCCCTGCTCCCAATGTAACTTACCGCGAGACAAGACCAGGTTTACTTTCTTGTGTTGTGTTTTTTATTAGTTTATATGTTTGTGTTTGGTGGGACTGGGTCTGTTTTCTTCTTTTGAAAAAAAATGATATTTTTTTGTTTAAGATTGGTCTATAGGGAGTTTCACTGTGACATTTCCATGTACATTCGTCTTATGATCCTAATTGTTTCATCCCTTCCTGTTGTCCTTTTTACTTTATTCCCCTTCCATTTTTGATGGATAGAAAATACATCAACCGACCGTATTCACATTCTTAACTTCGTTCTTTGAAATGTTCTCCCTCCCATTAGGGACTCCCCGTCAGATTGAGTTGTTTTTCATAGCACTCTTTGTATATTTATTGGGCCTATATTCTACATCTGAGAGAAAACATGCAGTGTTTGGTTTCAGAACCTGGCTAATTTCACTTAAGATAATGTCCATTTCCATCCATTTCTCTGGAAATGATAAAATCTCATTCTTTATTGTGGCTGAATCAAATTCCATTGAAAATTCTTGTTTTTCTAATTTACAGATAAAAAGAAAGTTATGCAGTGACACAGATTATCAGGAAATTACCACATGGTTTCTGTTCCACTGGAATTTCAGATTCCACAAACTCAGGTGAGTTAAGGAGCATGTTTGATCAGAGATCTTTCTCTGTGAGATAAACAACTCCCATACCCCCGCTTCTAGCAGTGACTGAGTTGAGGACGAGTTCATGAGCCCTGGGTCCCTTAGCATGTATGTATCATTGAAGCATTGTTTGTCAGCACCCCAGCAAATGCACTGGTAGGATTTTTGCAGAGGCCATAGATGCTTTATTGCAGGGCAGATGTCAAGATGCCCCTGGGCTTTCAGTGTAAGCCCCTGAGTTTATGGAGGCCTCTTGGATGCCACCAGTAGTTAGCAGATGGGCCTGTCATCTTCCATGTGTTAGTTACCTATATGTGTGTAACAAATTCCTCCAACTTTTAGCATAGTAAACAAGAAAACATAATTCACTCATTTTCTGTGGGTCAGGCATTTGGGAAGTGCCCAGTTGAGCAAAAGTGACCCAAAATGTTAGTAGAATAGGAGAAGCCAAACTGACCTTATATGTCATTTAGACCAACCTTCTTATTTGATAGGGAAATGTATGCAGAGAGTTTGAATGATTACCTGTGCTGGTGCAGCTATTTTCAGAGGTGTTTGGAGCACAGGGCTCTGTTCCTCACATCTGCTGTTGGGTGATGTGAGTGTGATGTCAGTGCTATAATGTTTGTGTGGAGGTATGAGGTCATGAGAACTAACATGCATAGTCAGTCATTTGGGTGTTAGTTTGTGGGAAACCTGGCCGATTCAGTTTGGTTGTGTAACTTCTGTCTGTGAAGGTCAGTGAAATGAACACAATGATTAAAAACACTTTTTTCCATTCCTGAGTTTTAACAAACTTACTGTAGTGGGGGTACATTGTGACTTTTGCCAAAGTTCTTATAATATGCCATAGTTGAATTCATCCCTCCACATTCTCCTTTATTCTCTCTCACCGTATTCCTGGAATAGTTTCATCACGTCTCGTTTTTCCATTTTCATACATGAGTATATAATATTTATACCATATCCTACACCCTTTCCTTATATCCTCACCCCTCCCACAAGTAACAACTCCCTATACAGGACCTATTTTCCATTTCTGTTACCAAAAATCCCTTTTTGTGTTTATTTTGTTTTAGTGTGGGGAGCAGAACTGGGGCTTGAACTCAGGGACTCTACCTTGAGGCAGTTCACCAGCCGTTTTTTTGTGATAGGTGTTTCTGAGACAGGGTCTTGCAAACTATTTGCCCAAGCTGTGTTTGAACCAAGATCTTCCTTATCTCTCCCTTCTGAGTCACAGGGACTGCGGGTGTGAGCCACTGGTGACCCGCACGTTTTTGTTTGTTTAATTAAGATAGCTATTCGGGATGTTTCATTGTGACATTTGCTCATACATATATAGCTCTATGCATATATATATATGTACACGTTATAACACAAATTGGGTCATTCCCTCTATTTTTTGCTTTTCTACTTTATTCTCCTTCTTATGGTAGTTTCAAAAGTTTTTAAAATTCTGCATTCCTCTACAGAAAGTACAACAACCATATTGACCTGGTTAACCTCCTCCTTTTACCCTCTCTCTCTCATAAATGAGCTCCCCTTAGACCTGTTGTTCATACTACTGCTTGTATGTGTGTCAGGTCTCTAGTGCATGTGTGAGAAAAAACATGTGGCCTTTGGTTTCCCCAACCTGACTAATTTAACTTAAGGTGATGTTCTCTAGTTCCATCCATTTACCTGCAAACAACAAAATTTCATGCATATTTAAGGCTGAATAAAATTCCATTGTGTGTAAATGCCACAGTTTTGGATCCATGTATCAGTTGTGAGGCATCTTGGCTGTTTACATATGTTAGCTGTTGTGAGTAATGCTGCAGTAAACATGGATGTGCAGGTGTCTGTCTTGTTACCTGGCTTGCATTCATTCAGGTATATCCCTATGAATGATAATGCTGGATCACACAGCAATTCTACTTTGAGTTTCGAGAAGCCTCCATATTGTTTTCCACAGTTGTTGTACTAATTAGCATTCCCACTAACTGCATATGAGGGTTCCTTTTTTTTAGACATCCTTGAAAACATTAGTTGTTTGTATTCTTGATAGCCATTACAATGGGAGTGGTTTGGAATCTTGGTATGGTTTTCATTTTTGTTTTCTTTCTGACGAGCGATGGTGAGCATTTCTTTATGTAGTTGTAGGTCCTTTGGACTTCTGCCTTGGAACAAGCTCTGTTAAGTTCATTTGTGTATTTCTTCATTGGGTCACTGATTTTTACGGGAATTTAGTTTTTGAGTATATTCTCGGTATTAATTTCAGTCAGATGTATACCTGGCAAAGATTTCCCCATTCTGGAGCCTTGGTTTCTGCTTCTATTCCTCACCACGTCATCTCAAGGTGTGGTTCTAGTGGACTGGCAAGGGAGGAAAAGGTTCCATGGAGGCACAGCACAGACACCTGTTGATCTGATATAAATTCTTCTCTGGTCTGCAGAGTACATCAAAGCACAGGCAGTGAAGGTTGGAAGGAATTCACCTCATTCACCGGTGTTTCCAGGTGTTCATAAGTATGGGTTCTGCTGAAAGGTACTTTTTTTTGATGAAAGCCCAGAAATTGACTTCCACAAAGTAGTTAATATTCATGGGTCACATTCATTGTGTGGGTGTGTTTGTGTGTGGGGCCGCATGTGTGGTTGAAAATAGTTCCTGGATCATTGTCCGTGGATGCTGTGTTCCTAATAATGCCAGTCAGGAATGCTCCTTCGGAAGGCAGTAATTTTCGGTTTTTCTCTGTGTTGTTACTCCCTAGGTAAACTGTAATCAATTCACTGAGGAGGAAAGATTCAGGGATCCTTGAATATGTGCAGGGTATGTGAGGCTATCGTGATGCATATATGTATGTGCCTCGTTACCCTGCTAGAAGTGATTTGAGTTCAAGTGATGGCTTTGGACACTGACTCTCGATTAGCCTTTAGTTGTTCCTTGGCATAATGGTGGTAGTATGTCTTCCTTCCAAGGACAATGTTGGAACTGATGTCACTTCTTGGGTTTTTCTAAGTTTGATCCTTCCTAAAGTGCTTAAAGTGTCGCCTCAGTAGGGTAACGCCAGGATTTCAGCCTTTGCAGATAACATTCGACTTGCGTTGAATAGAGGCCAGGTTCCTGGGTGTCTGTGTCTACCTTTCTGTGTGCCTTTCTTGTGTGTATGTGTCTGTCTTTGTCTGTGTGCTTAATATTTCTCATTTGTTCATGTATTAATTTCTTTGCTATTTGTCATAAATTCTCATATTACCAATTGTTTCACACTCTTTGAGTGTATCCGCTGCTTAGGCATGCAGAAGTGTCTTTGAATCAAAATCTATCATTAACGTTGAGGAAATAGACGGAACGAACAAGGCTGGGTGATGTTCTATGACTTCTGGTCTTGCACAAAGTTGTAATTAACTCCATAGAATGTAAGAAATTCACATACAAGATAAATATTAGTATGTCACTCATTCTCTGTGTGTGAGTGTGTGTGGGATGTTTGTTGTTTAGTTTCCCAACACTGGTTGGTAGAATATAGGTTCCTTCCCCAAGTCACTTGAGGAACAGCCTTGTGTGGCACTGACTTTATGTCTTGGGTTCCATGAATGAAAGGTGAACTGTGATGTCCCTCAGAGAACCATTGCAGATTTGAATGTCCTTCCTGAGAGTTTCATGTTTATTCCATAGGTTGTGGTGTTCCTGAAATCTGCCATTCTTCCGAGAGGTGGTAAGCATTTCAGTCACTAGAGAACCCTAAGCATTCCTTGGCTATAGCGTGTGTGTGCCTGTGTACTTCTCAGATCAAAGTGAAGTAATTTCTGTGTCGTTAGGAAGTGAATTCTTGTGGTCACCTTGAGGCTCTTGGCAGCCAGTGTGTGCTTTTGCGTGTTTTGTTCAAGTGAGGAACACTGTAGGCTGGAAGACAGCCCCAGGCCCTCACTCTGTGATATTTTGGGTCAGTTAAGGGAATACCCTCCCAGATGATGGGAGATGTAGTTCTGAGAAGGAAGTTGCCTCATCCAAGGTTCAGGGAGTTTTCCTGGCTTATTTACCTTCAAAGGGCTTGAGGTGTTTGTGTACTCACCAGGTGAAAGCCTTCCTGTCCTCCAAAGTGTGGGGTCCAGATTGGGAGTAGTTTGGAAGAAGTCAGAAATGTCATGCCAGTTGAACCTTGAATGATCTGAGGAGGGAACGTGGAGGAGAAAAGCAATTCCCAGATCACAAGTTCTTGCCAGGAAACTGCCACACAAATGGCTGGAGACTGAAGGGAGAGGGGCCATAGAGGCAGTGCTTACGTGGTCTGACCAATCAGGACAGACTTGGTTGTGATGTCACAGTGGGATCCCAGCCACTGCAACATACACATTCCCGAGGCAGCTCCTGCCTGGCCTCTTGCTATGGTAGCGCAGCCAGCCAAGCATGGAGAAGCTGGAGGTAGGTGCCACTGTCTCGTGTGGAAGACTTCTCTTTTATTTGGGTCCTCGATATACGGGGCACACGTGGCCTGAGCACACGGGTGACCTGAGCATCCTAGGATCGGGTGATACCATTCCTCAGTAGAGATCTTCATAAACTTTTTTGGTTTTGGTGGAACTGTTGGGACTGGTAATACTGGCGTTGAAACTCAATGCTTTACACTTGCAAAGCAGTTGCTCTACCCTTTTAGCAACACCTCCTGTCAAACTTCCATAAATCTTTAGATTAAAGAAGTACAGTGAACCCCGAAAAGAATAAACAGAGCCAAACCATCCAACACCAATCACTATATTGTTTAGGAATGGATCGGTATGTGATAAAAAACCCATAGTAATGTACCAGAAATTTGGGCTGTTTGCCCGTGACGTATACCTGCATTTCTCTCACCTCAGCAGGTAGAAACAGGAGGATCGCAGTTCAAACCAGCTCTTGCAAATATTTTCCACAAGCCTCTGTTGAAAATACTCAACGCACAGAAGGTGTGCTGGAGTGGTATGGTTTTTCTTTTTTGAAATATTGTTTATTGAGTACTGTTGTACTGGGTATATGTTGTTACATTTACAAAAGTTTTTTACACTATGTCATAGTTAAAATCATCCCTTCCATCATTTTCCTTTATTATCTCCCTCCCTATTCCTGGAATAGTTTCACAGGTCTCATGTTTCCATCCTATTCACCCTCACAACCATTTACTAATAATCCTCCCTGTTCCCAATGTAACTAACCGCGAGACAAGACCAGGTTTACTTTCTTGTGTTGTGTTTTTTATTAGTTTATATGTTTGTGTTTGGTGGGACTGGGTCTGTTTTCTTCTTTTGAAAAAAAATGATATTTTTTTGTTTAAGATGGGTCTATAGGGAGTTTCACTGTGACATTTCCATGTACATACGTCTTATGATCCTAATTGTTTCATCCCTTCCTGTTGTCCTTTTTACTTTATTCCCCTTCCATTTTTGATGTATAGAAAATACATCAACCGACCGTATTCACATTCTTAACTTCGTTCTTTGAAATGTTCTCCCTCCCATTAGGGACTCCCCGTCAGATTGAGTTGTTTTTCATAGCACTCTTTGTATATTTATTGGGCCTATATTCTACATCTGAGAGAAAACATGCAGTGTTTGGTTTCAGAACCTGGCTAATTTCACTTAAGATAATCTCCATTGCCATCCATTTCTCTGCAAAGGATAAAATCTCATTCTTTATTGTGGCTGAATCAAATTCCATTGAAAATTCTTGTTTTTCTAATTTACAGATAAAAAGAAAGTTATGCAGTGACACAGATTATCAGGAAATTACCACATGGTTTCTGTTCCACTGGAATTTCAGATTCCACAAACTCAGGTGAGTTAAGGAGCATGTTTGATCAGAGATCTTTCTCTGTGAGATAAACAACTCCCATACCCCCGCTTCTAGCAGTGACTGAGTTGAGGACGAGTTCATGAGCCCTGGGTCCCTTAGCATGTATGTATCATTGAAGCATTGTTTGTCAGCACCCCAGCAAATGCACTGGTAGGATTTTTGCAGAGGCCATAGATGCTTTATTGCAGGGCAGATGTCAAGATGCCCCTGGGCTTTCAGTGTAAGCCCCTGAGTTTATGGAGGCCTCTTGGATGCCACCAGTAGTTAGCAGATGGGCCTGTCATCTTCCATGTGTTAGTTACCTATATGTGTGTAACAAATTCCTCCAACTTTTAGCATAGTAAACAAGAAAACATAATTCACTCATTTTCTGTGGGTCAGGCATTTGGGAAGTGCCCAGTTGAGCAAAAGTGACCCAAAATGTTAGTAGAATAGGAGAAGCCAAACTGACCTTATATGTCATTTAGACCAACCTTCTTATTTGATAGGGAAATGTATGCAGAGAGTTTGAATGATTACCTGTGCTGGTGCAGCTATTTTCAGAGGTGTTTGGAGCACAGGGCTCTGTTCCTCACATCTGCTGTTGGGTGATGTGAGTGTGATGTCAGTGCTATAATGTTTGTGTGGAGGTATGAGGTCATGAGAACTAACATGCATAGTCAGTCATTTGGGTGTTAGTTTGTGGGAAACCTGGCCGATTCAGTTTGGTTGTGTAACTTCTGTCTGTGAAGGTCAGTGAAATGAACACAATGATTAAAAACACTTTTTTCCATTCCTGAGTTTTAACAAACTTACTGTAGTGGGGGTACATTGTGACTTTTGCCAAAGTTCTTATAATATGCCATAGTTGAATTCATCCCTCCACATTCTCCTTTATTCTCTCTCACCGTGTTCCTGGAATAGTTTCATCACGTCTCGTTTTTCCATTTTCATACATGAGTATATAATATTTATACCATATCCTACACCCTTTCCTTATATCCTCACCCCTCCCACAAGTAACAACTCCCTATACAGGACCTATTTTCCATTTCTGTTACCAAAAATCCCTTTTTGTGTTTATTTTGTTTTAGTGTGGGGAGCAGAACTGGGGCTTGAACTCAGGGACTCTACCTTGAGGCAGTTCACCAGCCGTTTTTTTGTGATAGGTGTTTCTGAGACAGGGTCTTGCAAACTATTTGCCCAAGCTGTGTTTGAACCAAGATCTTCCTTATCTCTCCCTTCTGAGTCACAGGGACTGCGGGTGTGAGCCACTGGTGACCCGCACGTTTTTGTTTGTTTAATTAAGATAGCTATTCGGGATGTTTCATTGTGACATTTGCTCATACATATATAGCTCTATGCATATATATATATGTACACGTTATAACACAAATTGGGTCATTCCCTCTATTTTTTGCTTTTCTACTTTATTCTCCTTCTTATGGTAGTTTCAAAAGTTTTTAAAATTCTGCATTCCTCTACAGAAAGTACAACAACCATATTGACCTGGTTAACCTCCTCCTTTTACCCTCTCTCTCTCATAAATGAGCTCCCCTTAGACCTGTTGTTCATACTACTGCTTGTATGTGTGTCAGGTCTCTAGTGCATGTGTGAGAAAAAACATGTGGCCTTTGGTTTCCCCAACCTGACTAATTTAACTTAAGGTGATGTTCTCTAGTTCCATCCATTTACCTGCAAACAACAAAATTTCATGCATATTTAAGGCTGAATAAAATTCCATTGTGTGTAAATGCCACAGTTTTGGATCCATGTATCAGTTGTGAGGCATCTTGGCTGTTTACATATGTTAGCTGTTGTGAGTAATGCTGCAGTAAACATGGATGTGCAGGTGTCTGTCTTGTTACCTGGCTTGCATTCATTCAGGTATATCCCTATGAATGATAATGCTGGATCACACAGCAATTCTACTTTGAGTTTCGAGAAGCCTCCATATTGTTTTCCACAGTTGTTGTACTAATTTGCATTCCCACTAACTGCATATGAGGGTTCCTTTTTTTTAGACATCCTTGAAAACATTAGTTGTTTGTATTCTTGATAGCCATTACAATGGGAGTGGTTTGGAATCTTGGTATGGTTTTCATTTTTGTTTTCTTTCTGACGAGCGATGGTGAGCATTTCTTTATGTAGTTGTAGGTCCTTTGGACTTCTGCCTTGGAACAAGCTCTGTTAAGTTCATTTGTGTATTTCTTCATTGGGTCACTGATTTTTACGGGAATTTAGTTTTTGAGTATATTCTCGGTATTAATTTCAGTCAGATGTATACCTGGCAAAGATTTCCCCATTCTGGAGCCTTGGTTTCTGCTTCTATTCCTCACCACGTCATCTCAAGGTGTGGTTCTAGTGGACTGGCAAGGGAGGAAAAGGTTCCATGGAGGCACAGCACAGACACCTGTTGATCTGATATAAATTCTTCTCTGGTCTGCAGAGTACATCAAAGCACAGGCAGTGAAGGTTGGAAGGAATTCACCTCATTCACCGGTGTTTCCAGGTGTTCATAAGTATGGGTTCTGCTGAAAGGTACTTTTTTTTGATGAAAGCCCAGAAATTGACTTCCACAAAGTAGTTAATATTCATGGGTCACATTCATTGTGTGGGTGTGTTTGTGTGTGGGGCCGCATGTGTGGTTGAAAATAGTTCCTGGATCATTGTCCGTGGATGCTGTGTTCCTAATAATGCCAGTCAGGAATGCTCCTTCGGAAGGCAGTAATTTTCGGTTTTTCTCTGTGTTGTTACTCCCTAGGTAAACTGTAATCAATTCACTGAGGAGGAAAGATTCAGGGATCCTTGAATATGTGCAGGGTATGTGAGGCTATCGTGATGCATATATGTATGTGCCTCGTTACCCTGCTAGAAGTGATTTGAGTTCAAGTGATGGCTTTGGACACTGACTCTCGATTAGCCTTTAGTTGTTCCTTGGCATAATGGTGGTAGTATGTCTTCCTTCCAAGGACAATGTTGGAACTGATGTCACTTCTTGGGTTTTTCTAAGTTTGATCCTTCCTAAAGTGCTTAAAGTGTCGCCTCAGTAGGGTAACGCCAGGATTTCAGCCTTTGCAGATAACATTCGACTTGCGTTGAATAGAGGCCAGGTTCCTGGGTGTCTGTGTCTACCTTTCTGTGTGCCTTTCTTGTGTGTATGTGTCTGTCTTTGTCTGTGTGCTTAATATTTCTCATTTGTTCATGTATTAATTTCTTTGCTATTTGTCATAAATTCTCATATTACCAATTGTTTCACACTCTTTGAGTGTATCCGCTGCTTAGGCATGCAGAAGTGTCTTTGAATCAAAATCTATCATTAACGTTGAGGAAATAGACGGAACGAACAAGGCTGGGTGATGTTCTATGACTTCTGGTCTTGCACAAAGTTGTAATTAACTCCATAGAATGTAAGAAATTCACATACAAGATAAATATTAGTATGTCACTCATTCTCTGTGTGTGAGTGTGTGTGGGATGTTTGTTGTTTAGTTTCCCAACACTGGTTGGTAGAATATAGGTTCCTTCCCCAAGTCACTTGAGGAACAGCCTTGTGTGGCACTGACTTTATGTCTTGGGTTCCATGAATGAAAGGTGAACTGTGATGTCCCTCAGAGAACCATTGCAGATTTGAATGTCCTTCCTGAGAGTTTCATGTTTATTCCATAGGTTGTGGTGTTCCTGAAATCTGCCATTCTTCCGAGAGGTGGTAACATTTCAGTCACTAGAGAACCCTAAGCATTCCTTGGCTATAGCGTGTGTGTGCCTGTGTACTTCTCAGATCAAAGTGAAGTAATTTCTGTGTCGTTAGGAAGTGAATTCTTGTGGTGACCTTGAGGCTCTTGGCAGCCAGTGTGTGCTTTTGCGTGTTTTGTTCAAGTGAGGAACACTGTAGGCTGGAAGACAGCCCCAGGCCCTCACTCTGTGATATTTTGGGTCAGTTAAGGGAATACCCTCCCAGATGATGGGAGATGTAGTTCTGAGAAGGAAGTTGCCTCATCCAAGGTTCAGGGAGTTTTCCTGGCTTATTTACCTTCAAAGGGCTTGAGGTGTTTGTGTACTCACCAGGTGAAAGCCTTCCTGTCCTCCAAAGTGTGGGGTCCAGATTGGGAGTAGTTTGGAAGAAGTCAGAAATGTCATGCCAGTTGAACCTTGAATGATCTGAGGAGGGAACGTGGAGGAGAAAAGCAATTCCCAGATCACAAGTTCTTGCCAGGAAACTGCCACACAAATGGCTGGAGACTGAAGGGAGAGGGGCCATAGAGGCAGTGCTTACGTGGTCTGACCAATCAGGACAGACTTGGTTGTGATGTCACAGTGGGATCCCAGCCACTGCAACATACACATTCCCGAGGCAGCTCCTGCCTGGCCTCTTGCTATGGTAGCGCAGCCAGCCAAGCATGGAGAAGCTGGAGGTAGGTGCCACTGTCTCGTGTGGAAGACTTCTCTTTTATTTGGGTCCTCGATATACGGGGCACACGTGGCCTGAGCACACGGGTGACCTGAGCATCCTAGGATCGGGTGATACCATTCCTCAGTAGAGATCTTCATAAACTTTTTTGGTTTTGGTGGAACTGTTGGGACTGGTAATACTGGCGTTGAAACTCAATGCTTTACACTTGCAAAGCAGTTGCTCTACCCTTTTAGCAACACCTCCTGTCAAACTTCCATAAATCTTTAGATTAAAGAAGTACAGTGAACCCCGAAAAGAATAAACAGAGCCAAACCATCCAACACCAATCACTATATTGTTTAGGAATGGATCGGTATGTGATAAAAAACCCATAGTAATGTACCAGAAATTTGGGCTGTTTGCCCGTGACGTATACCTGCATTTCTCTCACCTCAGCAGGTAGAAACAGGAGGATCGCAGTTCAAACCAGCTCTTGCAAATATTTTCCACAAGCCTCTGTTGAAAATACTCAACGCACAGAAGGTGTGCTGGAGTGGTATGGTTTTTCTTTTTTGAAATATTGTTTATTGAGTACTGTTGTACTGGGTATATGTTGTTACATTTACAAAAGTTTTTTACACTATGTCATAGTTAAAATCATCCCTTCCATCATTTTCCTTTATTATCTCCCTCCCTATTCCTGGAATAGTTTCACAGGTCTCATGTTTCCATTTTCATACATGAGTACACAATATTTCCATCCTATTCACCCTCACAACCATTTACTAATAATCCTCCCTGCTCCCAATGTAACTAACCGCGAGACAAGACCAGGTTTACTTTCTTGTGTTGTGTTTTTTATTAGTTTATATGTTTGTGTTTGGTGGGACTGGGTCTGTTTTCTTCTTTTGAAAAAAAATGATATTTTTTTGTTTAAGATGGGTCTATAGGGAGTTTCACTGTGACATTTCCATGTACATACGTCTTATGATCCTAATTGTTTCATCCCTTCCTGTTGTCCTTTTTACTTTATTCCCCTTCCATTTTTGATGTATAGAAAATACATCAACCGACCGTATTCACATTCTTAACTTCGTTCTTTGAAATGTTCTCCCTCCCATTAGGGACTCCCCGTCAGATTGAGTTGTTTTTCATAGCACTCTTTGTATATTTATTGGGCCTATATTCTACATCTGAGAGAAAACATGCAGTGTTTGGTTTCAGAACCTGGCTAATTTCACTTAAGATAATCTCCATTGCCATCCATTTCTCTGCAAAGGATAAAATCTCATTCTTTATTGTGGCTGAATCAAATTCCATTGAAAATTCTTGTTTTTCTAATTTACAGATAAAAAGAAAGTTATGCAGTGACACAGATTATCAGGAAATTACCACATGGTTTCTGTTCCACTGGAATTTCAGATTCCACAAACTCAGGTGAGTTAAGGAGCATGTTTGATCAGAGATCTTTCTCTGTGAGATAAACAACTCCCATACCCCCGCTTCTAGCAGTGACTGAGTTGAGGACGAGTTCATGAGCCCTGGGTCCCTTAGCATGTATGTATCATTGAAGCATTGTTTGTCAGCACCCCAGCAAATGCACTGGTAGGATTTTTGCAGAGGCCATAGATGCTTTATTGCAGGGCAGATGTCAAGATGCCCCTGGGCTTTCAGTGTAAGCCCCTGAGTTTATGGAGGCCTCTTGGATGCCACCAGTAGTTAGCAGATGGGCCTGTCATCTTCCATGTGTTAGTTACCTATATGTGTGTAACAAATTCCTCCAACTTTTAGCATAGTAAACAAGAAAACATAATTCACTCATTTTCTGTGGGTCAGGCATTTGGGAAGTGCCCAGTTGAGCAAAAGTGACCCAAAATGTTAGTAGAATAGGAGAAGCCAAACTGACCTTATATGTCATTTAGACCAACCTTCTTATTTGATAGGGAAATGTATGCAGAGAGTTTGAATGATTACCTGTGCTGGTGCAGCTATTTTCAGAGGTGTTTGGAGCACAGGGCTCTGTTCCTCACATCTGCTGTTGGGTGATGTGAGTGTGATGTCAGTGCTATAATGTTTGTGTGGAGGTATGAGGTCATGAGAACTAACATGCATAGTCAGTCATTTGGGTGTTAGTTTGTGGGAAACCTGGCCGATTCAGTTTGGTTGTGTAACTTCTGTCTGTGAAGGTCAGTGAAATGAACACAATGATTAAAAACACTTTTTTCCATTCCTGAGTTTTAACAAACTTACTGTAGTGGGGGTACATTGTGACTTTTGCCAAAGTTCTTATAATATGCCATAGTTGAATTCATCCCTCCACATTCTCCTTTATTCTCTCTCACCGTATTCCTGGAATAGTTTCATCACGTCTCGTTTTTCCATTTTCATACATGAGTATATAATATTTATACCATATCCTACACCCTTTCCTTATATCCTCACCCCTCCCACAAGTAACAACTCCCTATACAGGACCTATTTTCCATTTCTGTTACCAAAAATCCCTTTTTGTGTTTATTTTGTTTTAGTGTGGGGAGCAGAACTGGGGCTTGAACTCAGGGACTCTACCTTGAGGCAGTTCACCAGCCGTTTTTTTGTGATAGGTGTTTCTGAGACAGGGTCTTGCAAACTATTTGCCCAAGCTGTGTTTGAACCAAGATCTTCCTTATCTCTCCCTTCTGAGTCACAGGGACTGCGGGTGTGAGCCACTGGTGACCCGCACGTTTTTGTTTGTTTAATTAAGATAGCTATTCGGGATGTTTCATTGTGACATTTGCTCATACATATATAGCTCTATGCATATATATATATGTACACGTTATAACACAAATGGGGTCATTCCCTCGATTTTTTGCTTTTCTACTTTATTCTCCTTCTTATGGTAGTTTCAAAAGTTTTTAAAATTCTGCATTCCTCTACAGAAAGTACAACAACCATATTGACCTGGTTAACCTCCTCCTTTTACCCTCTCTCTCTCATAAATGAGCTCCCCTTAGACCTGTTGTTCATACTACTGCTTGTATGTGTGTCAGGTCTCTAGTGCATGTGTGAGAAAAAACATGTGGCCTTTGGTTTCCCCAACCTGACTAATTTAACTTAAGGTGATGTTCTCTAGTTCCATCCATTTACCTGCAAACAACAAAATTTCATGCATATTTAAGGCTGAATAAAATTCCATTGTGTGTAAATGCCACAGTTTTGGATCCATGTATCAGTTGTGAGGCATCTTGGCTGTTTACATATGTTAGCTGTTGTGAGTAATGCTGCAGTAAACATGGATGTGCAGGTGTCTGTCTTGTTACCTGGCTTGCATTCATTCAGGTATATCCCTATGAATGATAATGCTGGATCACACAGCAATTCTACTTTGAGTTTCGAGAAGCCTCCATATTGTTTTCCACAGTTGTTGTACTAATTAGCATTCCCACTAACTGCATATGAGGGTTCCTTTTTTTTAGACATCCTTGAAAACATTAGTTGTTTGTATTCTTGATAGCCATTACAATGGGAGTGGTTTGGAATCTTGGTATGGTTTTCATTTTTGTTTTCTTTCTGACGAGCGATGGTGAGCATTTCTTTATGTAGTTGTAGGTCCTTTGGACTTCTGCCTTGGAACAAGCTCTGTTAAGTTCATTTGTGTATTTCTTCATTGGGTCACTGATTTTTACGGGAATTTAGTTTTTGAGTATATTCTCGGTATTAATTTCAGTCAGATGTATACCTGGCAAAGATTTCCCCATTCTGGAGCCTTGGTTTCTGCTTCTATTCCTCACCACGTCATCTCAAGGTGTGGTTCTAGTGGACTGGCAAGGGAGGAAAAGGTTCCATGGAGGCACAGCACAGACACCTGTTGATCTGATATAAATTCTTCTCTGGTCTGCAGAGTACATCAAAGCACAGGCAGTGAAGGTTGGAAGGAATTCACCTCATTCACCGGTGTTTCCAGGTGTTCATAAGTATGGGTTCTGCTGAAAGGTACTTTTTTTTGATGAAAGCCCAGAAATTGACTTCCACAAAGTAGTTAATATTCATGGGTCACATTCATTGTGTGGGTGTGTTTGTGTGTGGGGCCGCATGTGTGGTTGAAAATAGTTCCTGGATCATTGTCCGTGGATGCTGTGTTCCTAATAATGCCAGTCAGGAATGCTCCTTCGGAAGGCAGTAATTTTCGGTTTTTCTCTGTGTTGTTACTCCCTAGGTAAACTGTAATCAATTCACTGAGGAGGAAAGATTCAGGGATCCTTGAATATGTGCAGGGTATGTGAGGCTATCGTGATGCATATATGTATGTGCCTCGTTACCCTGCTAGAAGTGATTTGAGTTCAAGTGATGGCTTTGGACACTGACTCTCGATTAGCCTTTAGTTGTTCCTTGGCATAATGGTGGTAGTATGTCTTCCTTCCAAGGACAATGTTGGAACTGATGTCACTTCTTGGGTTTTTCTAAGTTTGATCCTTCCTAAAGTGCTTAAAGTGTCGCCTCAGTAGGGTAACGCCAGGATTTCAGCCTTTGCAGATAACATTCGACTTGCGTTGAATAGAGGCCAGGTTCCTGGGTGTCTGTGTCTACCTTTCTGTGTGCCTTTCTTGTGTGTATGTGTCTGT
The DNA here is from genome assembly GCF_047511655.1 of Castor canadensis. Taxonomy (NCBI): domain Eukaryota; kingdom Metazoa; phylum Chordata; class Mammalia; order Rodentia; family Castoridae; genus Castor; species Castor canadensis. The sequence continues at coordinate 43,005,998 of NC_133399.1, forward strand.
CTTTGTCTGTGTGCTTAATATTTCTCATTTGTTCATGTATTAATTTCTTTGCTATTTGTCATAAATTCTCATATTACCAATTGTTTCACACTCTTTGAGTGTATCCGCTGCTTAGGCATGCAGAAGTGTCTTTGAATCAAAATCTATCATTAACGTTGAGGAAATAGACGGAACGAACAAGGCTGGGTGATGTTCTATGACTTCTGGTCTTGCACAAAGTTGTAATTAACTCCATAGAATGTAAGAAATTCACATACAAGATAAATATTAGTATGTCACTCATTCTCTGTGTGTGAGTGTGTGTGGGATGTTTGTTGTTTAGTTTCCCAACACTGGTTGGTAGAATATAGGTTCCTTCCCCAAGTCACTTGAGGAACAGCCTTGTGTGGCACTGACTTTATGTCTTGGGTTCCATGAATGAAAGGTGAACTGTGATGTCCCTCAGAGAACCATTGCAGATTTGAATGTCCTTCCTGAGAGTTTCATGTTTATTCCATAGGTTGTGGTGTTCCTGAAATCTGCCATTCTTCCGAGAGGTGGTAAGCATTTCAGTCACTAGAGAACCCTAAGCATTCCTTGGCTATAGCGTGTGTGTGCCTGTGTACTTCTCAGATCAAAGTGAAGTAATTTCTGTGTCGTTAGGAAGTGAATTCTTGTGGTGACCTTGAGGCTCTTGGCAGCCAGTGTGTGCTTTTGCGTGTTTTGTTCAAGTGAGGAACACTGTAGGCTGGAAGACAGCCCCAGGCCCTCACTCTGTGATATTTTGGGTCAGTTAAGGGAATACCCTCCCAGATGATGGGAGATGTAGTTCTGAGAAGGAAGTTGCCTCATCCAAGGTTCAGGGAGTTTTCCTGGCTTATTTACCTTCAAAGGGCTTGAGGTGTTTGTGTACTCACCAGGTGAAAGCCTTCCTGTCCTCCAAAGTGTGGGGTCCAGATTGGGAGTAGTTTGGAAGAAGTCAGAAATGTCATGCCAGTTGAACCTTGAATGATCTGAGGAGGGAACGTGGAGGAGAAAAGCAATTCCCAGATCACAAGTTCTTGCCAGGAAACTGCCACACAAATGGCTGGAGACTGAAGGGAGAGGGGCCATAGAGGCAGTGCTTACGTGGTCTGACCAATCAGGACAGACTTGGTTGTGATGTCACAGTGGGATCCCAGCCACTGCAACATACACATTCCCGAGGCAGCTCCTGCCTGGCCTCTTGCTATGGTAGCGCAGCCAGCCAAGCATGGAGAAGCTGGAGGTAGGTGCCACTGTCTCGTGTGGAAGACTTCTCTTTTATTTGGGTCCTCGATATACGGGGCACACGTGGCCTGAGCACACGGGTGACCTGAGCATCCTAGGATCGGGTGATACCATTCCTCAGTAGAGATCTTCATAAACTTTTTTGGTTTTGGTGGAACTGTTGGGACTGGTAATACTGGCGTTGAAACTCAATGCTTTACACTTGCAAAGCAGTTGCTCTACCCTTTTAGCAACACCTCCTGTCAAACTTCCATAAATCTTTAGATTAAAGAAGTACAGTGAACCCCGAAAAGAATAAACAGAGCCAAACCATCCAACACCAATCACTATATTGTTTAGGAATGGATCGGTATGTGATAAAAAACCCATAGTAATGTACCAGAAATTTGGGCTGTTTGCCCGTGACGTATACCTGCATTTCTCTCACCTCAGCAGGTAGAAACAGGAGGATCGCAGTTCAAACCAGCTCTTGCAAATATTTTCCACAAGCCTCTGTTGAAAATACTCAACACACAGAAGGTGTGCTGGAGTGGTATGGTTTTTCTTTTTTTAAATATTGTTTATTGAGTACTGTTGTACTGGGTATATGTTGTTACATTTACAAAAGTTTTTTACACTATGTCATAGTTAAAATCATCCCTTCCATCATTTTCCTTTATTATCTCCCTCCCTATTCCTGGAATAGTTTCACAGGTCTCATGTTTCCATTTTCATACATGAGTACACAATATTTCCATCCTATTCACCCTCACAACCATTTACTAATAATCCTCCCTGCTCCCAATGTAACTAACCGCGAGACAAGACCAGGTTTACTTTCTTGTGTTGTGTTTTTTATTAGTTTATATGTTTGTGTTTGGTGGGACTGGGTCTGTTTTCTTCTTTTGAAAAAAAATGATATTTTTTTGTTTAAGATGGGTCTATAGGGAGTTTCACTGTGACATTTCCATGTACATACGTCTTATGATCCTAATTGTTTCATCCCTTCCTGTTGTCCTTTTTACTTTATTCCCCTTCCATTTTTGATGTATAGAAAATACATCAACCGACCGTATTCACATTCTTAACTTCGTTCTTTGAAATGTTCTCCCTCCCATTAGGGACTCCCCGTCAGATTGAGTTGTTTTTCATAGCACTCTTTGTATATTTATTGGGCCTATATTCTACATCTGAGAGAAAACATGCAGTGTTTGGTTTCAGAACCTGGCTAATTTCACTTAAGATAATCTCCATTGCCATCCATTTCTCTGCAAAGGATAAAATCTCATTCTTTATTGTGGCTGAATCAAATTCCATTGAAAATTCTTGTTTTTCTAATTTACAGATAAAAAGAAAGTTATGCAGTGACACAGATTATCAGGAAATTACCACATGGTTTCTGTTCCACTGGAATTTCAGATTCCACAAACTCAGGTGAGTTAAGGAGCATGTTTGATCAGAGATCTTTCTCTGTGAGATAAACAACTCCCATACCCCCGCTTCTAGCAGTGACTGAGTTGAGGACGAGTTCATGAGCCCTGGGTCCCTTAGCATGTATGTATCATTGAAGCATTGTTTGTCAGCACCCCAGCAAATGCACTGGTAGGATTTTTGCAGAGGCCATAGATGCTTTATTGCAGGGCAGATGTCAAGATGCCCCTGGGCTTTCAGTGTAAGCCCCTGAGTTTATGGAGGCCTCTTGGATGCCACCAGTAGTTAGCAGATGGGCCTGTCATCTTCCATGTGTTAGTTACCTATATGTGTGTAACAAATTCCTCCAACTTTTAGCATAGTAAACAAGAAAACATAATTCACTCATTTTCTGTGGGTCAGGCATTTGGGAAGTGCCCAGTTGAGCAAAAGTGACCCAAAATGTTAGTAGAATAGGAGAAGCCAAACTGACCTTATATGTCATTTAGACCAACCTTCTTATTTGATAGGGAAATGTATGCAGAGAGTTTGAATGATTACCTGTGCTGGTGCAGCTATTTTCAGAGGTGTTTGGAGCACAGGGCTCTGTTCCTCACATCTGCTGTTGGGTGATGTGAGTGTGATGTCAGTGCTATAATGTTTGTGTGGAGGTATGAGGTCATGAGAACTAACATGCATAGTCAGTCATTTGGGTGTTAGTTTGTGGGAAACCTGGCCGATTCAGTTTGGTTGTGTAACTTCTGTCTGTGAAGGTCAGTGAAATGAACACAATGATTAAAAACACTTTTTTCCATTCCTGAGTTTTAACAAACTTACTGTAGTGGGGGTACATTGTGACTTTTGCCAAAGTTCTTATAATATGCCATAGTTGAATTCATCCCTCCACATTCTCCTTTATTCTCTCTCACCGTATTCCTGGAATAGTTTCATCACGTCTCGTTTTTCCATTTTCATACATGAGTATATAATATTTATACCATATCCTACACCCTTTCCTTATATCCTCACCCCTCCCACAAGTAACAACTCCCTATACAGGACCTATTTTCCATTTCTGTTACCAAAAATCCCTTTTTGTGTTTATTTTGTTTTAGTGTGGGGAGCAGAACTGGGGCTTGAACTCAGGGACTCTACCTTGAGGCAGTTCACCAGCCGTTTTTTTGTGATAGGTGTTTCTGAGACAGGGTCTTGCAAACTATTTGCCCAAGCTGTGTTTGAACCAAGATCTTCCTTATCTCTCCCTTCTGAGTCACAGGGACTGCGGGTGTGAGCCACTGGTGACCCGCACGTTTTTGTTTGTTTAATTAAGATAGCTATTCGGGATGTTTCATTGTGACATTTGCTCATACATATATAGCTCTATGCATATATATATATGTACACGTTATAACACAAATTGGGTCATTCCCTCTATTTTTTGCTTTTCTACTTTATTCTCCTTCTTATGGTAGTTTCAAAAGTTTTTAAAATTCTGCATTCCTCTACAGAAAGTACAACAACCATATTGACCTGGTTAACCTCCTCCTTTTACCCTCTCTCTCTCATAAATGAGCTCCCCTTAGACCTGTTGTTCATACTACTGCTTGTATGTGTGTCAGGTCTCTAGTGCATGTGTGAGAAAAAACATGTGGCCTTTGGTTTCCCCAACCTGACTAATTTAACTTAAGGTGATGTTCTCTAGTTCCATCCATTTACCTGCAAACAACAAAATTTCATGCATATTTAAGGCTGAATAAAATTCCATTGTGTGTAAATGCCACAGTTTTGGATCCATGTATCAGTTGTGAGGCATCTTGGCTGTTTACATATGTTAGCTGTTGTGAGTAATGCTGCAGTAAACATGGATGTGCAGGTGTCTGTCTTGTTACCTGGCTTGCATTCATTCAGGTATATCCCTATGAATGATAATGCTGGATCACACAGCAATTCTACTTTGAGTTTCGAGAAGCCTCCATATTGTTTTCCACAGTTGTTGTACTAATTTGCATTCCCACTAACTGCATATGAGGGTTCCTTTTTTTTAGACATCCTTGAAAACATTAGTTGTTTGTATTCTTGATAGCCATTACAATGGGAGTGGTTTGGAATCTTGGTATGGTTTTCATTTTTGTTTTCTTTCTGACGAGCGATGGTGAGCATTTCTTTATGTAGTTGTAGGTCCTTTGGACTTCTGCCTTGGAACAAGCTCTGTTAAGTTCATTTGTGTATTTCTTCATTGGGTCACTGATTTTTACGGGAATTTAGTTTTTGAGTATATTCTCGGTATTAATTTCAGTCAGATGTATACCTGGCAAAGATTTCCCCATTCTGGAGCCTTGGTTTCTGCTTCTATTCCTCACCACGTCATCTCAAGGTGTGGTTCTAGTGGACTGGCAAGGGAGGAAAAGGTTCCATGGAGGCACAGCACAGACACCTGTTGATCTGATATAAATTCTTCTCTGGTCTGCAGAGTACATCAAAGCACAGGCAGTGAAGGTTGGAAGGAATTCACCTCATTCACCGGTGTTTCCAGGTGTTCATAAGTATGGGTTCTGCTGAAAGGTACTTTTTTTTGATGAAAGCCCAGAAATTGACTTCCACAAAGTAGTTAATATTCATGGGTCACATTCATTGTGTGGGTGTGTTTGTGTGTGGGGCCGCATGTGTGGTTGAAAATAGTTCCTGGATCATTGTCCGTGGATGCTGTGTTCCTAATAATGCCAGTCAGGAATGCTCCTTCGGAAGGCAGTAATTTTGGGTTTTTCTCTGTGTTGTTACTCCCTAGGTAAACTGTAATCAATTCACTGAGGAGGAAAGATTCAGGGATCCTTGAATATGTGCAGGGTATGTGAGGCTATCGTGATGCATATATGTATGTGCCTCGTTACCCTGCTAGAAGTGATTTGAGTTCAAGTGATGGCTTTGGACACTGACTCTCGATTAGCCTTTAGTTGTTCCTTGGCATAATGGTGGTAGTATGTCTTCCTTCCAAGGACAATGTTGGAACTGATGTCACTTCTTGGGTTTTTCTAAGTTTGATCCTTCCTAAAGTGCTTAAAGTGTCGCCTCAGTAGGGTAACGCCAGGATTTCAGCCTTTGCAGATAACATTCGACTTGCGTTGAATAGAGGCCAGGTTCCTGGGTGTCTGTGTCTACCTTTCTGTGTGCCTTTCTTGTGTGTATGTGTCTGTCTTTGTCTGTGTGCTTAATATTTCTCATTTGTTCATGTATTAATTTCTTTGCTATTTGTCATAAATTCTCATATTACCAATTGTTTCACACTCTTTGAGTGTATCCGCTGCTTAGGCATGCAGAAGTGTCTTTGAATCAAAATCTATCATTAACGTTGAGGAAATAGACGGAACGAACAAGGCTGGGTGATGTTCTATGACTTCTGGTCTTGCACAAAGTTGTAATTAACTCCATAGAATGTAAGAAATTCACATACAAGATAAATATTAGTATGTCACTCATTCTCTGTGTGTGAGTGTGTGTGGGATGTTTGTTGTTTAGTTTCCCAACACTGGTTGGTAGAATATAGGTTCCTTCCCCAAGTCACTTGAGGAACAGCCTTGTGTGGCACTGACTTTACGTCTTGGGTTCCATGAATGAAAGGTGAACTGTGATGTCCCTCAGAGAACCATTGCAGATTTGAATGTCCTTCCTGAGAGTTTCATGTTTATTCCATAGGTTGTGGTGTTCCTGAAATCTGCCATTCTTCCGAGAGGTGGTAAGCATTTCAGTCACTAGAGAACCCTAAGCATTCCTTGGCTATAGCGTGTGTGTGCCTGTGTACTTCTCAGATCAAAGTGAAGTAATTTCTGTGTCGTTAGGAAGTGAATTCTTGTGGTCACCTTGAGGCTCTTGGCAGCCAGTGTGTGCTTTTGCGTGTTTTGTTCAAGTGAGGAACACTGTAGGCTGGAAGACAGCCCCAGGCCCTCACTCTGTGATATTTTGGGTCAGTTAAGGGAATACCCTCCCAGATGATGGGAGATGTAGTTCTGAGAAGGAAGTTGCCTCATCCAAGGTTCAGGGAGTTTTCCTGGCTTATTTACCTTCAAAGGGCTTGAGGTGTTTGTGTACTCACCAGGTGAAAGCCTTCCTGTCCTCCAAAGTGTGGGGTCCAGATTGGGAGTAGTTTGGAAGAAGTCAGAAATGTCATGCCAGTTGAACCTTGAATGATCTGAGGAGGGAACGTGGAGGAGAAAAGCAATTCCCAGATCACAAGTTCTTGCCAGGAAACTGCCACACAAATGGCTGGAGACTGAAGGGAGAGGGGCCATAGAGGCAGTGCTTACGTGGTCTGACCAATCAGGACAGACTTGGTTGTGATGTCACAGTGGGATCCCAGCCACTGCAACATACACATTCCCGAGGCAGCTCCTGCCTGGCCTCTTGCTATGGTAGCGCAGCCAGCCAAGCATGGAGAAGCTGGAGGTAGGTGCCACTGTCTCGTGTGGAAGACTTCTCTTTTATTTGGGTCCTCGATATACGGGGCACACGTGGCCTGAGCACACGGGTGACCTGAGCATCCTAGGATCGGGTGATACCATTCCTCAGTAGAGATCTTCATAAACTTTTTTGGTTTTGGTGGAACTGTTGGGACTGGTAATACTGGCGTTGAAACTCAATGCTTTACACTTGCAAAGCAGTTGCTCTACCCTTTTAGCAACACCTCCTGTCAAACTTCCATAAATCTTTAGATTAAAGAAGTACAGTGAACCCCGAAAAGAATAAACAGAGCCAAACCATCCAACACCAATCACTATATTGTTTAGGAATGGATCGGTATGTGATAAAAAACCCATAGTAATGTACCAGAAATTTGGGCTGTTTGCCCGTGACGTATACCTGCATTTCTCTCACCTCAGCAGGTAGAAACAGGAGGATCGCAGTTCAAACCAGCTCTTGCAAATATTTTCCACAAGCCTCTGTTGAAAATACTCAACGCACAGAAGGTGTGCTGGAGTGGTATGGTTTTTCTTTTTTGAAATATTGTTTATTGAGTACTGTTGTACTGGGTATATGTTGTTACATTTACAAAAGTTTTTTATACTATGTCATAGTTAAAATCATCCCTTCCATCATTTTCCTTTATTATCTCCCTCCCTATTCCTGGAATAGTTTCACAGTTCTCATGTTTCCATTTTCATACATGAGTACACAATATTTCCATCCTATTCACCCTCACAACCATTTACTAATAATCCTCCCTGCTCCCAATGTAACTAACCGCGAGACAAGACCAGGTTTACTTTCTTGTGTTGTGTTTTTTATTAGTTTATATGTTTGTGTTTGGTGGGACTGGGTCTGTTTTCTTCTTTTGAAAAAAAATGATATTTTTTTGTTTAAGATGGGTCTATAGGGAGTTTCACTGTGACATTTCCATGTACATACGTCTTATGATCCTAATTGTTTCATCCCTTCCTGTTGTCCTTTTTACTTTATTCCCCTTCCATTTTTGATGTATAGAAAATACATCAACCGACCGTATTCACATTCTTAACTTCGTTCTTTGAAATGTTCTCCCTCCCATTAGGGACTCCCCGTCAGATTGAGTTGTTTTTCATAGCACTCTTTGTATATTTATTGGGCCTATATTCTACATCTGAGAGAAAACATGCAGTGTTTGGTTTCAGAACCTGGCTAATTTCACTTAAGATAATCTCCATTGCCATCCATTTCTCTGCAAAGGATAAAATCTCATTCTTTATTGTGGCTGAATCAAATTCCATTGAAAATTCTTGTTTTTCTAATTTACAGATAAAAAGAAAGTTATGCAGTGACACAGATTATCAGGAAATTACCACATGGTTTCTGTTCCACTGGAATTTCAGATTCCACAAACTCAGGTGAGTTAAGGAGCATGTTTGATCAGAGATCTTTCTCTGTGAGATAAACAACTCCCATACCCCCGCTTCTAGCAGTGACTGAGTTGAGGACGAGTTCATGAGCCCTGGGTCCCTTAGCATGTATGTATCATTGAAGCATTGTTTGTCAGCACCCCAGCAAATGCACTGGTAGGATTTTTGCAGAGGCCATAGATGCTTTATTGCAGGGCAGATGTCAAGATGCCCCTGGGCTTTCAGTGTAAGCCCCTGAGTTTATGGAGGCCTCTTGGATGCCACCAGTAGTTAGCAGATGGGCCTGTCATCTTCCATGTGTTAGTTACCTATATGTGTGTAACAAATTCCTCCAACTTTTAGCATAGTAAACAAGAAAACATAATTCACTCATTTTCTGTGGGTCAGGCATTTGGGAAGTGCCCAGTTGAGCAAAAGTGACCCAAAATGTTAGTAGAATAGGAGAAGCCAAACTGACCTTATATGTCATTTAGACCAACCTTCTTATTTGATAGGGAAATGTATGCAGAGAGTTTGAATGATTACCTGTGCTGGTGCAGCTATTTTCAGAGGTGTTTGGAGCACAGGGCTCTGTTCCTCACATCTGCTGTTGGGTGATGTGAGTGTGATGTCAGTGCTATAATGTTTGTGTGGAGGTATGAGGTCATGAGAACTAACATGCATAGTCAGTCATTTGGGTGTTAGTTTGTGGGAAACCTGGCCGATTCAGTTTGGTTGTGTAACTTCTGTCTGTGAAGGTCAGTGAAATGAACACAATGATTAAAAACACTTTTTTCCATTCCTGAGTTTTAACAAACTTACTGTAGTGGGGGTACATTGTGACTTTTGCCAAAGTTCTTATAATATGCCATAGTTGAATTCATCCCTCCACATTCTCCTTTATTCTCTCTCACCGTATTCCTGGAATAGTTTCATCACGTCTCGTTTTTCCATTTTCATACATGAGTATATAATATTTATACCATATCCTACACCCTTTCCTTATATCCTCACCCCTCCCACAAGTAACAACTCCCTATACAGGACCTATTTTCCATTTCTGTTACCAAAAATCCCTTTTTGTGTTTATTTTGTTTTAGTGTGGGGAGCAGAACTGGGGCTTGAACTCAGGGACTCTACCTTGAGGCAGTTCACCAGCCGTTTTTTTGTGATAGGTGTTTCTGAGACAGGGTCTTGCAAACTATTTGCCCAAGCTGTGTTTGAACCAAGATCTTCCTTATCTCTCCCTTCTGAGTCACAGGGACTGCGGGTGTGAGCCACTGGTGACCCGCACGTTTTTGTTTGTTTAATTAAGATAGCTATTCGGGATGTTTCATTGTGACATTTGCTCATACATATATAGCTCTATGCATATATATATATGTACACGTTATAACACAAATTGGGTCATTCCCTCTATTTTTTGCTTTTCTACTTTATTCTCCTTCTTATGGTAGTTTCAAAAGTTTTTAAAATTCTGCATTCCTCTACAGAAAGTACAACAACCATATTGACCTGGTTAACCTCCTCCTTTTACCCTCTCTCTCTCATAAATGAGCTCCCCTTAGACCTGTTGTTCATACTACTGCTTGTATGTGTGTCAGGTCTCTAGTGCATGTGTGAGAAAAAACATGTGGCCTTTGGTTTCCCCAACCTGACTAATTTAACTTAAGGTGATGTTCTCTAGTTCCATCCATTTACCTGCAAACAACAAAATTTCATGCATATTTAAGGCTGAATAAAATTCCATTGTGTGTAAATGCCACAGTTTTGGATCCATGTATCAGTTGTGAGGCATCTTGGCTGTTTACGTATGTTAGCTGTTGTGAGTAATGCTGCAGTAAACATGGATGTGCAGGTGTCTGTCTTGTTACCTGGCTTGCATTCATTCAGGTATATCCCTATGAATGATAATGCTGGATCACACAGCAATTCTACTTTGAGTTTCGAGAAGCCTCCATATTGTTTTCCACAGTTGTTGTACTAATTTGCATTCCCACTAACTGCATATGAGGGTTCCTTTTTTTTAGACATCCTTGAAAACATTAGTTGTTTGTATTCTTGATAGCCATTACAATGGGAGTGGTTTGGAATCTTGGTATGGTTTTCATTTTTGTTTTCTTTCTGACGAGCGATGGTGAGCATTTCTTTATGTAGTTGTAGGTCCTTTGGACTTCTGCCTTGGAACAAGCTCTGTTAAGTTCATTTGTGTATTTCTTCATTGGGTCACTGATTTTTACGGGAATTTAGTTTTTGAGTATATTCTCGGTATTAATTTCAGTCAGATGTATACCTGGCAAAGATTTCCCCATTCTGGAGCCTTGGTTTCTGCTTCTATTCCTCACCACGTCATCTCAAGGTGTGGTTCTAGTGGACTGGCAAGGGAGGAAAAGGTTCCATGGAGGCACAGCACAGACACCTGTTGATCTGATATAAATTCTTCTCTGGTCTGCAGAGTACATCAAAGCACAGGCAGTGAAGGTTGGAAGGAATTCACCTCATTCACCGGTGTTTCCAGGTGTTCATAAGTATGGGTTCTGCTGAAAGGTACTTTTTTTTGATGAAAGCCCAGAAATTGACTTCCACAAAGTAGTTAATATTCATGGGTCACATTCATTGTGTGGGTGTGTTTGTGTGTGGGGCCGCATGTGTGGTTGAAAATAGTTCCTGGATCATTGTCCGTGGATGCTGTGTTCCTAATAATGCCAGTCAGGAATGCTCCTTCGGAAGGCAGTAATTTTCGGTTTTTCTCTGTGTTGTTACTCCCTAGGTAAACTGTAATCAATTCACTGAGGAGGAAAGATTCAGGGATCCTTGAATATGTGCAGGGTATGTGAGGCTATCGTGATGCATATATGTATGTGCCTCGTTACCCTGCTAGAAGTGATTTGAGTTCAAGTGATGGCTTTGGACACTGACTCTCGATTAGCCTTTAGTTGTTCCTTGGCATAATGGTGGTAGTATGTCTTCCTTCCAAGGACAATGTTGGAACTGATGTCACTTCTTGGGTTTTTCTAAGTTTGATCCTTCCTAAAGTGCTTAAAGTGTCGCCTCAGTAGGGTAACGCCAGGATTTCAGCCTTTGCAGATAACATTTGACTTGCGTTGAATAGAGGCCAGGTTCCTGGGTGTCTGTGTCTACCTTTCTGTGTGCCTTTCTTGTGTGTATGTGTCTGTCTTTGTCTGTGTGCTTAATATTTCTCATTTGTTCATGTATTAATTTCTTTGCTATTTGTCATAAATTCTCATATTACCAATTGTTTCACACTCTTTGAGTGTATCCCCTGCTTAGGCATGCAGAAGTGTCTTTGAATCAAAATCTATCATTAACGTTGAGGAAATAGACGGAACGAACAAGGCTGGGTGATGTTCTATGACTTCTGGTCTTGCACAAAGTTGTAATTAACTCCATAGAATGTAAGAAATTCACATACAAGATAAATATTAGTATGTCACTCATTCTCTGTGTGTGAGTGTGTGTGGGATGTTTGTTGTTTAGTTTCCCAACACTGGTTGGTAGAATATAGGTTCCTTCCCCAAGTCACTTGAGGAACAGCCTTGTGTGGCACTGACTTTATGTCTTGGGTTCCATGAATGAAAGGTGAACTGTGATGTCCCTCAGAGAACCATTGCAGATTTGAATGTCCTTCCTGAGAGTTTCATGTTTATTCCATAGGTTGTGGTGTTCCTGAAATCTGCCATTCTTCCGAGAGGTGGTAAGCATTTCAGTCACTAGAGAACCCTAAGCATTCCTTGGCTATAGCGTGTGTGTGCCTGTGTACTTCTCAGATCAAAGTGAAGTAATTTCTGTGTCGTTAGGAAGTGAATTCTTGTGGTGACCTTGAGGCTCTTGGCAGCCAGTGTGTGCTTTTGCGTGTTTTGTTCAAGTGAGGAACACTGTAGGCTGGAAGACAGCCCCAGGCCCTCACTCTGTGATATTTTGGGTCAGTTAAGGGAATACCCTCCCAGATGATGGGAGATGTAGTTCTGAGAAGGAAGTTGCCTCATCCAAGGTTCAGGGAGTTTTCCTGGCTTATTTACCTTCAAAGGGCTTGAGGTGTTTGTGTACTCACCAGGTGAAAGCCTTCCTGTCCTCCAAAGTGTGGGGTCCAGATTGGGAGTAGTTTGGAAGAAGTCAGAAATGTCATGCCAGTTGAACCTTGAATGATCTGAGGAGGGAACGTGGAGGAGAAAAGCAATTCCCAGATCACAAGTTCTTGCCAGGAAACTGCCACACAAATGGCTGGAGACTGAAGGGAGAGGGGCCATAGAGGCAGTGCTTACGTGGTCTGACCAATCAGGACAGACTTGGTTGTGATGTCACAGTGGGATCCCAGCCACTGCAACATACACATTCCCGAGGCAGCTCCTGCCTGGCCTCTTGCTATGGTAGCGCAGCCAGCCAAGCATGGAGAAGCTGGAGGTAGGTGCCACTGTCTCGTGTGGAAGACTTCTCTTTTATTTGGGTCCTCGATATACGGGGCACACGTGGCCTGAGCACACGGGTGACCTGAGCATCCTAGGATCGGGTGATACCATTCCTCAGTAGAGATCTTCATAAACTTTTTTGGTTTTGGTGGAACTGTTGGGACTGGTAATACTGGCGTTGAAACTCAATGCTTTACACTTGCAAAGCAGTTGCTCTACCCTTTTAGCAACACCTCCTGTCAAACTTCCATAAATCTTTAGATTAAAGAAGTACAGTGAACCCCGAAAAGAATAAACAGAGCCAAACCATCCAACACCAATCACTATATTGTTTAGGAATGGATCGGTATGTGATAAAAAACCCATAGTAATGTACCAGAAATTTGGGCTGTTTGCCCGTGACGTATACCTGCATTTCTCTCACCTCAGCAGGTAGAAACAGGAGGATCGCAGTTCAAACCAGCTCTTGCAAATATTTTCCACAAGCCTCTGTTGAAAATACTCAACGCACAGAAGGTGTGCTGGAGTGGTATGGTTTTTCTTTTTTGAAATATTGTTTATTGAGTACTGTTGTACTGGGTATATGTTGTTACATTTACAAAAGTTTTTTACACTATGTCATAGTTAAAATCATCCCTTCCATCATTTTCCTTTATTATCTCCCTCCCTATTCCTGGAATAGTTTCACAGGTCTCATGTTTCCATTTTCATACATGAGTACACAATATTTCCATCCTATTCACCCTCACAACCATTTACTAATAATCCTCCCTGCTCCCAATGTAACTAACCGCGAGACAAGACCAGGTTTACTTTCTTGTGTTGTGTTTTTTATTAGTTTATATGTTTGTGTTTGGTGGGACTGGGTCTGTTTTCTTCTTTTGAAAAAAAATGATATTTTTTTGTTTAAGATGGGTCTATAGGGAGTTTCACTGTGACATTTCCATGTACATACGTCTTATGATCCTAATTGTTTCATCCCTTCCTGTTGTCCTTTTTACTTTATTCCCCTTCCATTTTTGATGTATAGAAAATACATCAACCGACCGTATTCACATTCTTAACTTCGTTCTTTGAAATGTTCTCCCTCCCATTAGGGACTCCCCGTCAGATTGAGTTGTTTTTCATAGCACTCTTTGTATATTTATTGGGCCTATATTCTACATCTGAGAGAAAACATGCAGTGTTTGGTTTCAGAACCTGGCTAATTTCACTTAAGATAATCTCCATTGCCATCCATTTCTCTGCAAAGGATAAAATCTCATTCTTTATTGTGGCTGAATCAAATTCCATTGAAAATTCTTGTTTTTCTAATTTACAGATAAAAAGAAAGTTATGCAGTGACACAGATTATCAGGAAATTACCACATGGTTTCTGTTCCACTGGAATTTCAGATTCCACAAACTCAGGTGAGTTAAGGAGCATGTTTGATCAGAGATCTTTCTCTGTGAGATAAACAACTCCCATACCCCCGCTTCTAGCAGTGACTGAGTTGAGGACGAGTTCATGAGCCCTGGGTCCCTTAGCATGTATGTATCATTGAAGCATTGTTTGTCAGCACCCCAGCAAATGCACTGGTAGGATTTTTGCAGAGGCCATAGATGCTTTATTGCAGGGCAGATGTCAAGATGCCCCTGGGCTTTCAGTGTAAGCCCCTGAGTTTATGGAGGCCTCTTGGATGCCACCAGTAGTTAGCAGATGGGCCTGTCATCTTCCATGTGTTAGTTACCTATATGTGTGTAACAAATTCCTCCAACTTTTAGCATAGTAAACAAGAAAACATAATTCACTCATTTTCTGTGGGTCAGGCATTTGGGAAGTGCCCAGTTGAGCAAAAGTGACCCAAAATGTTAGTAGAATAGGAGAAGCCAAACTGACCTTATATGTCATTTAGACCAACCTTCTTATTTGATAGGGAAATGTATGCAGAGAGTTTGAATGATTACCTGTGCTGGTGCAGCTATTTTCAGAGGTGTTTGGAGCACAGGGCTCTGTTCCTCACACCTGCTGTTGGGTGATGTGAGTGTGATGTCAGTGCTATAATGTTTGTGTGGAGGTATGAGGTCATGAGAACTAACATGCATAGTCAGTCATTTGGGTGTTAGTTTGTGGGAAACCTGGCCGATTCAGTTTGGTTGTGTAACTTCTGTCTGTGAAGGTCAGTGAAATGAACACAATGATTAAAAACACTTTTTTCCATTCCTGAGTTTTAACAAACTTACTGTAGTGGGGGTACATTGTGACTTTTGCCAAAGTTCTTATAATATGCCATAGTTGAATTCATCCCTCCACATTCTCCTTTATTCTCTCTCACCGTATTCCTGGAATAGTTTCATCACGTCTCGTTTTTCCATTTTCATACATGAGTATATAATATTTATACCATATCCTACACCCTTTCCTTATATCCTCACCCCTCCCACAAGTAACAACTCCCTATACAGGACCTATTTTCCATTTCTGTTACCAAAAATCCCTTTTTGTGTTTATTTTGTTTTAGTGTGGGGAGCAGAACTGGGGCTTGAACTCAGGGACTCTACCTTGAGGCAGTTCACCAGCCGATTTTTTGTGATAGGTGTTTCTGAGACAGGGTCTTGCAAACTATTTGCCCAAGCTGTGTTTGAACCAAGATCTTCCTTATCTCTCCCTTCTGAGTCACAGGGACTGCGGGTGTGAGCCACTGGTGACCCGCACGTTTTTGTTTGTTTAATTAAGATAGCTATTCGGGATGTTTCATTGTGACATTTGCTCATACATATATAGCTCTATGCATATATATATATATGTACACGTTATAACACAAATTGGGTCATTCCCTCTATTTTTTGCTTTTCTAGTTTATTCTCCTTCTTATGGTAGTTTCAAAAGTTTTTAAAATTCTGCATTCCTCTACAGAAAGTACAACAACCATATTGACCTGGTTAACCTCCTCCTTTTACCCTCTCTCTCTCATAAATGAGCTCCCCTTAGACCTGTTGTTCATACTACTGCTTGTATGTGTGTCAGGTCTCTAGTGCATGTGTGAGAAAAAACATGTGGCCTTTGGTTTCCCCAACCTGACTAATTTAACTTAAGGTGATGTTCTCTAGTTCCATCCATTTACCTGCAAACAACAAAATTTCATGCATATTTAAGGCTGAATAAAATTCCATTGTGTGTAAATGCCACAGTTTTGGATCCATGTATCAGTTGTGAGGCATCTTGGCTGTTTACGTATGTTAGCTGTTGTGAGTAATGCTGCAGTAAACATGGATGTGCAGGTGTCTGTCTTGTTACCTGGCTTGCATTCATTCAGGTATATCCCTATGAATGATAATGCTGGATCACACAGCAATTCTACTTTGAGTTTCGAGAAGCCTCCATATTGTTTTCCACAGTTGTTGTACTAATTTGCATTCCCACTAACTGCATATGAGGGTTCCTTTTTTTTAGACATCCTTGAAAACATTAGTTGTTTGTATTCTTGATAGCCATTACAATGGGAGTGGTTTGGAATCTTGGTATGGTTTTCATTTTTGTTTTCTTTCTCACGAGCGATGGTGAGCATTTCTTTATGTAGTTGTAGGTCCTTTGGACTTCTGCCTTGGAACAAGCTCTGTTAAGTTCATTTGTGTATTTCTTCATTGGGTCACTGATTTTTACGGGAATTTAGTTTTTGAGTATATTCTCGGTATTGATTTCAGTCAGATGTATACCTGGCAAAGATTTCCCCATTCTGGAGCCTTGGTTTCTGCTTCTATTCCTCACCACGTCATCTCAAGGTGTGGTTCTAGTGGACTGGCAAGGGAGGAAAAGGTTCCATGGAGGCACAGCACAGACACCTGTTGATCTGATATAAATTCTTCTCTGGTCTGCAGAGTACATCAAAGCACAGGCAGTGAAGGTTGGAAGGAATTCACCTCATTCACCGGTGTTTCCAGGTGTTCATAAGTATGGGTTCTGCTGAAAGGTACTTTTTTTTGATGAAAGCCCAGAAATTGACTTCCACAAAGTAGTTAATATTCATGGGTCACATTCATTGTGTGGGTGTGTTTGTGTGTGGGGCCGCATGTGTGGTTGAAAATAGTTCCTGGATCATTGTCCGTGGATGCTGTGTTCCTAATAATGCCAGTCAGGAATGCTCCTTCGGAAGGCAGTAATTTTGGGTTTTTCTCTGTGTTGTTACTCCCTAGGTAAACTGTAATCAATTCACTGAGGAGGAAAGATTCAGGGATCCTTGAATATGTGCAGGGTATGTGAGGCTATCGTGATGCATATATGTATGTGCCTCGTTACCCTGCTAGAAGTGATTTGAGTTCAAGTGATGGCTTTGGACACTGACTCTCGATTAGCCTTTAGTTGTTCCTTGGCATAATGGTGGTAGTATGTCTTCCTTCCAAGGACAATGTTGGAACTGATGTCACTTCTTGGGTTTTTCTAAGTTTGATCCTTCCTAAAGTGCTTAAAGTGTCGCCTCAGTAGGGTAACGCCAGGATTTCAGCCTTTGCAGATAACATTCGACTTGCGTTGAATAGAGGCCAGGTTCCTGGGTGTCTGTGTCTACCTTTCTGTGTGCCTTTCTTGTGTGTATGTGTCTGTCTTTGTCTGTGTGCTTAATATTTCTCATTTGTTCATGTATTAATTTCTTTGCTATTTGTCATAAATTCTCATATTACCAATTGTTTCACACTCTTTGAGTGTATCCGCTGCTTAGGCATGCAGAAGTGTCTTTGAATCAAAATCTATCATTAACGTTGAGGAAATAGACGGAACGAACAAGGCTGGGTGATGTTCTATGACTTCTGGTCTTGCACAAAGTTGTAATTAACTCCATAGAATGTAAGAAATTCACATACAAGATAAATATTAGTATGTCACTCATTCTCTGTGTGTGAGTGTGTGTGGGATGTTTGTTGTTTAGTTTCCCAACACTGGTTGGTAGAATATAGGTTCCTTCCCCAAGTCACTTGAGGAACAGCCTTGTGTGGCACTGACTTTATGTCTTGGGTTCCATGAATGAAAGGTGAACTGTGATGTCCCTCAGAGAACCATTGCAGATTTGAATGTCCTTCCTGAGAGTTTCATGTTTATTCCATAGGTTGTGGTGTTCCTGAAATCTGCCATTCTTCCGAGAGGTGGTAAGCATTTCAGTCACTAGAGAACCCTAAGCATTCCTTGGCTATAGCGTGTGTGTGCCTGTGTACTTCTCAGATCAAAGTGAAGTAATTTCTGTGTCGTTAGGAAGTGAATTCTTGTGGTGACCTTGAGGCTCTTGGCAGCCAGTGTGTGCTTTTGCGTGTTTTGTTCAAGTGAGGAACACTGTAGGCTGGAAGACAGCCCCAGGCCCTCACTCTGTGATATTTTGGGTCAGTTAAGGGAATACCCTCCCAGATGATGGGAGATGTAGTTCTGAGAAGGAAGTTGCCTCATCCAAGGTTCAGGGAGTTTTCCTGGCTTATTTACCTTCAAAGGGCTTGAGGTGTTTGTGTACTCACCAGGTGAAAGCCTTCCTGTCCTCCAAAGTGTGGGGTCCAGATTGGGAGTAGTTTGGAAGAAGTCAGAAATGTCATGCCAGTTGAACCTTGAATGATCTGAGGAGGGAACGTGGAGGAGAAAAGCAATTCCCAGATCACAAGTTCTTGCCAGGAAACTGCCACACAAATGGCTGGAGACTGAAGGGAGAGGGGCCATAGAGGCAGTGCTTATGTGGTCTGACCAATCAGGACAGACTTGGTTGTGATGTCACAGTGGGATCCCAGCCACTGCAACATACACATTCCCGAGGCAGCTCCTGCCTGGCCTCTTGCTATGGTAGCGCAGCCAGCCAAGCATGGAGAAGCTGGAGGTAGGTGCCACTGTCTCGTGTGGAAGACTTCTCTTTTATTTGGGTCCTCGATATACGGGGCACACGTGGCCTGAGCACACGGGTGACCTGAGCATCCTAGGATCGGGTGATACCATTCCTCAGTAGAGATCTTCATAAACTTTTTTGGTTTTGGTGGAACTGTTGGGACTGGTAATACTGGCGTTGAAACTCAATGCTTTACACTTGCAAAGCAGTTGCTCTACCCTTTTAGCAACACCTCCTGTCAAACTTCCATAAATCTTTAGATTAAAGAAGTACAGTGAACCCCGAAAAGAATAAACAGAGCCAAACCATCCAACACCAATCACTATATTGTTTAGGAATGGATCGGTATGTGATAAAAAACCCATAGTAATGTACCAGAAATTTGGGCTGTTTGCCCGTGACGTATACCTGCATTTCTCTCACCTCAGCAGGTAGAAACAGGAGGATCGCAGTTGAAACCAGCTCTTGCAAATATTTTCCACAAGCCTCTGTTGAAAATACTCAACGCACAGAAGGTGTGCTGGAGTGGTATGGTTTTTCTTTTTTGAAATATTGTTTATTGAGTACTGTTGTACTGGGTATATGTTGTTACATTTACAAAAGTTTTTTACACTATGTCATAGTTAAAATCATCCCTTCCATCATTTTCCTTTATTATCTCCCTCCCTATTCCTGGAATAGTTTCACAGGTCTCATGTTTCCATTTTCATACATGAGTACACAATATTTCCATCCTATTCACCCTCACAACCATTTACTAATAATCCTCCCTGCTCCCAATGTAACTAACCGCGAGACAAGACCAGGTTTACTTTCTTGTGTTGTGTTTTTTATTAGTTTATATGTTTGTGTTTGGTGGGACTGGGTCTGTTTTCTTCTTTTGAAAAAAAATGATATTTTTTTGTTTAAGATGGGTCTATAGGGAGTTTCACTGTGACATTTCCATGTACATACGTCTTATGATCCTAATTGTTTCATCCCTTCCTGTTGTCCTTTTTACTTTATTCCCCTTCCATTTTTGATGTATAGAAAATACATCAACCGACCGTATTCACATTCTTAACTTCGTTCTTTGAAATGTTCTCCCTCCCATTAGGGACTCCCCGTCAGATTGAGTTGTTTTTCATAGCACTCTTTGTATATTTATTGGGCCTATATTCTACATCTGAGAGAAAACATGCAGTGTTTGGTTTCAGAACCTGGCTAATTTCACTTAAGATAATCTCCATTGCCATCCATTTCTCTGCAAAGGATAAAATCTCATTCTTTATTGTGGCTGAATCAAATTCCATTGAAAATTCTTGTTTTTCTAATTTACAGATAAAAAGAAAGTTATGCAGTGACACAGATTATCAGGAAATTACCACATGGTTTCTGTTCCACTGGAATTTCAGATTCCACAAACTCAGGTGAGTTAAGGAGCATGTTTGATCAGAGATCTTTCTCTGTGAGATAAACAACTCCCATACCCCCGCTTCTAGCAGTGACTGAGTTGAGGACGAGTTCATGAGCCCTGGGTCCCTTAGCATGTATGTATCATTGAAGCATTGTTTGTCAGCACCCCAGCAAATGCACTGGTAGGATTTTTGCAGAGGCCATAGATGCTTTATTGCAGGGCAGATGTCAAGATGCCCCTGGGCTTTCAGTGTAAGCCCCTGAGTTTATGGAGGCCTCTTGGATGCCACCAGTAGTTAGCAGATGGGCCTGTCATCTTCCATGTGTTAGTTACCTATATGTGTGTAACAAATTCCTCCAACTTTTAGCATAGTAAACAAGAAAACATAATTCACTCATTTTCTGTGGGTCAGGCATTTGGGAAGTGCCCAGTTGAGCAAAAGTGACCCAAAATGTTAGTAGAATAGGAGAAGCCAAACTGACCTTATATGTCATTTAGACCAACCTTCTTATTTGATAGGGAAATGTATGCAGAGAGTTTGAATGATTACCTGTGCTGGTGCAGCTATTTTCAGAGGTGTTTGGAGCACAGGGCTCTGTTCCTCACACCTGCTGTTGGGTGATGTGAGTGTGATGTCAGTGCTATAATGTTTGTGTGGAGGTATGAGGTCATGAGAACTAACATGCATAGTCAGTCATTTGGGTGTTAGTTTGTGGGAAACCTGGCCGATTCAGTTTGGTTGTGTAACTTCTGTCTGTGAAGGTCAGTGAAATGAACACAATGATTAAAAACACTTTTTTCCATTCCTGAGTTTTAACAAACTTACTGTAGTGGGGGTACATTGTGACTTTTGCCAAAGTTCTTATAATATGCCATAGTTGAATTCATCCCTCCACATTCTCCTTTATTCTCTCTCACCGTATTCCTGGAATAGTTTCATCACGTCTCGTTTTTCCATTTTCATACATGAGTATATAATATTTATACCATATCCTACACCCTTTCCTTATATCCTCACCCCTCCCACAAGTAACAACTCCCTATACAGGACCTATTTTCCATTTCTGTTACCAAAAATCCCTTTTTGTGTTTATTTTGTTTTAGTGTGGGGAGCAGAACTGGGGCTTGAACTCAGGGACTCTACCTTGAGGCAGTTCACCAGCCGATTTTTTGTGATAGGTGTTTCTGAGACAGGGTCTTGCAAACTATTTGCCCAAGCTGTGTTTGAACCAAGATCTTCCTTATCTCTCCCTTCTGAGTCACAGGGACTGCGGGTGTGAGCCACTGGTGACCCGCACGTTTTTGTTTGTTTAATTAAGATAGCTATTCGGGATGTTTCATTGTGACATTTGCTCATACATATATAGCTCTATGCATATATATATATATGTACACGTTATAACACAAATTGGGTCATTCCCTCTATTTTTTGCTTTTCTAGTTTATTCTCCTTCTTATGGTAGTTTCAAAAGTTTTTAAAATTCTGCATTCCTCTACAGAAAGTACAACAACCATATTGACCTGGTTAACCTCCTCCTTTTACCCTCTCTCTCTCATAAATGAGCTCCCCTTAGACCTGTTGTTCATACTACTGCTTGTATGTGTGTCAGGTCTCTAGTGCATGTGTGAGAAAAAACATGTGGCCTTTGGTTTCCCCAACCTGACTAATTTAACTTAAGGTGATGTTCTCTAGTTCCATCCATTTACCTGCAAACAACAAAATTTCATGCATATTTAAGGCTGAATAAAATTCCATTGTGTGTAAATGCCACAGTTTTGGATCCATGTATCAGTTGTGAGGCATCTTGGCTGTTTACGTATGTTAGCTGTTGTGAGTAATGCTGCAGTAAACATGGATGTGCAGGTGTCTGTCTTGTTACCTGGCTTGCATTCATTCAGGTATATCCCTATGAATGATAATGCTGGATCACACAGCAATTCTACTTTGAGTTTCGAGAAGCCTCCATATTGTTTTCCACAGTTGTTGTACTAATTTGCATTCCCACTAACTGCATATGAGGGTTCCTTTTTTTTAGACATCCTTGAAAACATTAGTTGTTTGTATTCTTGATAGCCATTACAATGGGAGTGGTTTGGAATCTTGGTATGGTTTTCATTTTTGTTTTCTTTCTCACGAGCGATGGTGAGCATTTCTTTATGTAGTTGTAGGTCCTTTGGACTTCTGCCTTGGAACAAGCTCTGTTAAGTTCATTTGTGTATTTCTTCATTGGGTCACTGATTTTTACGGGAATTTAGTTTTTGAGTATATTCTCGGTATTAATTTCAGTCAGATGTATACCTGGCAAAGATTTCCCCATTCTGGAGCCTTGGTTTCTGCTTCTATTCCTCACCACGTCATCTCAAGGTGTGGTTCTAGTGGACTGGCAAGGGAGGAAAAGGTTCCATGGAGGCACAGCACAGACACCTGTTGATCTGATATAAATTCTTCTCTGGTCTGCAGAGTACATCAAAGCACAGGCAGTGAAGGTTGGAAGGAATTCACCTCATTCACCGGTGTTTCCAGGTGTTCATAAGTATGGGTTCTGCTGAAAGGTACTTTTTTTTGATGAAAGCCCAGAAATTGACTTCCACAAAGTAGTTAATATTCATGGGTCACATTCATTGTGTGGGTGTGTTTGTGTGTGGGGCCGCATGTGTGGTTGAAAATAGTTCCTGGATCATTGTCCGTGGATGCTGTGTTCCTAATAATGCCAGTCAGGAATGCTCCTTCGGAAGGCAGTAATTTTCGGTTTTTCTCTGTGTTGTTACTCCCTAGGTAAACTGTAATCAATTCACTGAGGAGGAAAGATTCAGGGATCCTTGAATATGTGCAGGGTATGTGAGGCTATCGTGATGCATATATGTATGTGCCTCGTTACCCTGCTAGAAGTGATTTGAGTTCAAGTGATGGCTTTGGACACTGACTCTCGATTAGCCTTTAGTTGTTCCTTGGCATAATGGTGGTAGTATGTCTTCCTTCCAAGGACAATGTTGGAACTGATGTCACTTCTTGGGTTTTTCTAAGTTTGATCCTTCCTAAAGTGCTTAAAGTGTCGCCTCAGTAGGGTAACGCCAGGATTTCAGCCTTTGCAGATAACATTCGACTTGCGTTGAATAGAGGCCAGGTTCCTGGGTGTCTGTGTCTACCTTTCTGTGTGCCTTTCTTGTGTGTATGTGTCTGTCTTTGTCTGTGTGCTTAATATTTCTCATTTGTTCATGTATTAATTTCTTTGCTATTTGTCATAAATTCTCATATTACCAATTGTTTCACACTCTTTGAGTGTATCCGCTGCTTAGGCATGCAGAAGTGTCTTTGAATCAAAATCTATCATTAACGTTGAGGAAATAGACGGAACGAACAAGGCTGGGTGATGTTCTATGACTTCTGGTCTTGCACAAAGTTGTAATTAACTCCATAGAATGTAAGAAATTCACATACAAGATAAATATTAGTATGTCACTCATTCTCTGTGTGTGAGTGTGTGTGGGATGTTTGTTGTTTAGTTTCCCAACACTGGTTGGTAGAATATAGGTTCCTTCCCCAAGTCACTTGAGGAACAGCCTTGTGTGGCACTGACTTTATGTCTTGGGTTCCATGAATGAAAGGTGAACTGTGATGTCCCTCAGAGAACCATTGCAGATTTGAATGTCCTTCCTGAGAGTTTCATGTTTATTCCATAGGTTGTGGTGTTCCTGAAATCTGCCATTCTTCCGAGAGGTGGTAAGCATTTCAGTCACTAGAGAACCCTAAGCATTCCTTGGCTATAGCGTGTGTGTGCCTGTGTACTTCTCAGATCAAAGTGAAGTAATTTCTGTGTCGTTAGGAAGTGAATTCTTGTGGTGACCTTGAGGCTCTTGGCAGCCAGTGTGTGCTTTTGCGTGTTTTGTTCAAGTGAGGAACACTGTAGGCTGGAAGACAGCCCCAGGCCCTCACTCTGTGATATTTTGGGTCAGTTAAGGGAATACCCTCCCAGATGATGGGAGATGTAGTTCTGAGAAGGAAGTTGCCTCATCCAAGGTTCAGGGAGTTTTCCTGGCTTATTTACCTTCAAAGGGCTTGAGGTGTTTGTGTACTCACCAGGTGAAAGCCTTCCTGTCCTCCAAAGTGTGGGGTCCAGATTGGGAGTAGTTTGGAAGAAGTCAGAAATGTCATGCCAGTTGAACCTTGAATGATCTGAGGAGGGAACGTGGAGGAGAAAAGCAATTCCCAGATCACAAGTTCTTGCCAGGAAACTGCCACACAAATGGCTGGAGACTGAAGGGAGAGGGGCCATAGAGGCAGTGCTTATGTGGTCTGACCAATCAGGACAGACTTGGTTGTGATGTCACAGTGGGATCCCAGCCACTGCAACATACACATTCCCGAGGCAGCTCCTGCCTGGCCTCTTGCTATGGTAGCGCAGCCAGCCAAGCATGGAGAAGCTGGAGGTAGGTGCCACTGTCTCGTGTGGAAGACTTCTCTTTTATTTGGGTCCTCGATATACGGGGCACACGTGGCCTGAGCACACGGGTGACCTGAGCATCCTAGGATCGGGTGATACCATTCCTCAGTAGAGATCTTCATAAACTTTTTTGGTTTTGGTGGAACTGTTGGGACTGGTAATACTGGCGTTGAAACTCAATGCTTTACACTTGCAAAGCAGTTGCTCTACCCTTTTAGCAACACCTCCTGTCAAACTTCCATAAATCTTTAGATTAAAGAAGTACAGTGAACCCCGAAAAGAATAAACAGAGCCAAACCATCCAACACCAATCACTATATTGTTTAGGAATGGATCGGTATGTGATAAAAAACCCATAGTAATGTACCAGAAATTTGGGCTGTTTGCCCGTGACGTATACCTGCATTTCTCTCACCTCAGCAGGTAGAAACAGGAGGATCGCAGTTGAAACCAGCTCTTGCAAATATTTTCCACAAGCCTCTGTTGAAAATACTCAACGCACAGAAGGTGTGCTGGAGTGGTATGGTTTTTCTTTTTTGAAATATTGTTTATTGAGTACTGTTGTACTGGGTATATGTTGTTACATTTACAAAAGTTTTTTACACTATGTCATAGTTAAAATCATCCCTTCCATCATTTTCCTTTATTATCTCCCTCCCTATTCCTGGAATAGTTTCACAGGTCTCATGTTTCCATTTTCATACATGAGTACACAATATTTCCATCCTATTCACCCTCACAACCATTTACTAATAATCCTCCCTGCTTCCAATGTAACTAACCGCGAGACAAGACCAGGTTTACTTTCTTGTGTTGTGTTTTTTATTAGTTTATATGTTTGTGTTTGGTGGGACTGGGTCTGTTTTCTTCTTTTGAAAAAAAATGATATTTTTTTGTTTAAGATGGGTCTATAGGGAGTTTCACTGTGACATTTCCATGTACATACGTCTTATGATCCTAATTGTTTCATCCCTTCCTGTTGTCCTTTTTACTTTATTCCCCTTCCATTTTTGATGTATAGAAAATACATCAACCGACCGTATTCACATTCTTAACTTCGTTCTTTGAAATGTTCTCCCTCCCATTAGGGACTCCCCGTCAGATTGAGTTGTTTTTCATAGCACTCTTTGTATATTTATTGGGCCTATATTCTACATCTGAGAGAAAACATGCAGTGTTTGGTTTCAGAACCTGGCTAATTTCGCTTAAGATAATCTCCATTGCCATCCATTTCTCTGCAAAGGATAAAATCTCATTCTTTATTGTGGCTGAATCAAATTCCATTGAAAATTCTTGTTTTTCTAATTTACAGATAAAAAGAAAGTTATGCAGTGACACAGATTATCAGGAAATTACCACATGGTTTCTGTTCCACTGGAATTTCAGATTCCACAAACTCAGGTGAGTTAAGGAGCATGTTTGATCAGAGATCTTTCTCTGTGAGATAAACAACTCCCATACCCCCGCTTCTAGCAGTGACTGAGTTGAGGACGAGTTCATGAGCCCTGGGTCCCTTAGCATGTATGTATCATTGAAGCATTGTTTGTCAGCACCCCAGCAAATGCACTGGTAGGATTTTTGCAGAGGCCATAGATGCTTTATTGCAGGGCAGATGTCAAGATGCCCCTGGGCTTTCAGTGTAAGCCCCTGAGTTTATGGAGGCCTCTTGGATGCCACCAGTAGTTAGCAGATGGGCCTGTCATCTTCCATGTGTTAGTTACCTATATGTGTGTAACAAATTCCTCCAACTTTTAGCATAGTAAACAAGAAAACATAATTCACTCATTTTCTGTGGGTCAGGCATTTGGGAAGTGCCCAGTTGAGCAAAAGTGACCCAAAATGTTAGTAGAATAGGAGAAGCCAAACTGACCTTATATGTCATTTAGACCAACCTTCTTATTTGATAGGGAAATGTATGCAGAGAGTTTGAATGATTACCTGTGCTGGTGCAGCTATTTTCAGAGGTGTTTGGAGCACAGGGCTCTGTTCCTCACATCTGCTGTTGGGTGATGTGAGTGTGATGTCAGTGCTATAATGTTTGTGTGGAGGTATGAGGTCATGAGAACTAACATGCATAGTCAGTCATTTGGGTGTTAGTTTGTGGGAAACCTGGCCGATTCAGTTTGGTTGTGTAACTTCTGTCTGTGAAGGTCAGTGAAATGAACACAATGATTAAAAACACTTTTTTCCATTCCTGAGTTTTAACAAACTTACTGTAGTGGGGGTACATTGTGACTTTTGCCAAAGTTCTTATAATATGCCATAGTTGAATTCATCCCTCCACATTCTCCTTTATTCTCTCTCACCGTATTCCTGGAATAGTTTCATCACGTCTCGTTTTTCCATTTTCATACATGAGTATATAATATTTATACCATATCCTACACCCTTTCCTTATATCCTCACCCCTCCCACAAGTAACAACTCCCTATACAGGACCTATTTTCCATTTCTGTTACCAAAAATCCCTTTTTGTGTTTATTTTGTTTTAGTGTGGGGAGCAGAACTGGGGCTTGAACTCAGGGACTCTACCTTGAGGCAGTTCACCAGCCGTTTTTTTGTGATAGGTGTTTCTGAGACAGGGTCTTGCAAACTATTTGCCCAAGCTGTGTTTGAACCAAGATCTTCCTTATCTCTCCCTTCTGAGTCACAGGGACTGCGGGTGTGAGCCACTGGTGACCCGCACGTTTTTGTTTGTTTAATTAAGATAGCTATTCGGGATGTTTCATTGTGACATTTGCTCATACATATATAGCTCTATGCATATATATATATGTACACGTTATAACACAAATTGGGTCATTCCCTCTATTTTTTGCTTTTCTACTTTATTCTCCTTCTTATGGTAGTTTCAAAAGTTTTTAAAATTCTGCATTCCTCTACAGAAAGTACAACAACCATATTGACCTGGTTAACCTCCTCCTTTTACCCTCTCTCTCTCATAAATGAGCTCCCCTTAGACCTGTTGTTCATACTACTGCTTGTATGTGTGTCAGGTCTCTAGTGCATGTGTGAGAAAAAACATGTGGCCTTTGGTTTCCCCAACCTGACTAATTTAACTTAAGGTGATGTTCTCTAGTTCCATCCATTTACCTGCAAACAAAAAAAATTTCATGCATATTTAAGGCTGAATAAAATTCCATTGTGTGTAAATGCCACAGTTTTGGATCCATGTATCAGTTGTGAGGCATCTTGGCTGTTTACATATGTTAGCTGTTGTGAGTAATGCTGCAGTAAACATGGATGTGCAGGTGTCTGTCTTGTTACCTGGCTTGCATTCATTCAGGTATATCCCTATGAATGATAATGCTGGATCACACAGCAATTCTACTTTGAGTTTCGAGAAGCCTCCATATTGTTTTCCACAGTTGTTGTACTAATTTGCATTCCCACTAACTGCATATGAGGGTTCCTCTTTTTTAGACATCCTTGAAAACATTAGTTGTTTGTATTCTTGATAGCCATTACAATGGGAGTGGTTTGGAATCTTGGTATGGTTTTCATTTTTGTTTTCTTTCTGACGAGCGATGGTGAGCATTTCTTTATGTAGTTGTAGGTCCTTTGGACTTCTGCCTTGGAACAAGCTCTGTTAAGTTCATTTGTGTATTTCTTCATTGGGTCACTGATTTTTACGGGAATTTAGTTTTTGAGTATATTCTCGGTATTAATTTCAGTCAGATGTATACCTGGCAAAGATTTCCCCATTCTGGAGCCTTGGTTTCTGCTTCTATTCCTCACCACGTCATCTCAAGGTGTGGTTCTAGTGGACTGGCAAGGGAGGAAAAGGTTCCATGGAGGCACAGCACAGACACCTGTTGATCTGATATAAATTCTTCTCTGGTCTGCAGAGTACATCAAAGCACAGGCAGTGAAGGTTGGAAGGAATTCACCTCATTCACCGGTGTTTCCAGGTGTTCATAAGTATGGGTTCTGCTGAAAGGTACTTTTTTTTGATGAAAGCCCAGAAATTGACTTCCACAAAGTAGTTAATATTCATGGGTCACATTCATTGTGTGGGTGTGTTTGTGTGTGGGGCCGCATGTGTGGTTGAAAATAGTTCCTGGATCATTGTCCGTGGATGCTGTGTTCCTAATAATGCCAGTCAGGAATGCTCCTTCGGAAGGCAGTAATTTTGGGTTTTTCTCTGTGTTGTTACTCCCTAGGTAAACTGTAATCAATTCACTGAGGAGGAAAGATTCAGGGATCCTTGAATATGTGCAGGGTATGTGAGGCTATCGTGATGCATATATGTATGTGCCTCGTTACCCTGCTAGAAGTGATTTGAGTTCAAGTGATGGCTTTGGACACTGACTCTCGATTAGCCTTTAGTTGTTCCTTGGCATAATGGTGGTAGTATGTCTTCCTTCCAAGGACAATGTTGGAACTGATGTCACTTCTTGGGTTTTTCTAAGTTTGATCCTTCCTAAAGTGCTTAAAGTGTCGCCTCAGTAGGGTAACGCCAGGATTTCAGCCTTTGCAGATAACATTCGACTTGCGTTGAATAGAGGCCAGGTTCCTGGGTGTCTGTGTCTACCTTTCTGTGTGCCTTTCTTGTGTGTATGTGTCTGTCTTTGTCTGTGTGCTTAATATTTCTCATTTGTTCATGTATTAATTTCTTTGCTATTTGTCATAAATTCTCATATTACCAATTGTTTCACACTCTTTGAGTGTATCCGCTGCTTAGGCATGCAGAAGTGTCTTTGAATCAAAATCTATCATTAACGTTGAGGAAATAGACGGAACGAACAAGGCTGGGTGATGTTCTATGACTTCTGGTCTTGCACAAAGTTGTAATTAACTCCATAGAATGTAAGAAATTCACATACAAGATAAATATTAGTATGTCACTCATTCTCTGTGTGTGAGTGTGTGTGGGATGTTTGTTGTTTAGTTTCCCAACACTGGTTGGTAGAATATAGGTTCCTTCCCCAAGTCACTTGAGGAACAGCCTTGTGTGGCACTGACTTTATGTCTTGGGTTCCATGAATGAAAGGTGAACTGTGATGTCCCTCAGAGAACCATTGCAGATTTGAATGTCCTTCCTGAGAGTTTCATGTTTATTCCATAGGTTGTGGTGTTCCTGAAATCTGCCATTCTTCCGAGAGGTGGTAAGCATTTCAGTCACTAGAGAACCCTAAGCATTCCTTGGCTATAGCGTGTGTGTGCCTGTGTACTTCTCAGATCAAAGTGAAGTAATTTCTGTGTCGTTAGGAAGTGAATTCTTGTGGTGACCTTGAGGCTCTTGGCAGCCAGTGTGTGCTTTTGCGTGTTTTGTTCAAGTGAGGAACACTGTAGGCTGGAAGACAGCCCCAGGCCCTCACTCTGTGATATTTTGGGTCAGTTAAGGGAATACCCTCCCAGATGATGGGAGATGTAGTTCTGAGAAGGAAGTTGCCTCATCCAAGGTTCAGGGAGTTTTCCTGGCTTATTTACCTTCAAAGGGCTTGAGGTGTTTGTGTACTCACCAGGTGAAAGCCTTCCTGTCCTCCAAAGTGTGGGGTCCAGATTGGGAGTAGTTTGGAAGAAGTCAGAAATGTCATGCCAGTTGAACCTTGAATGATCTGAGGAGGGAACGTGGAGGAGAAAAGCAATTCCCAGATCACAAGTTCTTGCCAGGAAACTGCCACACAAATGGCTGGAGACTGAAGGGAGAGGGGCCATAGAGGCAGTGCTTACGTGGTCTGACCAATCAGGACAGACTTGGTTGTGATGTCACAGTGGGATCCCAGCCACTGCAACATACACATTCCCGAGGCAGCTCCTGCCTGGCCTCTTGCTATGGTAGCGCAGCCAGCCAAGCATGGAGAAGCTGGAGGTAGGTGCCACTGTCTCGTGTGGAAGACTTCTCTTTTATTTGGGTCCTCGATATACGGGGCACACGTGGCCTGAGCACACGGGTGACCTGAGCATCCTAGGATCGGGTGATACCATTCCTCAGTAGAGATCTTCATAAACTTTTTTGGTTTTGGTGGAACTGTTGGGACTGGTAATACTGGCGTTGAAACTCAATGCTTTTCACTTGCAAAGCAGTTGCTCTACCCTTTTAGCAACACCTCCTGTCAAACTTCCATAAATCTTTAGATTAAAGAAGTACAGTGAACCCCGAAAAGAATAAACAGAGCCAAACCATCCAACACCAATCACTATATTGTTTAGGAATGGATCGGTATGTGATAAAAAACCCATAGTAATGTACCAGAAATTTGGGCTGTTTGCCCGTGACGTATACCTGCATTTCTCTCACCTCAGCAGGTAGAAACAGGAGGATCGCAGTTCAAACCAGCTCTTGCAAATATTTTCCACAAGCCTCTGTTGAAAATACTCAACGCACAGAAGGTGTGCTGGAGTGGTATGGTTTTTCTTTTTTGAAATATTGTTTATTGAGTACTGTTGTACTGGGTATATGTTGTTACATTTACAAAAGTTTTTTACACTATGTCATAGTTAAAATCATCCCTTCCATCATTTTCCTTTATTATCTCCCTCCCTATTCCTGGAATAGTTTCACAGGTCTCATGTTTCCATTTTCATACATGAGTACACAATATTTCCATCCTATTCACCCTCACAACCATTTACTAATAATCCTCCCTGCTCCCAATGTAACTAACCGCGAGACAAGACCAGGTTTACTTTCTTGTGTTGTGTTTTTTATTAGTTTATATGTTTGTGTTTGGTGGGACTGGGTCTGTTTTCTTCTTTTGAAAAAAAATGATATTTTTTTGTTTAAGATGGGTCTATAGGGAGTTTCACTGTGACATTTCCATGTACATACGTCTTATGATCCTAATTGTTTCATCCCTTCCTGTTGTCCTTTTTACTTTATTCCCCTTCCATTTTTGATGTATAGAAAATACATCAACCGACCGTATTCACATTCTTAACTTCGTTCTTTTAAATGTTCTCCCTCCCATTAGGGACTCCCCGTCAGATTGAGTTGTTTTTCATAGCACTCTTTGTATATTTATTGGGCCTATATTCTACATCTGAGAGAAAACATGCAGTGTTTGGTTTCAGAACCTGGCTAATTTCACTTAAGATAATCTCCATTGCCATCCATTTCTCTGCAAAGGATAAAATCTCATTCTTTATTGTGGCTGAATCAAATTCCATTGAAAATTCTTGTTTTTCTAATTTACAGATAAAAAGAAAGTTATGCAGTGACACAGATTATCAGGAAATTACCACATGGTTTCTGTTCCACTGGAATTTCAGATTCCACAAACTCAGGTGAGTTAAGGAGCATGTTTGATGAGAGATCTTTCTCTGTGAGATAAACAACTCCCATACCCCCGCTTCTAGCAGTGACTGAGTTGAGGACGAGTTCATGAGCCCTGGGTCCCTTAGCATGTATGTATCATTGAAGCATTGTTTGTCAGCACCCCAGCAAATGCACTGGTAGGATTTTTGCAGAGGCCATAGATGCTTTATTGCAGGGCAGATGTCAAGATGCCCCTGGGCTTTCAGTGTAAGCCCCTGAGTTTATGGAGGCCTCTTGGATGCCACCAGTAGTTAGCAGATGGGCCTGTCATCTTCCATGTGTTAGTTACCTATATGTGTGTAACAAATTCCTCCAACTTTTAGCATAGTAAACAAGAAAACATAATTCACTCATTTTCTGTGGGTCAGGCATTTGGGAAGTGCCCAGTTGAGCAAAAGTGACCCAAAATGTTAGTAGAATAGGAGAAGCCAAACTGACCTTATATGTCATTTAGACCAACCTTCTTATTTGATAGGGAAATGTATGCAGAGAGTTTGAATGATTACCTGTGCTGGTGCAGCTATTTTCAGAGGTGTTTGGAGCACAGGGCTCTGTTCCTCACATCTGCTGTTGGGTGATGTGAGTGTGATGTCAGTGCTATAATGTTTGTGTGGAGGTATGAGGTCATGAGAACTAACATGCATAGTCAGTCATTTGGGTGTTAGTTTGTGGGAAACCTGGCCGATTCAGTTTGGTTGTGTAACTTCTGTCTGTGAAGGTCAGTGAAATGAACACAATGATTAAAAACACTTTTTTCCATTCCTGAGTTTTAACAAACTTACTGTAGTGGGGGTACATTGTGACTTTTGCCAAAGTTCTTATAATATGCCATAGTTGAATTCATCCCTCCACATTCTCCTTTATTCTCTCTCACCGTATTCCTGGAATAGTTTCATCACGTCTCGTTTTTCCATTTTCATACATGAGTATATAATATTTATACCATATCCTACACCCTTTCCTTATATCCTCACCCCTCCCACAAGTAACAACTCCCTATACAGGACCTATTTTCCATTTCTGTTACCAAAAATCCCTTTTTGTGTTTATTTTGTTTTAGTGTGGGGAGCAGAACTGGGGCTTGAACTCAGGGACTCTACCTTGAGGCAGTTCACCAGCCGTTTTTTTGTGATAGGTGTTTCTGAGACAGGGTCTTGCAAACTATTTGCCCAAGCTGTGTTTGAACCAAGATCTTCCTTATCTCTCCCTTCTGAGTCACAGGGACTGCGGGTGTGAGCCACTGGTGACCCGCACGTTTTTGTTTGTTTAATTAAGATAGCTATTCGGGATGTTTCATTGTGACATTTGCTCATACATATATAGCTCTATGCATATATATATATATGTACACGTTATAACACAAATTGGGTCATTCCCTCTATTTTTTGCTTTTCTACTTTATTCTCCTTCTTATGGTAGTTTCAAAAGTTTTTAAAATTCTGCATTCCTCTACAGAAAGTACAACAACCATATTGACCTGGTTAACCTCCTCCTTTTACCCTCTCTCTCTCATAAATGAGCTCCCCTTAGACCTGTTGTTCATACTACTGCTTGTATGTGTGTCAGGTCTCTAGTGCATGTGTGAGAAAAAACATGTGGCCTTTGGTTTCCCCAACCTGACTAATTTAACTTAAGGTGATGTTCTCTAGTTCCATCCATTTTCCTGCAAACAACAAAATTTCATGCATATTTAAATAAAATTCCATTGTGTGTAAATGCCACAGTTTTGGATCCATGTATCAGTTGTGAGGCATCTTGGCTGTTTACATATGTTAGCTGTTGTGAGTAATGCTGCAGTAAACATGGATGTGCAGGTGTCTGTCTTGTTACCTGGCTTGCATTCATTCAGGTATATCCCTATGAATGATAATGCTGGATCACACAGCAATTCTACTTTGAGTTTCGAGAAGCCTCCATATTGTTTTCCACAGTTGTTGTACTAATTTGCATTCCCACTAACTGCATATGAGGGTTCCTTTTTTTTAGACATCCTTGAAAACATTAGTTGTTTGTATTCTTGATAGCCATTACAATGGGAGTGGTTTGGAATCTTGGTATGGTTTTCATTTTTGTTTTCTTTCTGACGAGCGATGGTGAGCATTTCTTTATGTAGTTGTAGGTCCTTTGGACTTCTGCCTTGGAACAAGCTCTGTTAAGTTCATTTGTGTATTTCTTCATTGGGTCACTGATTTTTACGGGAATTTAGTTTTTGAGTATATTCTCGGTATTGATTTCAGTCAGATGTATACCTGGCAAAGATTTCCCCATTCTGGAGCCTTGGTTTCTGCTTCTATTCCTCACCACGTCATCTCAAGGTGTGGTTCTAGTGGACTGGCAAGGGAGGAAAAGGTTCCATGGAGGCACAGCACAGACACCTGTTGATCTGATATAAATTCTTCTCTGGTCTGCAGAGTACATCAAAGCACAGGCAGTGAAGGTTGGAAGGAATTCACCTCATTCACCGGTGTTTCCAGGTGTTCATAAGTATGGGTTCTGCTGAAAGGTACTTTTTTTTGATGAAAGCCCAGAAATTGACTTCCACAAAGTAGTTAATATTCATGGGTCACATTCATTGTGTGGGTGTGTTTGTGTGTGGGGCCGCATGTGTGGTTGAAAATAGTTCCTGGATCATTGTCCGTGGATGCTGTGTTCCTAATAATGCCAGTCAGGAATGCTCCTTCAGAAGGCAGTAATTTTGGGTTTTTCTCTGTGTTGTTACTCCCTAGGTAAACTGTAATCAATTCACTGAGGAGGAAAGATTCAGGGATCCTTGAATATGTGCAGGGTATGTGAGGCTATCGTGATGCATATATGTATGTGCCTCGTTACCCTGCTAGAAGTGATTTGAGTTCAAGTGATGGCTTTGGACACTGACTCTCGATTAGCCTTTAGTTGTTCCTTGGCATAATGGTGGTAGTATGTCTTCCTTCCAAGGACAATGTTGGAACTGATGTCACTTCTTGGGTTTTTCTAAGTTTGATCCTTCCTAAAGTGCTTAAAGTGTCGCCTCAGTAGGGTAACGCCAGGATTTCAGCCTTTGCAGATAACATTCGACTTGCGTTGAATAGAGGCCAGGTTCCTGGGTGTCTGTGTCTACCTTTCTGTGTGCCTTTCTTGTGTGTATGTGTCTGTCTTTGTCTGTGTGCTTAATATTTCTCATTTGTTCATGTATTAATTTCTTTGCTATTTGTCATAAATTCTCATATTACCAATTGTTTCACACTCTTTGAGTGTATCCGCTGCTTAGGCATGCAGAAGTATCTTTGAATCAAAATCTATCATTAACGTTGAGGAAATAGATGGAACGAACAAGGCTGGGTGATGTTCTATGACTTCTGGTCTTGCACAAAGTTGTAATTAACTCCATAGAATGTAAGAAATTCACATACAAGATAAATATTAGTATGTCACTTATTCTCTGTGTGTGAGTGTGTGTGGGATGTTTGTTGTTTAGTTTCCCAACACTGGTTGGTAGAATATAGGTTCCTTCCCCAAGTCACTTGAGGAACAGCCTTGTGTGGCACTGACTTTACGTCTTGGGTTCCATGAATGAAAGGTGAACTGTGATGTCCCTCAGAGAACCATTGCAGATTTGAATGTCCTTCCTGAGAGTTTCATGTTTATTCCATAGGTTGTGGTGTTCCTGAAATCTGCCATTCTTCCGAGAGGTGGTAAGCATTTCAGTCACTAGAGAACCCTAAGCATTCCTTGGCTATAGCGTGTGTGTGCCTGTGTACTTCTCAGATCAAAGTGAAGTAATTTCTGTGTCGTTAGGAAGTGAATTCTTGTGGTGACCTTGAGGCTCTTGGCAGCCAGTGTGTGCTTTTGCGTGTTTTGTTCAAGTGAGGAACACTGTAGGCTGGAAGACAGCCCCAGGTCCTCACTCTGTGATACTTTGGGTCAGTTAAGGGAATACCCTCCCAGATGATGGGAGATGTAGTTCTGAGAAGGAAGTTGCCTCATCCAAGGTTCAGGGAGTTTTCCTGGCTTATTTCCCTTCAAAGGGCTTGAGGTGTTTGTGTACTCACCAGGTGAAAGCCTTCCTGTCCTCCAAAGTGTGGGGTCCAGATTGGGAGTAGTTTGGAAGAAGTCAGAAATGTCATGCCAGTTCAACCTTGAATGATCTGAGGAGGGAACGTGGAGGAGAAAAGCAATTCCCAGATCACAAGTTCTTGCCAGGAAACTGCCACACAAATGGCTGGAGACTGAAGGGAGAGGGGCCATAGAGGCAGTGCTTACGTGGTCTGACCAATCAGGACAGACTTGGTTGTGATGTCACAGTGGGATCCCAGCCACTGCAACATACACATTCCCGAGGCAGCTCCTGCCTGGCCTCTTGCTATGGTAGCGCAGCCAGCCAAGCATGGAGAAGCTGGAGGTAGGTGCCACTGTCTCGTGTGGAAGACTTCTCTTTTATTTGGGTCCTCGATATACGGGGCACACGTGGCCTGAGCACACGGGTGACCTGAGCATCCTAGGATCGGGTGATACCATTCCTCAGTAGAGATCTTCATAAACTTTTTTGGTTTTGGTGGAACTGTTGGGACTGGTAATACTGGCGTTGAAACTCAATGCTTTTCACTTGCAAAGCAGTTGCTCTACCCTTTTAGCAACACCTCCTGTCAAACTTCCATAAATCTTTAGATTAAAGAAGTACAGTGAACCCCGAAAAGAATAAACAGAGCCAAACCATCCAACACCAATCACTATATTGTTTAGGAATGGATCGGTATGTGATAAAAAACCCATAGTAATGTACCTGAAATTTGGGCTGTTTGCCCGTGACGTATACCTGCATTTCTCTCACCTCAGCAGGTAGAAACAGGAGGATCGCAGTTCAAAGCCAGCTCTTGCAAATATTTTCCACAAGCCTCTGTTGAAAATACTCAACGCACAGAAGGTGTGCTGGAGTGGTATGGTTTTTCTTTTTTGAAATATTGTTTATTGAGTACTGTTGTACTGGGTATATGTTGTTACATTTACAAAAGTTTTTTACACTATGTCATAGTTAAAATCATCCCTTCCATCATTTTCCTTTATTATCTCCCTCCCTATTCCTGGAATAGTTTCACAGGTCTCATGTTTCCATTTTCATACATGAGTACACAATATTTCCATCCTATTCACCCTCACAACCATTTACTAATAATCCTCCCTGCTCCCAATGTAACTAACCGCGAGACAAGACCAGGTTTACTTTCTTGTGTTGTGTTTTTTATTAGTTTATATGTTTGTGTTTGGTGGGACTGGGTCTGTTTTCTTCTTTTGAAAAAAAATGATATTTTTTTGTTTAAGATGGGTCTATAGGGAGTTTCACTGTGACATTTCCATGTACATACGTCTTATGATCCTAATTGTTTCATCCCTTCCTGTTGTCCTTTTTACTTTATTCCCCTTCCATTTTTGATGTATAGAAAATACATCAACCGACCGTATTCACATTCTTAACTTCGTTCTTTGAAATGTTCTCCCTCCCATTAGGGACTCCCCGTCAGATTGAGTTGTTTTTCATAGCACTCTTTGTATATTTATTGGGCCTATATTCTACATCTGAGAGAAAACATGCAGTGTTTGGTTTCAGAACCTGGCTAATTTCACTTAAGATAATGTCCATTGCCATCCATTTCTCTGCAAAGGATAAAATCTCATTCTTTATTGTGGCTGAATCAAATTCCATTGAAAATTCTTGTTTTTCTAATTTACAGATAAAAAGAAAGTTATGCAGTGACACAGATTATCAGGAAATTACCACATGGTTTCTGTTCCACTGGAATTTCAGATTCCACAAACTCAGGTGAGTTAAGGAGCATGTTTGATCAGAGATCTTTCTCTGTGAGATAAACAACTCCCATACCCCCGCTTCTAGCAGTGACTGAGTTGAGGACGAGTTCATGAGCCCTGGGTCCCTTAGCATGTATGTATCATTGAAGCATTGTTTGTCAGCACCCCAGCAAATGCACTGGTAGGATTTTTGCAGAGGCCATAGATGCTTTATTGCAGGGCAGATGTCAAGATGCCCCTGGGCTTTCAGTGTAAGCCCCTGAGTTTATGGAGGCCTCTTGGATGCCACCAGTAGTTAGCAGATGGGCCTGTCATCTTCCATGTGTTAGTTACCTATATGTGTGTAACAAATTCCTCCAACTTTTAGCATAGTAAACAAGAAAACATAATTCACTCATTTTCTGTGGGTCAGGCATTTGGGAAGTGCCCAGTTGAGCAAAAGTGACCCAAAATGTTAGTAGAATAGGAGAAGCCAAACTGACCTTATATGTCATTTAGACCAACCTTCTTATTTGATAGGGAAATGTATGCAGAGAGTTTGAATGATTACCTGTGCTGGTGCAGCTATTTTCAGAGGTGTTTGGAGCACAGGGCTCTGTTCCTCACATCTGCTGTTGGGTGATGTGAGTGTGATGTCAGTGCTATAATGTTTGTGTGGAGGTATGAGGTCATGAGAACTAACATGCATAGTCAGTCATTTGGGTGTTAGTTTGTGGGAAACCTGGCCGATTCAGTTTGGTTGTGTAACTTCTGTCTGTGAAGGTCAGTGAAATGAACACAATGATTAAAAACACTTTTTTCCATTCCTGAGTTTTAACAAACTTACTGTAGTGGGGGTACATTGTGACTTTTGCCAAAGTTCTTATAATATGCCATAGTTGAATTCATCCCTCCACATTCTCCTTTATTCTCTCTCACCGTATTCCTGGAATAGTTTCATCACGTCTCGTTTTTCCATTTTCATACATGAGTATATAATATTTATACCATATCCTACACCCTT
Organism: Castor canadensis; assembly: GCF_047511655.1. Lineage (NCBI taxonomy): Eukaryota > Metazoa > Chordata > Mammalia > Rodentia > Castoridae > Castor > Castor canadensis. The sequence goes on from NC_133399.1 coordinate 43,044,619, forward strand.
TCCTTATATCCTCACCCCTCCCACAAGTAACAACTCCCTATACAGGACCTATTTTCCATTTCTGTTACCAAAAATCCCTTTTTGTGTTTATTTTGTTTTAGTGTGGGGAGCAGAACTGGGGCTTGAACTCAGGGACTCTACCTTGAGGCAGTTCACCAGCCGTTTTTTTGTGATAGGTGTTTCTGAGACAGGGTCTTGCAAACTATTTGCCCAAGCTGTGTTTGAACCAAGATCTTCCTTATCTCTCCCTTCTGAGTCACAGGGACTGCGGGTGTGAGCCACTGGTGACCCGCACGTTTTTGTTTGTTTAATTAAGATAGCTATTCGGGATGTTTCATTGTGACATTTGCTCATACATATATAGCTCTATGCATATATATATATATGTACACGTTATAACACAAATTGGGTCATTCCCTCTATTTTTTGCTTTTCTACTTTATTCTCCTTCTTATGGTAGTTTCAAAAGTTTTTAAAATTCTGCATTCCTCTACAGAAAGTACAACAACCATATTGACCTGGTTAACCTCCTCCTTTTACCCTCTCTCTCTCATAAATGAGCTCCCCTTAGACCTGTTGTTCATACTACTGCTTGTATGTGTGTCAGGTCTCTAGTGCATGTGTGAGAAAAAACATGTGGCCTTTGGTTTCCCCAACCTGACTAATTTAACTTAAGGTGATGTTCTCTAGTTCCATCCATTTTCCTGCAAACAACAAAATTTCATGCATATTTAAATAAAATTCCATTGTGTGTAAATGCCACAGTTTTGGATCCATGTATCAGTTGTGAGGCATCTTGGCTGTTTACATATGTTAGCTGTTGTGAGTAATGCTGCAGTAAACATGGATGTGCAGGTGTCTGTCTTGTTACCTGGCTTGCATTCATTCAGGTATATCCCTATGAATGATAATGCTGGATCACACAGCAATTCTACTTTGAGTTTCGAGAAGCCTCCATATTGTTTTCCACAGTTGTTGTACTAATTTGCATTCCCACTAACTGCATATGAGGGTTCCTTTTTTTTAGACATCCTTGAAAACATTAGTTGTTTGTATTCTTGATAGCCATTACAATGGGAGTGGTTTGGAATCTTGGTATGGTTTTCATTTTTGTTTTCTTTCTGACGAGCGATGGTGAGCATTTCTTTATGTAGTTGTAGGTCCTTTGGACTTCTGCCTTGGAACAAGCTCTGTTAAGTTCATTTGTGTATTTCTTCATTGGGTCACTGATTTTTACGGGAATTTAGTTTTTGAGTATATTCTCGGTATTGATTTCAGTCAGATGTATACCTGGCAAAGATTTCCCCATTCTGGAGCCTTGGTTTCTGCTTCTATTCCTCACCACGTCATCTCAAGGTGTGGTTCTAGTGGACTGGCAAGGGAGGAAAAGGTTCCATGGAGGCACAGCACAGACACCTGTTGATCTGATATAAATTCTTCTCTGGTCTGCAGAGTACATCAAAGCACAGGCAGTGAAGGTTGGAAGGAATTCACCTCATTCACCGGTGTTTCCAGGTGTTCATAAGTATGGGTTCTGCTGAAAGGTACTTTTTTTTGATGAAAGCCCAGAAATTGACTTCCACAAAGTAGTTAATATTCATGGGTCACATTCATTGTGTGGGTGTGTTTGTGTGTGGGGCCGCATGTGTGGTTGAAAATAGTTCCTGGATCATTGTCCGTGGATGCTGTGTTCCTAATAATGCCAGTCAGGAATGCTCCTTCAGAAGGCAGTAATTTTGGGTTTTTCTCTGTGTTGTTACTCCCTAGGTAAACTGTAATCAATTCACTGAGGAGGAAAGATTCAGGGATCCTTGAATATGTGCAGGGTATGTGAGGCTATCGTGATGCATATATGTATGTGCCTCGTTACCCTGCTAGAAGTGATTTGAGTTCAAGTGATGGCTTTGGACACTGACTCTCGATTAGCCTTTAGTTGTTCCTTGGCATAATGGTGGTAGTATGTCTTCCTTCCAAGGACAATGTTGGAACTGATGTCACTTCTTGGGTTTTTCTAAGTTTGATCCTTCCTAAAGTGCTTAAAGTGTCGCCTCAGTAGGGTAACGCCAGGATTTCAGCCTTTGCAGATAACATTCGACTTGCGTTGAATAGAGGCCAGGTTCCTGGGTGTCTGTGTCTACCTTTCTGTGTGCCTTTCTTGTGTGTATGTGTCTGTCTTTGTCTGTGTGCTTAATATTTCTCATTTGTTCATGTATTAAATTCTTTGCTATTTGTCATAAATTCTCATATTACCAATTGTTTCACACTCTTTGAGTGTATCCGCTGCTTAGGCATGCAGAAGTATCTTTGAATCAAAATCTATCATTAACGTTGAGGAAATAGATGGAACGAACAAGGCTGGGTGATGTTCTATGACTTCTGGTCTTGCACAAAGTTGTAATTAACTCCATAGAATGTAAGAAATTCACATACAAGATAAATATTAGTATGTCACTTATTCTCTGTGTGTGAGTGTGTGTGGGATGTTTGTTGTTTAGTTTCCCAACACTGGTTGGTAGAATATAGGTTCCTTCCCCAAGTCACTTGAGGAACAGCCTTGTGTGGCACTGACTTTACGTCTTGGGTTCCATGAATGAAAGGTGAACTGTGATGTCCCTCAGAGAACCATTGCAGATTTGAATGTCCTTCCTGAGAGTTTCATGTTTATTCCATAGGTTGTGGTGTTCCTGAAATCTGCCATTCTTCCGAGAGGTGGTAAGCATTTCAGTCACTAGAGAACCCTAAGCATTCCTTGGCTATAGCGTGTGTGTGCCTGTGTACTTCTCAGATCAAAGTGAAGTAATTTCTGTGTCGTTAGGAAGTGAATTCTTGTGGTGACCTTGAGGCTCTTGGCAGCCAGTGTGTGCTTTTGCGTGTTTTGTTCAAGTGAGGAACACTGTAGGCTGGAAGACAGCCCCAGGTCCTCACTCTGTGATACTTTGGGTCAGTTAAGGGAATACCCTCCCAGATGATGGGAGATGTAGTTCTGAGAAGGAAGTTGCCTCATCCAAGGTTCAGGGAGTTTTCCTGGCTTATTTCCCTTCAAAGGGCTTGAGGTGTTTGTGTACTCACCAGGTGAAAGCCTTCCTGTCCTCCAAAGTGTGGGGTCCAGATTGGGAGTAGTTTGGAAGAAGTCAGAAATGTCATGCCAGTTCAACCTTGAATGATCTGAGGAGGGAACGTGGAGGAGAAAAGCAATTCCCAGATCACAAGTTCTTGCCAGGAAACTGCCACACAAATGGCTGGAGACTGAAGGGAGAGGGGCCATAGAGGCAGTGCTTACGTGGTCTGACCAATCAGGACAGACTTGGTTGTGATGTCACAGTGGGATCCCAGCCACTGCAACATACACATTCCCGAGGCAGCTCCTGCCTGGCCTCTTGCTATGGTAGCGCAGCCAGCCAAGCATGGAGAAGCTGGAGGTAGGTGCCACTGTCTCGTGTGGAAGACTTCTCTTTTATTTGGGTCCTCGATATACGGGGCACACGTGGCCTGAGCACACGGGTGACCTGAGCATCCTAGGATCGGGTGATACCATTCCTCAGTAGAGATCTTCATAAACTTTTTTGGTTTTGGTGGAACTGTTGGGACTGGTAATACTGGCGTTGAAACTCAATGCTTTTCACTTGCAAAGCAGTTGCTCTACCCTTTTAGCAACACCTCCTGTCAAACTTCCATAAATCTTTAGATTAAAGAAGTACAGTGAACCCTGAAAAGAATAAACAGAGCCAAACCATCCAACACCAATCACTATATTGTTTAGGAATGGATCGGTATGTGATAAAAAACCCATAGTAATGTACCTGAAATTTGGGCTGTTTGCCCGTGACGTATACCTGCATTTCTCTCACCTCAGCAGGTAGAAACAGGAGGATCGCAGTTCAAAGCCAGCTCTTGCAAATATTTTCCACAAGCCTCTGTTGAAAATACTCAACGCACAGAAGGTGTGCTGGAGTGGTATGGTTTTTCTTTTTTTAAATATTGTTTATTGAGTACTGTTGTACTGGGTATATGTTGTTACATTTACAAAAGTTTTTTACACTATGTCATAGTTAAAATCATCCCTTCCATCATTTTCCTTTATTATCTCCCTCCCTATTCCTGGAATAGTTTCACAGGTCTCATGTTTCCATTTTCATACATGAGTACACAATATTTCCATCCTATTCACCCTCACAACCATTTACTAATAATCCTCCCTGCTCCCAATGTAACTAACCGCGAGACAAGACCAGGTTTACTTTCTTGTGTTGTGTTTTTTATTAGTTTATATGTTTGTGTTTGGTGGGACTGGGTCTGTTTTCTTCTTTTGAAAAAAAATGATATTTTTTTGTTTAAGATGGGTCTATAGGGAGTTTCACTGTGACATTTCCATGTACATACGTCTTATGATCCTAATTGTTTCATCCCTTCCTGTTGTCCTTTTTACTTTATTCCCCTTCCATTTTTGATGTATAGAAAATACATCAACCGACCGTATTCACATTCTTAACTTCGTTCTTTGAAATGTTCTCCCTCCCATTAGGGACTCCCCGTCAGATTGAGTTGTTTTTCATAGCACTCTTTGTATATTTATTGGGCCTATATTCTACATCTGAGAGAAAACATGCAGTGTTTGGTTTCAGAACCTGGCTAATTTCACTTAAGATAATGTCCATTGCCATCCATTTCTCTGCAAAGGATAAAATCTCATTCTTTATTGTGGCTGAATCAAATTCCATTGAAAATTCTTGTTTTTCTAATTTACAGATAAAAAGAAAGTTATGCAGTGACACACATTATCAGGAAATTACCACATGGTTTCTGTTCCACTGGAATTTCAGATTCCACAAACTCAGGTGAGTTAAGGAGCATGTTTGATCAGAGATCTTTCTCTGTGAGATAAACAACTCCCATACCCCCGCTTCTAGCAGTGACTGAGTTGAGGACGAGTTCATGAGCCCTGGGTCCCTTAGCATGTATGTATCATTGAAGCATTGTTTGTCAGCACCCCAGCAAATGCACTGGTAGGATTTTTGCAGAGGCCATAGATGCTTTATTGCAGGGCAGATGTCAAGATGCCCCTGGGCTTTCAGTGTAAGCCCCTGAGTTTATGGAGGCCTCTTGGATGCCACCAGTAGTTAGCAGATGGGCCTGTCATCTTCCATGTGTTAGTTACCTATATGTGTGTAACAAATTCCTCCAACTTTTAGCATAGTAAACAAGAAAACATAATTCACTCATTTTCTGTGGGTCAGGCATTTGGGAAGTGCCCAGTTGAGCAAAAGTGACCCAAAATGTTAGTAGAATAGGAGAAGCCAAACTGACCTTATATGTCATTTAGACCAACCTTCTTATTTGATAGGGAAATGTATGCAGAGAGTTTGAATGATTACCTGTGCTGGTGCAGCTATTTTCAGAGGTGTTTGGAGCACAGGGCTCTGTTCCTCACATCTGCTGTTGGGTGATGTGAGTGTGATGTCAGTGCTATAATGTTTGTGTGGAGGTATGAGGTCATGAGAACTAACATGCATAGTCAGTCATTTGGGTGTTAGTTTGTGGGAAACCTGGCCGATTCAGTTTGGTTGTGTAACTTCTGTCTGTGAAGGTCAGTGAAATGAACACAATGATTAAAAACACTTTTTTCCATTCCTGAGTTTTAACAAACTTACTGTAGTGGGGGTACATTGTGACTTTTGCCAAAGTTCTTATAATATGCCATAGTTGAATTCATCACTCCACATTCTCCTTTATTCTCTCTCACCGTATTCCTGGAATAGTTTCATCACGTCTCGTTTTTCCATTTTCATACATGAGTATATAATATTTATACCATATCCTACACCCTTTCCTTATATCCTCACCCCTCCCACAAGTAACAACTCCCTATACAGGACCTATTTTCCATTTCTGTTACCAAAAATCCCTTTTTGTGTTTATTTTGTTTTAGTGTGGGGAGCAGAACTGGGGCTTGAACTCAGGGACTCTACCTTGAGGCAGTTCACCAGCCGTTTTTTTGTGATAGGTGTTTCTGAGACAGGGTCTTGCAAACTATTTGCCCAAGCTGTGTTTGAACCAAGATCTTCCTTATCTCTCCCTTCTGAGTCACAGGGACTGCGGGTGTGAGCCACTGGTGACCCGCACGTTTTTGTTTGTTTAATTAAGATAGCTATTCGGGATGTTTCATTGTGACATTTGCTCATACATATATAGCTCTATGCATATATATATATATGTACACGTTATAACACAAATTGGGTCATTCCCTCTATTTTTTGCTTTTCTACTTTATTCTCCTTCTTATGGTAGTTTCAAAAGTTTTTAAAATTCTGCATTCCTCTACAGAAAGTACAACAACCATATTGACCTGGTTAACCTCCTCCTTTTACCCTCTCTCTCTCATAAATGAGCTCCCCTTAGACCTGTTGTTCATACTACTGCTTGTATGTGTGTCAGGTCTCTAGTGCATGTGTGAGAAAAAACATGTGGCCTTTGGTTTCCCCAACCTGACTAATTTAACTTAAGGTGATGTTCTCTAGTTCCATCCATTTACCTGCAAACAACAAAATTTCATGCATATTTAAGGCTGAATAAAATTCCATTGTGTGTAAATGCCACAGTTTTGGATCCATGTATCAGTTGTGAGGCATCTTGGCTGTTTACATATGTTAGCTGTTGTGAGTAATGCTGCAGTAAACATGGATGTGCAGGTGTCTGTCTTGTTACCTGGCTTGCATTCATTCAGGTATATCCCTATGAATGATAATGCTGGATCACACAGCAATTCTACTTTGAGTTTCGAGAAGCCTCCATATTGTTTTCCACAGTTGTTGTACTAATTTGCATTCCCACTAACTGCATATGAGGGTTCCTTTTTTTTAGACATCCTTGAAAACATTAGTTGTTTGTATTCTTGATAGCCATTACAATGGGAGTGGTTTGGAATCTTGGTATGGTTTTCATTTTTGTTTTCTTTCTGACGAGCGATGGTGAGCATTTCTTTATGTAGTTGTAGGTCCTTTGGACTTCTGCCTTGGAACAAGCTCTGTTAAGTTCATTTGTGTATTTCTTCATTGGGTCACTGATTTTTACGGGAATTTAGTTTTTGAGTATATTCTCGGTATTAATTTCAGTCAGATGTATACCTGGCAAAGATTTCCCCATTCTGGAGCCTTGGTTTCTGCTTCTATTCCTCACCACGTCATCTCAAGGTGTGGTTCTAGTGGACTGGCAAGGGAGGAAAAGGTTCCATGGAGGCACAGCACAGACACCTGTTGATCTGATATAAATTCTTCTCTGGTCTGCAGAGTACATCAAAGCACAGGCAGTGAAGGTTGGAAGGAATTCACCTCATTCACCGGTGTTTCCAGGTGTTCATAAGTATGGGTTCTGCTGAAAGGTACTTTTTTTTGATGAAAGCCCAGAAATTGACTTCCACAAAGTAGTTAATATTCATGGGTCACATTCATTGTGTGGGTGTGTTTGTGTGTGGGGCCGCATGTGTGGTTGAAAATAGTTCCTGGATCATTGTCCGTGGATGCTGTGTTCCTAATAATGCCAGTCAGGAATGCTCCTTCAGAAGGCAGTAATTTTGGGTTTTTCTCTGTGTTGTTACTCCCTAGGTAAACTGTAATCAATTCACTGAGGAGGAAAGATTCAGGGATCCTTGAATATGTGCAGGGTATGTGAGGCTATCGTGATGCATATATGTATGTGCCTCGTTACCCTGCTAGAAGTGATTTGAGTTCAAGTGATGGCTTTGGACACTGACTCTCGATTAGCCTTTAGTTGTTCCTTGGCATAATGGTGGTAGTATGTCTTCCTTCCAAGGACAATGTTGGAACTGATGTCACTTCTTGGGTTTTTCTAAGTTTGATCCTTCCTAAAGTGCTTAAAGTGTCGCCTCAGTAGGGTAACGCCAGGATTTCAGCCTTTGCAGATAACATTCGACTTGCGTTGAATAGAGGCCAGGTTCCTGGGTGTCTGTGTCTACCTTTCTGTGTGCCTTTCTTGTGTGTATGTGTCTGTCTTTGTCTGTGTGCTTAATATTTCTCATTTGTTCATGTATTAATTTCTTTGCTATTTGTCATAAATTCTCATATTACCAATTGTTTCACACTCTTTGAGTGTATCCGCTGCTTAGGCATGCAGAAGTATCTTTGAATCAAAATCTATCATTAACGTTGAGGAAATAGATGGAACGAACAAGGCTGGGTGATGTTCTATGACTTCTGGTCTTGCACAAAGTTGTAATTAACTCCATAGAATGTAAGAAATTCACATACAAGATAAATATTAGTATGTCACTTATTCTCTGTGTGTGAGTGTGTGTGGGATGTTTGTTGTTTAGTTTCCCAACACTGGTTGGTAGAATATAGGTTCCTTCCCCAAGTCACTTGAGGAACAGCCTTGTGTGGCACTGACTTTATGTCTTGGGTTCCATGAATGAAAGGTGAACTGTGATGTCCCTCAGAGAACCATTGCAGATTTGAATGTCCTTCCTGAGAGTTTCATGTTTATTCCATAGGTTGTGGTGTTCCTGAAATCTGCCATTCTTCCGAGAGGTGGTAAGCATTTCAGTCACTAGAGAACCCTAAGCATTCCTTGGCTATAGCGTGTGTGTGCCTGTGTACTTCTCAGATCAAAGTGAAGTAATTTCTGTGTCGTTAGGAAGTGAATTCTTGTGGTGACCTTGAGGCTCTTGGCAGCCAGTGTGTGCTTTTGCGTGTTTTGTTCAAGTGAGGAACACTGTAGGCTGGAAGACAGCCCCAGGTCCTCACTCTGTGATACTTTGGGTCAGTTAAGGGAATACCCTCCCAGATGATGGGAGATGTAGTTCTGAGAAGGAAGTTGCCTCATCCAAGGTTCAGGGAGTTTTCCTGGCTTATTTCCCTTCAAAGGGCTTGAGGTGTTTGTGTACTCACCAGGTGAAAGCCTTCCTGTCCTCCAAAGTGTGGGGTCCAGATTGGGAGTAGTTTGGAAGAAGTCAGAAATGTCATGCCAGTTGAACCTTGAATGATCTGAGGAGGGAACGTGGAGGAGAAAAGCAATTCCCAGATCACAAGTTCTTGCCAGGAAACTGCCACACAAATGGCTGGAGACTGAAGGGAGAGGGGCCATAGAGGCAGTGCTTACGTGGTCTGACCAATCAGGACAGACTTGGTTGTGATGTCACAGTGGGATCCCAGCCACTGCAACATACACATTCCCGAGGCAGCTCCTGCCTGGCCTCTTGCTATGGTAGCGCAGCCAGCCAAGCATGGAGAAGCTGGAGGTAGGTGCCACTGTCTCGTGTGGAAGACTTCTCTTTTATTTGGGTCCTCGATATACGGGGCACACGTGGCCTGAGCACACGGGTGACCTGAGCATCCTAGGATCGGGTGATACCATTCCTCAGTAGAGATCTTCATAAACTTTTTTGGTTTTGGTGGAACTGTTGGGACTGGTAATACTGGCGTTGAAACTCAATGCTTTTCACTTGCAAAGCAGTTGCTCTACCCTTTTAGCAACACCTCCTGTCAAACTTCCATAAATCTTTAGATTAAAGAAGTACAGTGAACCCCGAAAAGAATAAACAGAGCCAAACCATCCAACACCAATCACTATATTGTTTAGGAATGGATCGGTATGTGATAAAAAACCCATAGTAATGTACCTGAAATTTGGGCTGTTTGCCCGTGACGTATACCTGCATTTCTCTCACCTCAGCAGGTAGAAACAGGAGGATCGCAGTTCAAAGCCAGCTCTTGCAAATATTTTCCACAAGCCTCTGTTGAAAATACTCAACGCACAGAAGGTGTGCTGGAGTGGTATGGTTTTTCTTTTTTTAAATATTGTTTATTGAGTACTGTTGTACTGGGTATATGTTGTTACATTTACAAAAGTTTTTTACACTATGTCATAGTTAAAATCATCCCTTCCATCATTTTCCTTTATTATCTCCCTCCCTATTCCTGGAATAGTTTCACAGGTCTCATGTTTCCATTTTCATACATGAGTACACAATATTTCCATCCTATTCACCCTCACAACCATTTACTAATAATCCTCCCTGCTCCCAATGTAACTAACCGCGAGACAAGACCAGGTTTACTTTCTTGTGTTGTGTTTTTTATTAGTTTATATGTTTGTGTTTGGTGGGACTGGGTCTGTTTTCTTCTTTTGAAAAAAAATGATATTTTTTTGTTTAAGATGGGTCTATAGGGAGTTTCACTGTGACATTTCCATGTACATACGTCTTATGATCCTAATTGTTTCATCCCTTCCTGTTGTCCTTTTTACTTTATTCCCCTTCCATTTTTGATGTATAGAAAATACATCAACCGACCGTATTCACATTCTTAACTTCGTTCTTTGAAATGTTCTCCCTCCCATTAGGGACTCCCCGTCAGATTGAGTTGTTTTTCATAGCACTCTTTGTATATTTATTGGGCCTATATTCTACATCTGAGAGAAAACATGCAGTGTTTGGTTTCAGAACCTGGCTAATTTCACTTAAGATAATCTCCATTGCCATCCATTTCTCTGCAAAGGATAAAATCTCATTCTTTATTGTGGCTGAATCAAATTCCATTGAAAATTCTTGTTTTTCTAATTTACAGATAAAAAGAAAGTTATGCAGTGACACAGATTATCAGGAAATTACCACATGGTTTCTGTTCCACTGGAATTTCAGATTCCACAAACTCAGGTGAGTTAAGGAGCATGTTTGATCAGAGATCTTTCTCTGTGAGATAAACAACTCCCATACCCCCGCTTCTAGCAGTGACTGAGTTGAGGACGAGTTCATGAGCCCTGGGTCCCTTAGCATGTATGTATCATTGAAGCATTGTTTGTCAGCACCCCAGCAAATGCACTGGTAGGATTTTTGCAGAGGCCATAGATGCTTTATTGCAGGGCAGATGTCAAGATGCCCCTGGGCTTTCAGTGTAAGCCCCTGAGTTTATGGAGGCCTCTTGGATGCCACCAGTAGTTAGCAGATGGGCCTGTCATCTTCCATGTGTTAGTTACCTATATGTGTGTAACAAATTCCTCCAACTTTTAGCATAGTAAACAAGAAAACATAATTCACTCATTTTCTGTGGGTCAGGCATTTGGGAAGTGCCCAGTTGAGCAAAAGTGACCCAAAATGTTAGTAGAATAGGAGAAGCCAAACTGACCTTATATGTCATTTAGACCAACCTTCTTATTTGATAGGGAAATGTATGCAGAGAGTTTGAATGATTACCTGTGCTGGTGCAGCTATTTTCAGAGGTGTTTGGAGCACAGGGCTCTGTTCCTCACATCTGCTGTTGGGTGATGTGAGTGTGATGTCAGTGCTATAATGTTTGTGTGGAGGTATGAGGTCATGAGAACTAACATGCATAGTCAGTCATTTGGGTGTTAGTTTGTGGGAAACCTGGCCGATTCAGTTTGGTTGTGTAACTTCTGTCTGTGAAGGTCAGTGAAATGAACACAATGATTAAAAACACTTTTTTCCATTCCTGAGTTTTAACAAACTTACTGTAGTGGGGGTACATTGTGACTTTTGCCAAAGTTCTTATAATATGCCATAGTTGAATTCATCCCTCCACATTCTCCTTTATTCTCTCTCACCGTATTCCTGGAATAGTTTCATCACGTCTCGTTTTTCCATTTTCATACATGAGTATATAATATTTATACCATATCCTACACCCTTTCCTTATATCCTCACCCCTCCCACAAGTAACAACTCCCTATACAGGACCTATTTTCCATTTCTGTTACCAAAAATCCCTTTTTGTGTTTATTTTGTTTTAGTGTGGGGAGCAGAACTGGGGCTTGAACTCAGGGACTCTACCTTGAGGCAGTTCACCAGCCGTTTTTTTGTGATAGGTGTTTCTGAGACAGGGTCTTGCAAACTATTTGCCCAAGCTGTGTTTGAACCAAGATCTTCCTTATCTCTCCCTTCTGAGTCACAGGGACTGCGGGTGTGAGCCACTGGTGACCCGCACGTTTTTGTTTGTTTAATTAAGATAGCTATTCGGGATGTTTCATTGTGACATTTGCTCATACATATATAGCTCTATGCATATATATATATGTACACGTTATAACACAAATTGGGTCATTCCCTCTATTTTTTGCTTTTCTACTTTATTCTCCTTCTTATGGTAGTTTCAAAAGTTTTTAAAATTCTGCATTCCTCTACAGAAAGTACAACAACCATATTGACCTGGTTAACCTCCTCCTTTTACCCTCTGTCTCTCATAAATGAGCTCCCCTTAGACCTGTTGTTCATACTACTGCTTGTATGTGTGTCAGGTCTCTAGTGCATGTGTGAGAAAAAACATGTGGCCTTTGGTTTCCCCAACCTGACTAATTTAACTTAAGGTGATGTTCTCTAGTTCCATCCATTTACCTGCAAACAAAAAAAATTTCATGCATATTTAAGGCTGAATAAAATTCCATTGTGTGTAAATGCCACAGTTTTGGATCCATGTATCAGTTGTGAGGCATCTTGGCTGTTTACATATGTTAGCTGTTGTGAGTAATGCTGCAGTAAACATGGATGTGCAGGTGTCTGTCTTGTTACCTGGCTTGCATTCATTCAGGTATATCCCTATGAATGATAATGCTGGATCACACAGCAATTCTACTTTGAGTTTCGAGAAGCCTCCATATTGTTTTCCACAGTTGTTGTACTAATTTGCATTCCCACTAACTGCATATGAGGGTTCCTCTTTTTTAGACATCCTTGAAAACATTAGTTGTTTGTATTCTTGATAGCCATTACAATGGGAGTGGTTTGGAATCTTGGTATGGTTTTCATTTTTGTTTTCTTTCTGACGAGCGATGGTGAGCATTTCTTTATGTAGTTGTAGGTCCTTTGGACTTCTGCCTTGGAACAAGCTCTGTTAAGTTCATTTGTGTATTTCTTCATTGGGTCACTGATTTTTACGGGAATTTAGTTTTTGAGTATATTCTCGGTATTAATTTCAGTCAGATGTATACCTGGCAAAGATTTCCCCATTCTGGAGCCTTGGTTTCTGCTTCTATTCCTCACCACGTCATCTCAAGGTGTGGTTCTAGTGGACTGGCAAGGGAGGAAAAGGTTCCATGGAGGCACAGCACAGACACCTGTTGATCTGATATAAATTCTTCTCTGGTCTGCAGAGTACATCAAAGCACAGGCAGTGAAGGTTGGAAGGAATTCACCTCATTCACCGGTGTTTCCAGGTGTTCATAAGTATGGGTTCTGCTGAAAGGTACTTTTTTTTGATGAAAGCCCAGAAATTGACTTCCACAAAGTAGTTAATATTCATGGGTCACATTCATTGTGTGGGTGTGTTTGTGTGTGGGGCCGCATGTGTGGTTGAAAATAGTTCCTGGATCATTGTCCGTGGATGCTGTGTTCCTAATAATGCCAGTCAGGAATGCTCCTTCAGAAGGCAGTAATTTTGGGTTTTTCTCTGTGTTGTTACTCCCTAGGTAAACTGTAATCAATTCACTGAGGAGGAAAGATTCAGGGATCCTTGAATATGTGCAGGGTATGTGAGGCTATCGTGATGCATATATGTATGTGCCTCGTTACCCTGCTAGAAGTGATTTGAGTTCAAGTGATGGCTTTGGACACTGACTCTCGATTAGCCTTTAGTTGTTCCTTGGCATAATGGTGGTAGTATGTCTTCCTTCCAAGGACAATGTTGGAACTGATGTCACTTCTTGGGTTTTTCTAAGTTTGATCCTTCCTAAAGTGCTTAAAGTGTCGCCTCAGTAGGGTAACGCCAGGATTTCAGCCTTTGCAGATAACATTCGACTTGCGTTGAATAGAGGCCAGGTTCCTGGGTGTCTGTGTCTACCTTTCTGTGTGCCTTTCTTGTGTGTATGTGTCTGTCTTTGTCTGTGTGCTTAATATTTCTCATTTGTTCATGTATTAATTTCTTTGCTATTTGTCATAAATTCTCATATTACCAATTGTTTCACACTCTTTGAGTGTATCCGCTGCTTAGGCATGCAGAAGTATCTTTGAATCAAAATCTATCATTAACGTTGAGGAAATAGATGGAACGAACAAGGCTGGGTGATGTTCTATGACTTCTGGTCTTGCACAAAGTTGTAATTAACTCCATAGAATGTAAGAAATTCACATACAAGATAAATATTAGTATGTCACTCATTCTCTGTGTGTGAGTGTGTGTGGGATGTTTGTTGTTTAGTTTCCCAACACTGGTTGGTAGAATATAGGTTCCTTCCCCAAGTCACTTGAGGAACAGCCTTGTGTGGCACTGACTTTATGTCTTGGGTTCCATGAATGAAAGGTGAACTGTGATGTCCCTCAGAGAACCATTGCAGATTTGAATGTCCTTCCTGAGAGTTTCATGTTTATTCCATAGGTTGTGGTGTTCCTGAAATCTGCCATTCTTCCGAGAGGTGGTAAGCATTTCAGTCACTAGAGAACCCTAAGCATTCCTTGGCTATAGCGTGTGTGTGCCTGTGTACTTCTCAGATCAAAGTGAAGTAATTTCTGTGTCGTTAGGAAGTGAATTCTTGTGGTGACCTTGAGGCTCTTGGCAGCCAGTGTGTGCTTTTGCGTGTTTTGTTCAAGTGAGGAACACTGTAGGCTGGAAGACAGCCCCAGGCCCTCACTCTGTGATATTTTGGGTCAGTTAAGGGAATACCCTCCCAGATGATGGGAGATGTAGTTCTGAGAAGGAAGTTGCCTCATCCAAGGTTCAGGGAGTTTTCCTGGCTTATTTACCTTCAAAGGGCTTGAGGTGTTTGTGTACTCACCAGGTGAAAGCCTTCCTGTCCTCCAAAGTGTGGGGTCCAGATTGGGAGTAGTTTGGAAGAAGTCAGAAATGTCATGCCAGTTGAACCTTGAATGATCTGAGGAGGGAACGTGGAGGAGAAAAGCAATTCCCAGATCACAAGTTCTTGCCAGGAAACTGCCACACAAATGGCTGGAGACTGAAGGGAGAGGGGCCATAGAGGCAGTGCTTACGTGGTCTGACCAATCAGGACAGACTTGGTTGTGATGTCACAGTGGGATCCCAGCCACTGCAACATACACATTCCCGAGGCAGCTCCTGCCTGGCCTCTTGCTATGGTAGCGCAGCCAGCCAAGCATGGAGAAGCTGGAGGTAGGTGCCACTGTCTCGTGTGGAAGACTTCTCTTTTATTTGGGTCCTCGATATACGGGGCACACGTGGCCTGAGCACACGGGTGACCTGAGCATCCTAGGATCGGGTGATACCATTCCTCAGTAGAGATCTTCATAAACTTTTTTGGTTTTGGTGGAACTGTTGGGACTGGTAATACTGGCGTTGAAACTCAATGCTTTTCACTTGCAAAGCAGTTGCTCTACCCTTTTAGCAACACCTCCTGTCAAACTTCCATAAATCTTTAGATTAAAGAAGTACAGTGAACCCCGAAAAGAATAAACAGAGCCAAACCATCCAACACCAATCACTATATTGTTTAGGAATGGATCGGTATGTGATAAAAAACCCATAGTAATGTACCTGAAATTTGGGCTGTTTGCCCGTGACGTATACCTGCATTTCTCTCACCTCAGCAGGTAGAAACAGGAGGATCGCAGTTCAAAGCCAGCTCTTGCAAATATTTTCCACAAGCCTCTGTTGAAAATACTCAACGCACAGAAGGTGTGCTGGAGTGGTATGGTTTTTCTTTTTTGAAATATTGTTTATTGAGTACTGTTGTACTGGGTATATGTTGTTACATTTACAAAAGTTTTTTACACTATGTCATAGTTAAAATCATCCCTTCCATCATTTTCCTTTATTATCTCCCTCCCTATTCCTGGAATAGTTTCACAGGTCTCATGTTTCCATTTTCATACATGAGTACACAATATTTCCATCCTATTCACCCTCACAACCATTTACTAATAATCCTCCCTGCTCCCAATGTAACTAACCGCGAGACAAGACCAGGTTTACTTTCTTGTGTTGTGTTTTTTATTAGTTTATATGTTTGTGTTTGGTGGGACTGGGTCTGTTTTCTTCTTTTGAAAAAAAATGATATTTTTTTGTTTAAGATAGGTCTATAGGGAGTTTCACTGTGACATTTCCATGTACATACGTCTTATGATCCTAATTGTTTCATCCCTTCCTATTGTCCTTTTAACTTTATTCCCCTTCCATTTTTGATGGATAGAAAATACATCAACCGACCGTATTCACATTCTTAACTTGGTTCTTTGAAATGTTCTCCCTCCCATTAGGGACTCCCCGTCAGATTGAGTTGTTTTTCATAGCACTCTTTGTATATTTATTGGGCCTATATTCTACATCTGAGAGAAAACATGCAGTGTTTGGTTTCAGAACCTGGCTAATTTCACTTAAGATAATGTCCATTTCCATCCATTTCTCTGCAAAGGATAAAATCTCATTCTTTATTGTGGCTGAATCAAATTCCATTGAAAATTCTTGTTTTTCTAATTTACAGATAAAAAGAAAGTTATGCAGTGACACAGATTATCAGGAAATTACCACATGGTTTCTGTTCCACTGGAATTTCAGATTCCACAAACTCAGGTGAGTTAAGGAGCATGTTTGATGAGAGATCTTTCTCTGTGAGATAAACAACTCCCATACCCCCGCTTCTAGCAGTGACTGAGTTGAGGACGAGTTCATGAGCCCTGGGTCCCTTAGCATGTATGTATCATTGAAGCATTGTTTGTCAGCACCCCAGCAAATGCACTGGTAGGATTTTTGCAGAGGCCATAGATGCTTTATTGCAGGGCAGATGTCAAGATGCCCCTGGGCTTTCAGTGTAAGCCCCTGAGTTTATGGAGGCCTCTTGGATGCCACCAGTAGTTAGCAGATGGGCCTGTCATCTTCCATGTGTTAGTTACCTATATGTGTGTAACAAATTCCTCCAACTTTTAGCATAGTAAACAAGAAAACATAATTCACTCATTTTCTGTGGGTCAGGCATTTGGGAAGTGCCCAGTTGAGCAAAAGTGACCCAAAATGTTAGTAGAATAGGAGAAGCCAAACTGACCTTATATGTCATTTAGACCAACCTTCTTATTTGATAGGGAAATGTATGCAGAGAGTTTGAATGATTACCTGTGCTGGTGCAGCTATTTTCAGAGGTGTTTGGAGCACAGGGCTCTGTTCCTCACATCTGCTGTTGGGTGATGTGAGTGTGATGTCAGTGCTATAATGTTTGTGTGGAGGTATGAGGTCATGAGAACTAACATGCATAGTCAGTCATTTGGGTGTTAGTTTGTGGGAAACCTGGCCGATTCAGTTTGGTTGTGTAACTTCTGTCTGTGAAGGTCAGTGAAATGAACACAATGATTAAAAACACTTTTTTCCATTCCTGAGTTTTAACAAACTTACTGTAGTGGGGGTACATTGTGACTTTTGCCAAAGTTCTTATAATATGCCATAGTTGAATTCATCCCTCCACATTCTCCTTTATTCTCTCTCACCGTATTCCTGGAATAGTTTCATCACGTCTCGTTTTTCCATTTTCATACATGAGTATATAATATTTATACCATATCCTACACCCTTTCCTTATATCCTCACCCCTCCCACAAGTAACAACTCCCTATACAGGACCTATTTTCCATTTCTGTTACCAAAAATCCCTTTTTGTGTTTATTTTGTTTTAGTGTGGGGAGCAGAACTGGGGCTTGAACTCAGGGACTCTACCTTGAGGCAGTTCACCAGCCGTTTTTTTGTGATAGGTGTTTCTGAGACAGGGTCTTGCAAACTATTTGCCCAAGCTGTGTTTGAACCAAGATCTTCCTTATCTCTCCCTTCTGAGTCACAGGGACTGCGGGTGTGAGCCACTGGTGACCCGCACGTTTTTGTTTGTTTAATTAAGATAGCTATTCGGGATGTTTCATTGTGACATTTGCTCATACATATATAGCTCTATGCATATATATATATATGTACACGTTATAACACAAATTGGGTCATTCCCTCTATTTTTTGCTTTTCTACTTTATTCTCCTTCTTATGGTAGTTTCAAAAGTTTTTAAAATTCTGCATTCCTCTACAGAAAGTACAACAACCATATTGACCTGGTTAACCTCCTCCTTTTACCCTCTCTCTCTCATAAATGAGCTCCCCTTAGACCTGTTGTTCATACTACTGCTTGTATGTGTGTCAGGTCTCTAGTGCATGTGTGAGAAAAAACATGTGGCCTTTGGTTTCCCCAACCTGACTAATTTAACTTAAGGTGATGTTCTCTAGTTCCATCCATTTACCTGCAAACAACAAAATTTCATGCATATTTAAGGCTGAATAAAATTCCATTGTGTGTAAATGCCACAGTTTTGGATCCATGTATCAGTTGTGAGGCATCTTGGCTGTTTACATATGTTAGCTGTTGTGAGTAATGCTGCAGTAAACATGGATGTGCAGGTGTCTGTCTTGTTACCTGGCTTGCATTCATTCAGGTATATCCCTATGAATGATAATGCTGGATCACACAGCAATTCTACTTTGAGTTTCGAGAAGCCTCCATATTGTTTTCCACAGTTGTTGTACTAATTTGCATTCCCACTAACTGCATATGAGGGTTCCTCTTTTTTAGACATCCTTGAAAACATTAGTTGTTTGTATTCTTGATAGCCATTACAATGGGAGTGGTTTGGAATCTTGGTATGGTTTTCATTTTTGTTTTCTTTCTGACGAGCGATGGTGAGCATTTCTTTATGTAGTTGTAGGTCCTTTGGACTTCTGCCTTGGAACAAGCTCTGTTAAGTTCATTTGTGTATTTCTTCATTGGGTCACTGATTTTTACGGGAATTTAGTTTTTGAGTATATTCTCGGTATTAATTTCAGTCAGATGTATACCTGGCAAAGATTTCCCCATTCTGGAGCCTTGGTTTCTGCTTCTATTCCTCACCACGTCATCTCAAGGTGTGGTTCTAGTGGACTGGCAAGGGAGGAAAAGGTTCCATGGAGGCACAGCACAGACACCTGTTGATCTGATATAAATTCTTCTCTGGTCTGCAGAGTACATCAAAGCACAGGCAGTGAAGGTTGGAAGGAATTCACCTCATTCACCGGTGTTTCCAGGTGTTCATAAGTATGGGTTCTGCTGAAAGGTACTTTTTTTTGATGAAAGCCCAGAAATTGACTTCCACAAAGTAGTTAATATTCATGGGTCACATTCATTGTGTGGGTGTGTTTGTGTGTGGGGCCGCATGTGTGGTTGAAAATAGTTCCTGGATCATTGTCCGTGGATGCTGTGTTCCTAATAATGCCAGTCAGGAATGCTCCTTCGGAAGGCAGTAATTTTGGGTTTTTCTCTGTGTTGTTACTCCCTAGGTAAACTGTAATCAATTCACTGAGGAGGAAAGATTCAGGGATCCTTGAATATGTGCAGGGTATGTGAGGCTATCGTGATGCATATATGTATGTGCCTCGTTACCCTGCTAGAAGTGATTTGAGTTCAAGTGATGGCTTTGGACACTGACTCTCGATTAGCCTTTAGTTGTTCCTTGGCATAATGGTGGTAGTATGTCTTCCTTCCAAGGACAATGTTGGAACTGATGTCACTTCTTGGGTTTTTCTAAGTTTGATCCTTCCTAAAGTGCTTAAAGTGTCGCCTCAGTAGGGTAACGCCAGGATTTCAGCCTTTGCAGATAACATTCGACTTGCGTTGAATAGAGGCCAGGTTCCTGGGTGTCTGTGTCTACCTTTCTGTGTGCCTTTCTTGTGTGTATGTGTCTGTCTTTGTCTGTGTGCTTAATATTTCTCATTTGTTCATGTATTAATTTCTTTGCTATTTGTCATAAATTCTCATATTACCAATTGTTTCACACTCTTTGAGTGTATCCGCTGCTTAGGCATGCAGAAGTGTCTTTGAATCAAAATCTATCATTAACGTTGAGGAAATAGACGGAACGAACAAGGCTGGGTGATGTTCTATGACTTCTGGTCTTGCACAAAGTTGTAATTAACTCCATAGAATGTAAGAAATTCACATACAAGATAAATATTAGTATGTCACTCATTCTCTGTGTGTGAGTGTGTGTGGGATGTTTGTTGTTTAGTTTCCCAACACTGGTTGGTAGAATATAGGTTCCTTCCCCAAGTCACTTGAGGAACAGCCTTGTGTGGCACTGACTTTACGTCTTGGGTTCCATGAATGAAAGGTGAACTGTGATGTCCCTCAGAGAACCATTGCAGATTTGAATGTCCTTCCTGAGAGTTTCATGTTTATTCCATAGGTTGTGGTGTTCCTGAAATCTGCCATTCTTCCGAGAGGTGGTAAGCATTTCAGTCACTAGAGAACCCTAAGCATTCCTTGGCTATAGCGTGTGTGTGCCTGTGTACTTCTCAGATCAAAGTGAAGTAATTTCTGTGTCGTTAGGAAGTGAATTCTTGTGGTGACCTTGAGGCTCGTGGCAGCCAGTGTGTGCTTTTGCGTGTTTTGTTCAAGTGAGGAACACTGTAGGCTGGAAGACAGCCCCAGGCCCTCACTCTGTGATATTTTGGGTCAGTTAAGGGAATACCCTCCCAGATGATGGGAGATGTAGTTCTGAGAAGGAAGTTGCCTCATCCAAGGTTCAGGGAGTTTTCCTGGCTTATTTCCCTTCAAAGGGCTTGAGGTGTTTGTGTACTCACCAGGTGAAAGCCTTCCTGTCCTCCAAAGTGTGGGGTCCAGATTGGGAGTAGTTTGGAAGAAGTCAGAAATGTCATGCCAGTTGAACCTTGAATGATCTGAGGAGGGAACGTGGAGGAGAAAAGCAATTCCCAGATCACAAGTTCTTGCCAGGAAACTGCCACACAAATGGCTGGAGACTGAAGGGAGAGGGGCCATAGAGGCAGTGCTTACGTGGTCTGACCAATCAGGACAGACTTGGTTGTGATGTCACAGTGGGATCCCAGCCACTGCAACATACACATTCCCGAGGCAGCTCCTGCCTGGCCTCTTGCTATGGTAGCGCAGCCATCCAAGCATGGAGAAGCTGGAGGTAGGTGCCACTGTCTCGTGTGGAAGACTTCTCTTTTATTTGGGTCCTCGATATACGGGGCACACGTGGCCTGAGCACACGGGTGACCTGAGCATCCTAGGATCGGGTGATACCATTCCTCAGTAGAGATCTTCATAAACTTTTTTGGTTTTGGTGGAACTGTTGGGAGTGGTAATACTGGCGTTGAAACTCAATGCTTTTCACTTGCAAAGCAGTTGCTCTACCCTTTTAGCAACACCTCCTGTCAAACTTCCATAAATCTTTAGATTAAAGAAGTACAGTGAACCCCGAAAAGAATAAACAGAGCCAAACCATCCAACACCAATCACTATATTGTTTAGGAATGGATCGGTATGTGATAAAAAACCCATAGTAATGTACCTGAAATTTGGGCTGTTTGCCCGTGACGTATACCTGCATTTCTCTCACCTCAGCAGGTAGAAACAGGAGGATCGCAGTTCAAAGCCAGCTCTTGCAAATATTTTCCACAAGCCTCTGTTGAAAATACTCAACGCACAGAAGGTGTGCTGGAGTGGTATGGTTTTTCTTTTTTTAAATATTGTTTATTGAGTACTGTTGTACTGGGTATATGTTGTTACATTTACAAAAGTTTTTTACACTATGTCATAGTTAAAATCATCCCTTCCATCATTTTCCTTTATTATCTCCCTCCCTATTCCTGGAATAGTTTCACAGGTCTCATGTTTCCATTTTCATACATGAGTACACAATATTTCCATCCTATTCACCCTCACAACCATTTACTAATAATCCTCCCTGCTCCCAATGTAACTAACCGCGAGACAAGACCAGGTTTACTTTCTTGTGTTGTGTTTTTTATTAGTTTATATGTTTGTGTTTGGTGGGACTGGGTCTGTTTTCTTCTTTTGAAAAAAAATGATATTTTTTTGTTTAAGATAGGTCTATAGGGAGTTTCACTGTGACATTTCCATGTACATACGTCTTATGATCCTAATTGTTTCATCCCTTCCTATTGTCCTTTTAACTTTATTCCCCTTCCATTTTTGATGGATAGAAAATACATCAACCGACCGTATTCACATTCTTAACTTGGTTCTTTGAAATGTTCTCCCTCCCATTAGGGACTCCCCGTCAGATTGAGTTGTTTTTCATAGCACTCTTTGTATATTTATTGGGCCTATATTCTACATCTGAGAGAAAACATGCAGTGTTTGGTTTCAGAACCTGGCTAATTTCACTTAAGATAATGTCCATTTCCATCCATTTCTCTGCAAAGGATAAAATCTCATTCTTTATTGTGGCTGAATCAAATTCCATTGAAAATTCTTGTTTTTCTAATTTACAGATAAAAAGAAAGTTATGCAGTGACACATATTATCAGGAAATTACCACATGGTTTCTGTTCCACTGGAATTTCAGATTCCACAAACTCAGGTGAGTTAAGGAGCATGTTTGATCAGAGATCTTTCTCTGTGAGATAAACAACTCCCATACCCCCGCTTCTAGCAGTGACTGAGTTGAGGACGAGTTCATGAGCCCTGGGTCCCTTAGCATGTATGTATCATTGAAGCATTGTTTGTCAGCACCCCAGCAAATGCACTGGTAGGATTTTTGCAGAGGCCATAGATGCTTTATTGCAGGGCAGATGTCAAGATGCCCCTGGGCTTTCAGTGTAAGCCCCTGAGTTTATGGAGGCCTCTTGGATGCCACCAGTAGTTAGCAGATGGGCCTGTCATCTTCCATGTGTTAGTTACCTATATGTGTGTAACAAATTCCTCCAACTTTTAGCATAGTAAACAAGAAAACATAATTCACTCATTTTCTGTGGGTCAGGCATTTGGGAAGTGCCCAGTTGAGCAAAAGTGACCCAAAATGTTAGTAGAATAGGAGAAGCCAAACTGACCTTATATGTCATTTAGACCAACCTTCTTATTTGATAGGGAAATGTATGCAGAGAGTTTGAATGATTACCTGTGCTGGTGCAGCTATTTTCAGAGGTGTTTGGAGCACAGGGCTCTGTTCCTCACATCTGCTGTTGGGTGATGTGAGTGTGATGTCAGTGCTATAATGTTTGTGTGGAGGTATGAGGTCATGAGAACTAACATGCATAGTCAGTCATTTGGGTGTTAGTTTGTGGGAAACCTGGCCGATTCAGTTTGGTTGTGTAACTTCTGTCTGTGAAGGTCAGTGAAATGAACACAATGATTAAAAACACTTTTTTCCATTCCTGAGTTTTAACAAACTTACTGTAGTGGGGGTACATTGTGACTTTTGCCAAAGTTCTTATAATATGCCATAGTTGAATTCATCCCTCCACATTCTCCTTTATTCTCTCTCACCGTATTCCTGGAATAGTTTCATCACGTCTCGTTTTTCCATTTTCATACATGAGTATATAATATTTATACCATATCCTACACCCTTTCCTTATATCCTCACCCCTCCCACAAGTAACAACTCCCTATACAGGACCTATTTTCCATTTCTGTTACCAAAAATCCCTTTTTGTGTTTATTTTGTTTTAGTGTGGGGAGCAGAACTGGGGCTTGAACTCAGGGACTCTACCTTGAGGCAGTTCACCAGCCGTTTTTTTGTGATAGGTGTTTCTGAGACAGGGTCTTGCAAACTATTTGCCCAAGCTGTGTTTGAACCAAGATCTTCCTTATCTCTCCCTTCTGAGTCACAGGGACTGCGGGTGTGAGCCACTGGTGACCCGCACGTTTTTGTTTGTTTAATTAAGATAGCTATTCGGGATGTTTCATTGTGACATTTGCTCATACATATATAGCTCTATGCATATATATATATATGTACACGTTATAACACAAATTGGGTCATTCCCTCTATTTTTTGCTTTTCTACTTTATTCTCCTTCTTATGGTAGTTTCAAAAGTTTTTAAAATTCTGCATTCCTCTACAGAAAGTACAACAACCATATTGACCTGGTTAACCTCCTCCTTTTACCCTCTCTCTCTCATAAATGAGCTCCCCTTAGACCTGTTGTTCATACTACTGCTTGTATGTGTGTCAGGTCTCTAGTGCATGTGTGAGAAAAAACATGTGGCCTTTGGTTTCCCCAACCTGACTAATTTAACTTAAGGTGATGTTCTCTAGTTCCATCCATTTACCTGCAAACAACAAAATTTCATGCATATTTAAGGCTGAATAAAATTCCATTGTGTGTAAATGCCACAGTTTTGGATCCATGTATCAGTTGTGAGGCATCTTGGCTGTTTACATATGTTAGCTGTTGTGAGTAATGCTGCAGTAAACATGGATGTGCAGGTGTCTGTCTTGTTACCTGGCTTGCATTCATTCAGGTATATCCCTATGAATGATAATGCTGGATCACACAGCAATTCTACTTTGAGTTTCGAGAAGCCTCCATATTGTTTTCCACAGTTGTTGTACTAATTTGCATTCCCACTAACTGCATATGAGGGTTCCTCTTTTTTAGACATCCTTGAAAACATTAGTTGTTTGTATTCTTGATAGCCATTACAATGGGAGTGGTTTGGAATCTTGGTATGGTTTTCATTTTTGTTTTCTTTCTGACGAGCGATGGTGAGCATTTCTTTATGTAGTTGTAGGTCCTTTGGACTTCTGCCTTGGAACAAGCTCTGTTAAGTTCATTTGTGTATTTCTTCATTGGGTCACTGATTTTTACGGGAATTTAGTTTTTGAGTATATTCTCGGTATTAATTTCAGTCAGATGTATACCTGGCAAAGATTTCCCCATTCTGGAGCCTTGGTTTCTGCTTCTATTCCTCACCACGTCATCTCAAGGTGTGGTTCTAGTGGACTGGCAAGGGAGGAAAAGGTTCCATGGAGGCACAGCACAGACACCTGTTGATCTGATATAAATTCTTCTCTGGTCTGCAGAGTACATCAAAGCACAGGCAGTGAAGGTTGGAAGGAATTCACCTCATTCACCGGTGTTTCCAGGTGTTCATAAGTATGGGTTCTGCTGAAAGGTACTTTTTTTTGATGAAAGCCCAGAAATTGACTTCCACAAAGTAGTTAATATTCATGGGTCACATTCATTGTGTGGGTGTGTTTGTGTGTGGGGCCGCATGTGTGGTTGAAAATAGTTCCTGGATCATTGTCCGTGGATGCTGTGTTCCTAATAATGCCAGTCAGGAATGCTCCTTCGGAAGGCAGTAATTTTGGGTTTTTCTCTGTGTTGTTACTCCCTAGGTAAACTGTAATCAATTCACTGAGGAGGAAAGATTCAGGGATCCTTGAATATGTGCAGGGTATGTGAGGCTATCGTGATGCATATATGTATGTGCCTCGTTACCCTGCTAGAAGTGATTTGAGTTCAAGTGATGGCTTTGGACACTGACTCTCGATTAGCCTTTAGTTGTTCCTTGGCATAATGGTGGTAGTATGTCTTCCTTCCAAGGACAATGTTGGAACTGATGTCACTTCTTGGGTTTTTCTAAGTTTGATCCTTCCTAAAGTGCTTAAAGTGTCGCCTCAGTAGGGTAACGCCAGGATTTCAGCCTTTGCAGATAACATTCGACTTGCGTTGAATAGAGGCCAGGTTCCTGGGTGTCTGTGTCTACCTTTCTGTGTGCCTTTCTTGTGTGTATGTGTCTGTCTTTGTCTGTGTGCTTAATATTTCTCATTTGTTCATGTATTAATTTCTTTGCTATTTGTCATAAATTCTCATATTACCAATTGTTTCACACTCTTTGAGTGTATCCGCTGCTTAGGCATGCAGAAGTGTCTTTGAATCAAAATCTATCATTAACGTTGAGGAAATAGACGGAACGAACAAGGCTGGGTGATGTTCTATGACTTCTGGTCTTGCACAAAGTTGTAATTAACTCCATAGAATGTAAGAAATTCACATACAAGATAAATATTAGTATGTCACTCATTCTCTGTGTGTGAGTGTGTGTGGGATGTTTGTTGTTTAGTTTCCCAACACTGGTTGGTAGAATATAGGTTCCTTCCCCAAGTCACTTGAGGAACAGCCTTGTGTGGCACTGACTTTACGTCTTGGGTTCCATGAATGAAAGGTGAACTGTGATGTCCCTCAGAGAACCATTGCAGATTTGAATGTCCTTCCTGAGAGTTTCATGTTTATTCCATAGGTTGTGGTGTTCCTGAAATCTGCCATTCTTCCGAGAGGTGGTAAGCATTTCAGTCACTAGAGAACCCTAAGCATTCCTTGGCTATAGCGTGTGTGTGCCTGTGTACTTCTCAGATCAAAGTGAAGTAATTTCTGTGTCGTTAGGAAGTGAATTCTTGTGGTGACCTTGAGGCTCTTGGCAGCCAGTGTGTGCTTTTGCGTGTTTTGTTCAAGTGAGGAACACTGTAGGCTGGAAGACAGCCCCAGGCCCTCACTCTGTGATATTTTGGGTCAGTTAAGGGAATACCCTCCCAGATGATGGGAGATGTAGTTCTGAGAAGGAAGTTGCCTCATCCAAGGTTCAGGGAGTTTTCCTGGCTTATTTACCTTCAAAGGGCTTGAGGTGTTTGTGTACTCACCAGGTGAAAGCCTTCCTGTCCTCCAAAGTGTGGGGTCCAGATTGGGAGTAGTTTGGAAGAAGTCAGAAATGTCATGCCAGTTGAACCTTGAATGATCTGAGGAGGGAACGTGGAGGAGAAAAGCAATTCCCAGATCACAAGTTCTTGCCAGGAAACTGCCACACAAATGGCTGGAGACTGAAGGGAGAGGGGCCATAGAGGCAGTGCTTACGTGGTCTGACCAATCAGGACAGACTTGGTTGTGATGTCACAGTGGGATCCCAGCCACTGCAACATACACATTCCCGAGGCAGCTCCTGCCTGGCCTCTTGCTATGGTAGCGCAGCCAGCCAAGCATGGAGAAGCTGGAGGTAGGTGCCACTGTCTCGTGTGGAAGACTTCTCTTTTATTTGGGTCCTCGATATACGGGGCACACGTGGCCTGAGCACACGGGTGACCTGAGCATCCTAGGATCGGGTGATACCATTCCTCAGTAGAGATCTTCATAAACTTTTTTGGTTTTGGTGGAACTGTTGGGACTGGTAATACTGGCATTGAAACTCAATGCTTTACACTTGCAAAGCAGTTGCTCTACCCTTTTAGCAACACCTCCTGTCAAACTTCCATAAATCTTTAGATTAAAGAAGTACAGTGAACCCCGAAAAGAATAAACAGAGCCAAACCATCCAACACCAATCACTATATTGTTTAGGAATGGATCGGTATGTGATAAAAAACCCATAGTAATGTACCAGAAATTTGGGCTGTTTGCCCGTGACGTATACCTGCATTTCTCTCACCTCAGCAGGTAGAAACAGGAGGATCGCAGTTCAAACCAGCTCTTGCAAATATTTTCCACAAGCCTCTGTTGAAAATACTCAACGCACAGAAGGTGTGCTGGAGTGGTATGGTTTTTCTTTTTTTAAATATTGTTTATTGAGTACTGTTGTACTGGGTATATGTTGTTACATTTACAAAAGTTTTTTACACTATGTCATAGTTAAAATCATCCCTTCCATCATTTTCCTTTATTATCTCCCTCCCTATTCCTGGAATAGTTTCACAGGTCTCATGTTTCCATTTTCATACATGAGTACACAATATTTCCATCCTATTCACCCTCACAACCATTTACTAATAATCCTCCCTGCTCCCAATGTAACTAACCGCGAGACAAGACCAGGTTTACTTTCTTGTGTTGTGTTTTTTATTAGTTTATATGTTTGTGTTTGGTGGGACTGGGTCTGTTTTCTTCTTTTGAAAAAAAATGATATTTTTTTGTTTAAGATGGGTCTATAGGGAGTTTCACTGTGACATTTCCATGTACATACGTCTTATGATCCTAATTGTTTCATCCCTTCCTGTTGTCCTTTTTACTTTATTCCCCTTCCATTTTTGATGTATAGAAAATACATCAACCGACCGTATTCACATTCTTAACTTCGTTCTTTGAAATGTTCTCCCTCCCATTAGGGACTCCCCGTCAGATTGAGTTGTTTTTCATAGCACTCTTTGTATATTTATTGGGCCTATATTCTACATCTGAGAGAAAACATGCAGTGTTTGGTTTCAGAACCTGGCTAATTTCACTTAAGATAATCTCCATTGCCATCCATTTCTCTGCAAAGGATAAAATCTCATTCTTTATTGTGGCTGAATCAAATTCCATTGAAAATTCTTGTTTTTCTAATTTACAGATAAAAAGAAAGTTATGCAGTGACACAGATTATCAGGAAATTACCACATGGTTTCTGTTCCACTGGAATTTCAGATTCCACAAACTCAGGTGAGTTAAGGAGCATGTTTGATCAGAGATCTTTCTCTGTGAGATAAACAACTCCCATACCCCCGCTTCTAGCAGTGACTGAGTTGAGGACGAGTTCATGAGCCCTGGGTCCCTTAGCATGTATGTATCATTGAAGCATTGTTTGTCAGCACCCCAGCAAATGCACTGGTAGGATTTTTGCAGAGGCCATAGATGCTTTATTGCAGGGCAGATGTCAAGATGCCCCTGGGCTTTCAGTGTAAGCCCCTGAGTTTATGGAGGCCTCTTGGATGCCACCAGTAGTTAGCAGATGGGCCTGTCATCTTCCATGTGTTAGTTACCTATATGTGTGTAACAAATTCCTCCAACTTTTAGCATAGTAAACAAGAAAACATAATTCACTCATTTTCTGTGGGTCAGGCATTTGGGAAGTGCCCAGTTGAGCAAAAGTGACCCAAAATGTTAGTAGAATAGGAGAAGCCAAACTGACCTTATATGTCATTTAGACCAACCTTCTTATTTGATAGGGAAATGTATGCAGAGAGTTTGAATGATTACCTGTGCTGGTGCAGCTATTTTCAGAGGTGTTTGGAGCACAGGGCTCTGTTCCTCACATCTGCTGTTGGGTGATGTGAGTGTGATGTCAGTGCTATAATGTTTGTGTGGAGGTATGAGGTCATGAGAACTAACATGCATAGTCAGTCATTTGGGTGTTAGTTTGTGGGAAACCTGGCCGATTCAGTTTGGTTGTGTAACTTCTGTCTGTGAAGGTCAGTGAAATGAACACAATGATTAAAAACACTTTTTTCCATTCCTGAGTTTTAACAAACTTACTGTAGTGGGGGTACATTGTGACTTTTGCCAAAGTTCTTATAATATGCCATAGTTGAATTCATCCCTCCACATTCTCCTTTATTCTCTCTCACCGTATTCCTGGAATAGTTTCATCACGTCTCGTTTTTCCATTTTCATACATGAGTATATAATATTTATACCATATCCTACACCCTTTCCTTATATCCTCACCCCTCCCACAAGTAACAACTCCCTATACAGGACCTATTTTCCATTTCTGTTACCAAAAATCCCTTTTTGTGTTTATTTTGTTTTAGTGTGGGGAGCAGAACTGGGGCTTGAACTCAGGGACTCTACCTTGAGGCAGTTCACCAGCCGTTTTTTTGTGATAGGTGTTTCTGAGACAGGGTCTTGCAAACTATTTGCCCAAGCTGTGTTTGAACCAAGATCTTCCTTATCTCTCCCTTCTGAGTCACAGGGACTGCGGGTGTGAGCCACTGGTGACCCGCACGTTTTTGTTTGTTTAATTAAGATAGCTATTCGGGATGTTTCATTGTGACATTTGCTCATACATATATAGCTCTATGCATATATATATATATGTACACGTTATAACACAAATTGGGTCATTCCCTCTATTTTTTGCTTTTCTACTTTATTCTCCTTCTTATGGTAGTTTCAAAAGTTTTTAAAATTCTGCATTCCTCTACAGAAAGTACAACAACCATATTGACCTGGTTAACCTCCTCCTTTTACCCTCTCTCTCTCATAAATGAGCTCCCCTTAGACCTGTTGTTCATACTACTGCTTGTATGTGTGTCAGGTCTCTAGTGCATGTGTGAGAAAAAACATGTGGCCTTTGGTTTCCCCAACCTGACTAATTTAACTTAAGGTGATGTTCTCTAGTTCCATCCATTTTCCTGCAAACAACAAAATTTCATGCATATTTAAATAAAATTCCATTGTGTGTAAATGCCACAGTTTTGGATCCATGTATCAGTTGTGAGGCATCTTGGCTGTTTACATATGTTAGCTGTTGTGAGTAATGCTGCAGTAAACATGGATGTGCAGGTGTCTGTCTTGTTACCTGGCTTGCAATCATTCAGGTATATCCCTATGAATGATAATGCTGGATCACACAGCAATTCTACTTTGAGTTTCGAGAAGCCTCCATATTGTTTTCCACAGTTGTTGTACTAATTTGCATTCCCACTAACTGCATATGAGGGTTCCTTTTTTTTAGACATCCTTGAAAACATTAGTTGTTTGTATTCTTGATAGCCATTACAATGGGAGTGGTTTGGAATCTTGGTATGGTTTTCATTTTTGTTTTCTTTCTGACGAGCGATGGTGAGCATTTCTTTATGTAGTTGTAGGTCCTTTGGACTTCTGCCTTGGAACAAGCTCTGTTAAGTTCATTTGTGTATTTCTTCATTGGGTCACTGATTTTTACGGGAATTTAGTTTTTGAGTATATTCTCGGTATTGATTTCAGTCAGATGTATACCTGGCAAAGATTTCCCCATTCTGGAGCCTTGGTTTCTGCTTCTATTCCTCACCACGTCATCTCAAGGTGTGGTTCTAGTGGACTGGCAAGGGAGGAAAAGGTTCCATGGAGGCACAGCACAGACACCTGTTGATCTGATATAAATTCTTCTCTGGTCTGCAGAGTACATCAAAGCACAGGCAGTGAAGGTTGGAAGGAATTCACCTCATTCACCGGTGTTTCCAGGTGTTCATAAGTATGGGTTCTGCTGAAAGGTACTTTTTTTTGATGAAAGCCCAGAAATTGACTTCCACAAAGTAGTTAATATTCATGGGTCACATTCATTGTGTGGGTGTGTTTGTGTGTGGGGCCGCATGTGTGGTTGAAAATAGTTCCTGGATCATTGTCCGTGGATGCTGTGTTCCTAACAATGCCAGTCAGGAATGCTCCTTCGGAAGGCAGTAATTTTGGGTTTTTCTCTGTGTTGTTACTCCCTAGGTAAACTGTAATCAATTCACTGAGGAGGAAAGATTCAGGGATCCTTGAATATGTGCAGGGTATGTGAGGCTATCGTGATGCATATATGTATGTGCCTCGTTACCCTGCTAGAAGTGATTTGAGTTCAAGTGATGGCTTTGGACACTGACTCTCGATTAGCCTTTAGTTGTTCCTTGGCATAATGGTGGTAGTATGTCTTCCTTCCAAGGACAATGTTGGAACTGATGTCACTTCTTGGGTTTTTCTAAGTTTGATCCTTCCTAAAGTGCTTAAAGTGTCGCCTCAGTAGGGTAACGCCAGGATTTCAGCCTTTGCAGATAACATTCGACTTGCGTTGAATAGAGGCCAGGTTCCTGGGTGTCTGTGTCTACCTTTCTGTGTGCCTTTCTTGTGTGTATGTGTCTGTCTTTGTCTGTGTGCTTAATATTTCTCATTTGTTCATGTATTAATTTCTTTGCTATTTGTCATAAATTCTCATATTACCAATTGTTTCACACTCTTTGAGTGTATCCGCTGCTTAGGCATGCAGAAGTGTCTTTGAATCAAAATCTATCATTAACGTTGAGGAAATAGACGGAACGAACAAGGCTGGGTGATGTTCTATGACTTCTGGTCTTGCACAAAGTTGTAATTAACTCCATAGAATGTAAGAAATTCACATACAAGATAAATATTAGTATGTCACTCATTCTCTGTGTGTGAGTGTGTGTGGGATGTTTGTTGTTTAGTTTCCCAACACTGGTTGGTAGAATATAGGTTCCTTCCCCAAGTCACTTGAGGAACAGCCTTGTGTGGCACTGACTTTATGTCTTGGGTTCCATGAATGAAAGGTGAACTGTGATGTCCCTCAGAGAACCATTGCAGATTTGAATGTCCTTCCTGAGAGTTTCATGTTTATTCCATAGGTTGTGGTGTTCCTGAAATCTGCCATTCTTCCGAGAGGTGGTAAGCATTTCAGTCACTAGAGAACCCTAAGCATTCCTTGGCTATAGCGTGTGTGTGCCTGTGTACTTCTCAGATCAAAGTGAAGTAATTTCTGTGTCGTTAGGAAGTGAATTCTTGTGGTGACCTTGAGGCTCTTGGCAGCCAGTGTGTGCTTTTGCGTGTTTTGTTCAAGTGAGGAACACTGTAGGCTGGAAGACAGCCCCAGGCCCTCACTCTGTGATATTTTGGGTCAGTTAAGGGAATACCCTCCCAGATGATGGGAGATGTAGTTCTGAGAAGGAAGTTGCCTCATCCAAGGTTCAGGGAGTTTTCCTGGCTTATTTACCTTCAAAGGGCTTGAGGTGTTTGTGTACTCACCAGGTGAAAGCCTTCCTGTCCTCCAAAGTGTGGGGTCCAGATTGGGAGTAGTTTGGAAGAAGTCAGAAATGTCATGCCAGTTGAACCTTGAATGATCTGAGGAGGGAACGTGGAGGAGAAAAGCAATTCCCAGATCACAAGTTCTTGCCAGGAAACTGCCACACAAATGGCTGGAGACTGAAGGGAGAGGGGCCATAGAGGCAGTGCTTACGTGGTCTGACCAATCAGGACAGACTTGGTTGTGATGTCACAGTGGGATCCCAGCCACTGCAACATACACATTCCCGAGGCAGCTCCTGCCTGGCCTCTTGCTATGGTAGCGCAGCCAGCCAAGCATGGAGAAGCTGGAGGTAGGTGCCACTGTCTCGTGTGGAAGACTTCTCTTTTATTTGGGTCCTCGATATACGGGGCACACGTGGCCTGAGCACACGGGTGACCTGAGCATCCTAGGATCGGGTGATACCATTCCTCAGTAGAGATCTTCATAAACTTTTTTGGTTTTGGTGGAACTGTTGGGACTGGTAATACTGGCATTGAAACTCAATGCTTTACACTTGCAAAGCAGTTGCTCTACCCTTTTAGCAACACCTCCTGTCAAACTTCCATAAATCTTTAGATTAAAGAAGTACAGTGAACCCCGAAAAGAATAAACAGAGCCAAACCATCCAACACCAATCACTATATTGTTTAGGAATGGATCGGTATGTGATAAAAAACCCATAGTAATGTACCAGAAATTTGGGCTGTTTGCCCGTGACGTATACCTGCATTTCTCTCACCTCAGCAGGTAGAAACAGGAGGATCGCAGTTCAAACCAGCTCTTGCAAATATTTTCCACAAGCCTCTGTTGAAAATACTCAACGCACAGAAGGTGTGCTGGAGTGGTATGGTTTTTCTTTTTTGAAATATTGTTTATTGAGTACTGTTGTACTGGGTATATGTTGTTACATTTACAAAAGTTTTTTACACTATGTCATAGTTAAAATCATCCCTTCCATCATTTTCCTTTATTATCTCCCTCCCTATTCCTGGAATAGTTTCACAGGTCTCATGTTTCCATTTTCATACATGAGTACACAATATTTCCATCCTATTCACCCTCACAACCATTTACTAATAATCCTCCCTGCTCCCAATGTAACTAACCGCGAGACAAGACCAGGTTTACTTTCTTGTGTTGTGTTTTTTATTAGTTTATATGTTTGTGTTTGGTGGGACTGGGTCTGTTTTCTTCTTTTGAAAAAAAATGATATTTTTTTGTTTAAGATGGGTCTATAGGGAGTTTCACTGTGACATTTCCATGTACATACGTCTTATGATCCTAATTGTTTCATCCCTTCCTGTTGTCCTTTTTACTTTATTCCCCTTCCATTTTTGATGTATAGAAAATACATCAACCGACCGTATTCACATTCTTAACTTCGTTCTTTGAAATGTTCTCCCTCCCATTAGGGACTCCCCGTCAGATTGAGTTGTTTTTCATAGCACTCTTTGTATATTTATTGGGCCTATATTCTACATCTGAGAGAAAACATGCAGTGTTTGGTTTCAGAACCTGGCTAATTTCACTTAAGATAATCTCCATTGCCATCCATTTCTCTGCAAAGGATAAAATCTCATTCTTTATTGTGGCTGAATCAAATTCCATTGAAAATTCTTGTTTTTCTAATTTACAGATAAAAAGAAAGTTATGCAGTGACACAGATTATCAGGAAATTACCACATGGTTTCTGTTCCACTGGAATTTCAGATTCCACAAACTCAGGTGATTTAAGGAGCATGTTTGATCAGAGATCTTTCTCTGTGAGATAAACAACTCCCATACCCCCGCTTCTAGCAGTGACTGAGTTGAGGACGAGTTCATGAGCCCTGGGTCCCTTAGCATGTATGTATCATTGAAGCATTGTTTGTCAGCACCCCAGCAAATGCACTGGTAGGATTTTTGCAGAGGCCATAGATGCTTTATTGCAGGGCAGATGTCAAGATGCCCCTGGGCTTTCAGTGTAAGCCCCTGAGTTTATGGAGGCCTCTTGGATGCCACCAGTAGTTAGCAGATGGGCCTGTCATCTTCCATGTGTTAGTTACCTATATGTGTGTAACAAATTCCTCCAACTTTTAGCATAGTAAACAAGAAAACATAATTCACTCATTTTCTGTGGGTCAGGCATTTGGGAAGTGCCCAGTTGATCAAAAGTGACCCAAAATGTTAGTAGAATAGGAGAAGCCAAACTGACCTTATATGTCATTTAGACCAACCTTCTTATTTGATAGGGAAATGTATGCAGAGAGTTTGAATGATTACCTGTGCTGGTGCAGCTATTTTCAGAGGTGTTTGGAGCACAGGGCTCTGTTCCTCACATCTGCTGTTGGGTGATGTGAGTGTGATGTCAGTGCTATAATGTTTGTGTGGAGGTATGAGGTCATGAGAACTAACATGCATAGTCAGTCATTTGGGTGTTAGTTTGTGGGAAACCTGGCCGATTCAGTTTGGTTGTGTAACTTCTGTCTGTGAAGGTCAGTGAAATGAACACAATGATTAAAAACACTTTTTTCCATTCCTGAGTTTTAACAAACTTACTGTAGTGGGGGTACATTGTGACTTTTGCCAAAGTTCTTATAATATGCCATAGTTGAATTCATCCCTCCACATTCTCCTTTATTCTCTCTCACCGTATTCCTGGAATAGTTTCATCACGTCTCGTTTTTCCATTTTCATACATGAGTATATAATATTTATACCATATCCTACACCCTTTCCTTATATCCTCACCCCTCCCACAAGTAACAACTCCCTATACAGGACCTATTTTCCATTTCTGTTACCAAAAATCCCTTTTTGTGTTTATTTTGTTTTAGTGTGGGGAGCAGAACTGGGGCTTGAACTCAGGGACTCTACCTTGAGGCAGTTCACCAGCCGTTTTTTTGTGATAGGTGTTTCTGAGACAGGGTCTTGCAAACTATTTGCCCAAGCTGTGTTTGAACCAAGATCTTCCTTATCTCTCCCTTCTGAGTCACAGGGACTGCGGGTGTGAGCCACTGGTGACCCACACGTTTTTGTTTGTTTAATTAAGATAGCTATTCGGGATGTTTCATTGTGACATTTGCTCATACATATATAGCTCTATGCATATATATATATATGTACACGTTATAACACAAATTGGGTCATTCCCTCTATTTTTTGCTTTTCTACTTTATTCTCCTTCTTATGGTAGTTTCAAAAGTTTTTAAAATTCTGCATTCCTCTACAGAAAGTACAACAACCATATTGACCTGGTTAACCTCCTCCTTTTACCCTCTCTCTCTCATAAATGAGCTCCCCTTAGACCTGTTGTTCATACTACTGCTTGTATGTGTGTCAGGTCTCTAGTGCATGTGTGAGAAAAAACATGTGGCCTTTGGTTTCCCCAACCTGACTAATTTAACTTAAGGTGATGTTCTCTAGTTCCATCCATTTTCCTGCAAACAACAAAATTTCATGCATATTTAAATAAAATTCCATTGTGTGTAAATGCCACAGTTTTGGATCCATGTATCAGTTGTGAGGCATCTTGGCTGTTTACATATGTTAGCTGTTGTGAGTAATGCTGCAGTAAACATGGATGTGCAGGTGTCTGTCTTGTTACCTGGCTTGCATTCATTCAGGTATATCCCTATGAATGATAATGCTGGATCACACAGCAATTCTACTTTGAGTTTCGAGAAGCCTCCATATTGTTTTCCACAGTTGTTGTACTAATTTGCATTCCCACTAACTGCATATGAGGGTTCCTTTTTTTTAGACATCCTTGAAAACATTAGTTGTTTGTATTCTTGATAGCCATTACAATGGGAGTGGTTTGGAATCTTGGTATGGTTTTCATTTTTGTTTTCTTTCTGACGAGCGATGGTGAGCATTTCTTTATGTAGTTGTAGGTCCTTTGGACTTCTGCCTTGGAACAAGCTCTGTTAAGTTCATTTGTGTATTTCTTCATTGGGTCACTGATTTTTACGGGAATTTAGTTTTTGAGTATATTCTCGGTATTGATTTCAGTCAGATGTATACCTGGCAAAGATTTCCCCATTCTGGAGCCTTGGTTTCTGCTTCTATTCCTCACCACGTCATCTCAAGGTGTGGTTCTAGTGGACTGGCAAGGGAGGAAAAGGTTCCATGGAGGCACAGCACAGACACCTGTTCATCTGATATAAATTCTTCTCTGGTCTGCAGAGTACATCAAAGCACAGGCAGTGAAGGTTGGAAGGAATTCACCTCATTCACCGGTGTTTCCAGGTGTTCATAAGTATGGGTTCTGCTGAAAGGTACTTTTTTTTGATGAAAGCCCAGAAATTGACTTCCACAAAGTAGTTAATATTCATGGGTCACATTCATTGTGTGGGTGTGTTTGTGTGTGGGGCCGCATGTGTGGTTGAAAATAGTTCCTGGATCATTGTCCGTGGATGCTGTGTTCCTAATAATGCCAGTCAGGAATGCTCCTTCGGAAGGCAGTAATTTTGGGTTTTTCTCTGTGTTGTTACTCCCTAGGTAAACTGTAATCAATTCACTGAGGAGGAAAGATTCAGGGATCCTTGAATATGTGCAGGGTATGTGAGGCTATCGTGATGCATATATGTATGTGCCTCGTTACCCTGCTAGAAGTGATTTGAGTTCAAGTGATGGCTTTGGACACTGACTCTCGATTAGCCTTTAGTTGTTCCTTGGCATAATGGTGGTAGTATGTCTTCCTTCCAAGGACAATGTTGGAACTGATGTCACTTCTTGGGTTTTTATAAGTTTGATCCTTCCTAAAGTGCTTAAAGTGTCGCCTCAGTAGGGTAACGCCAGGATTTCAGCCTTTGCAGATAACATTCGACTTGCGTTGAATAGAGGCCAGGTTCCTGGGTGTCTGTGTCTACCTTTCTGTGTGCCTTTCTTGTGTGTATGTGTCTGTCTTTGTCTGTGTGCTTAATATTTCTCATTTGTTCATGTATTAATTTCTTTGCTATTTGTCATAAATTCTCATATTACCAATTGTTTCACACTCTTTGAGTGTATCCGCTGCTTAGGCATGCAGAAGTGTCTTTGAATCAAAATCTATCATTAACGTTGAGGAAATAGATGGAACGAACAAGGCTGGGTGATGTTCTATGACTTCTGGTCTTGCACAAAGTTGTAATTAACTCCATAGAATGTAAGAAATTCACATACAAGATAAATATTAGTATGTCACTCATTCTCTGTGTGTGAGTGTGTGTGGGATGTTTGTTGTTTAGTTTCCCAACACTGGTTGGTAGAATATAGGTTCCTTCCCCAAGTCACTTGAGGAACAGCCTTGTGTGGCACTGACTTTATGTCTTGGGTTCCATGAATGAAAGGTGAACTGTGATGTCCCTCAGAGAACCATTGCAGATTTGAATGTCCTTCCTGAGAGTTTCATGTTTATTCCATAGGTTGTGGTGTTCCTGAAATCTGCCATTCTTCCGAGAGGTGGTAAGCATTTCAGTCACTAGAGAACCCTAAGCATTCCTTGGCTATAGCGTGTGTGTGCCTGTGTACTTCTCAGATCAAAGTGAAGTAATTTCTGTGTCGTTAGGAAGTGAATTCTTGTGGTCACCTTGAGGCTCTTGGCAGCCAGTGTGTGCTTTTGCGTGTTTTGTTCAAGTGAGGAACACTGTACGCTGGAAGACAGCCCCAGGCCCTCACTCTGTGATATTTTGGGTCAGTTAAGGGAATACCCTCCCAGATGATGGGAGATGTAGTTCTGAGAAGGAAGTTGCCTCATCCAAGGTTCAGGGAGTTTTCCTGGCTTATTTACCTTCAAAGGGCTTGAGGTGTTTGTGTACTCACCAGGTGAAAGCCTTCCTGTCCTCCAAAGTGTGGGGTCCAGATTGGGAGTAGTTTGGAAGAAGTCAGAAATGTCATGCCAGTTGAACCTTGAATGATCTGAGGAGGGAACGTGGAGGAGAAAAGCAATTCCCAGATCACAAGTTCTTGCCAGGAAACTGCCACACAAATGGCTGGAGACTGAAGGGAGAGGGGCCATAGAGGCAGTGCTTACGTGGTCTGACCAATCAGGACAGACTTGGTTGTGATGTCACAGTGGGATCCCAGCCACTGCAACATACACATTCCCGAGGCAGCTCCTGCCTGGCCTCTTGCTATGGTAGCGCAGCCAGCCAAGCATGGAGAAGCTGGAGGTAGGTGCCACTGTCTCGTGTGGAAGACTTCTCTTTTATTTGGGTCCTCGATATACGGGGCACACGTGGCCTGAGCACACGGGTGACCTGAGCATCCTAGGATCGGGTGATACCATTCCTCAGTAGAGATCTTCATAAACTTTTTTGGTTTTGGTGGAACTGTTGGGACTGGTAATACTGGCGTTGAAACTCAATGCTTTTCACTTGCAAAGCAGTTGCTCTACCCTTTTAGCAACACCTCCTGTCAAACTTCCATAAATCTTTAGATTAAAGAAGTACAGTGAACCCCGAAAAGAATAAACAGAGCCAAACCATCCAACACCAATCACTATATTGTTTAGGAATGGATCGGTATGTGATAAAAAACCCATAGTAATGTTCCAGAAATTTGGGCTGTTTGCCCGTGACGTATACCTGCATTTCTCTCACCTCAGCAGGTAGAAACAGGAGGATCGCAGTTGAAACCAGCTCTTGCAAATATTTTCCACAAGCCTCTGTTGAAAATACTCAACGCACAGAAGGTGTGCTGGAGTGGTATGGTTTTTCTTTTTTGAAATATTGTTTATTGAGTACTGTTGTACTGGGTATATGTTGTTACATTTACAAAAGTTTTTTACACTATGTCATAGTTAAAATCATCCCTTCCATCATTTTCCTTTATTATCTCCCTCCCTATTCCTGGAATAGTTTCACAGGTCTCATGTTTCCATTTTCATACATGAGTACACAATATTTCCATCCTATTCACCCTCACAACCATTTACTAATAATCCTCCCTGCTCCCAATGTAACTAACCGCGAGACAAGACCAGGTTTACTTTCTTGTGTTGTGTTTTTTATTAGTTTATATGTTTGTGTTTGGTGGGACTGGGTCTGTTTTCTTCTTTTGAAAAAAAATGATATTTTTTTGTTTAAGATGGGTCTATAGGGAGTTTCACTGTGACATTTCCATGTACATACGTCTTATGATCCTAATTGTTTCATCCCTTCCTGTTGTCCTTTTTACTTTATTCCCCTTCCATTTTTGATGT
This sequence comes from Castor canadensis, assembly GCF_047511655.1. Lineage (NCBI taxonomy): Eukaryota > Metazoa > Chordata > Mammalia > Rodentia > Castoridae > Castor > Castor canadensis. Next base: position 43,084,040 of record NC_133399.1, read on the forward strand.
ATAGAAAATACATCAACCGACCGTATTCACATTCTTAACTTCGTTCTTTGAAATGTTCTCCCTCCCATTAGGGACTCCCCGTCAGATTGAGTTGTTTTTCATAGCACTCTTTGTATATTTATTGGGCCTATATTCTACATCTGAGAGAAAACATGCAGTGTTTGGTTTCAGAACCTGGCTAATTTCACTTAAGATAATCTCCATTGCCATCCATTTCTCTGCAAAGGATAAAATCTCATTCTTTATTGTGGCTGAATCAAATTCCATTGAAAATTCTTGTTTTTCTAATTTACAGATAAAAAGAAAGTTATGCAGTGACACAGATTATCAGGAAATTACCACATGGTTTCTGTTCCACTGGAATTTCAGATTCCACAAACTCAGGTGATTTAAGGAGCATGTTTGATCAGAGATCTTTCTCTGTGAGATAAACAACTCCCATACCCCCGCTTCTAGCAGTGACTGAGTTGAGGACGAGTTCATGAGCCCTGGGTCCCTTAGCATGTATGTATCATTGAAGCATTGTTTGTCAGCACCCCAGCAAATGCACTGGTAGGATTTTTGCAGAGGCCATAGATGCTTTATTGCAGGGCAGATGTCAAGATGCCCCTGGGCTTTCAGTGTAAGCCCCTGAGTTTATGGAGGCCTCTTGGATGCCACCAGTAGTTAGCAGATGGGCCTGTCATCTTCCATGTGTTAGTTACCTATATGTGTGTAACAAATTCCTCCAACTTTTAGCATAGTAAACAAGAAAACATAATTCACTCATTTTCTGTGGGTCAGGCATTTGGGAAGTGCCCAGTTGATCAAAAGTGACCCAAAATGTTAGTAGAATAGGAGAAGCCAAACTGACCTTATATGTCATTTAGACCAACCTTCTTATTTGATAGGGAAATGTATGCAGAGAGTTTGAATGATTACCTGTGCTGGTGCAGCTATTTTCAGAGGTGTTTGGAGCACAGGGCTCTGTTCCTCACATCTGCTGTTGGGTGATGTGAGTGTGATGTCAGTGCTATAATGTTTGTGTGGAGGTATGAGGTCATGAGAACTAACATGCATAGTCAGTCATTTGGGTGTTAGTTTGTGGGAAACCTGGCCGATTCAGTTTGGTTGTGTAACTTCTGTCTGTGAAGGTCAGTGAAATGAACACAATGATTAAAAACACTTTTTTCCATTCCTGAGTTTTAACAAACTTACTGTAGTGGGGGTACATTGTGACTTTTGCCAAAGTTCTTATAATATGCCATAGTTGAATTCATCCCTCCACATTCTCCTTTATTCTCTCTCACCATATTCCTGGAATAGTTTCATCACGTCTCGTTTTTCCATTTTCATACATGAGTATATAATATTTATACCATATCCTACACCCTTTCCTTATATCCTCACCCCTCCCACAAGTAACAACTCCCTATACAGGACCTATTTTCCATTTCTGTTACCAAAAATCCCTTTTTGTGTTTATTTTGTTTTAGTGTGGGGAGCAGAACTGGGGCTTGAACTCAGGGACTCTACCTTGAGGCAGTTCACCAGCCGTTTTTTTGTGATAGGTGTTTCTGAGACAGGGTCTTGCAAACTATTTGCCCAAGCTGTGTTTGAACCAAGATCTTCCTTATCTCTCCCTTCTGAGTCACAGGGACTGCGGGTGTGAGCCACTGGTGACCCGCACGTTTTTGTTTGTTTAATTAAGATAGCTATTCGGGATGTTTCATTGTGACATTTGCTCATACATATATAGCTCTATGCATATATATATATATGTACACGTTATAACACAAATTGGGTCATTCCCTCTATTTTTTGCTTTTCTACTTTACTCTCCTTCTTATGGTAGTTTCAAAAGTTTTTAAAATTCTGCATTCCTCTACAGAAAGTACAACAACCATATTGACCTGGTTAACCTCCTCCTTTTACCCTCTCTCTCTCATAAATGAGCTCCCCTTAGACCTGTTGTTCATACTACTGCTTGTATGTGTGTCAGGTCTCTAGTGCATGTGTGAGAAAAAACATGTGGCCTTTGGTTTCCCCAACCTGACTAATTTAACTTAAGGTGATGTTCTCTAGTTCCATCCATTTTCCTGCAAACAACAAAATTTCATGCATATTTAAATAAAATTCCATTGTGTGTAAATGCCACAGTTTTGGATCCATGTATCAGTTGTGAGGCATCTTGGCTGTTTACATATGTTAGCTGTTGTGAGTAATGCTGCAGTAAACATGGATGTGCAGGTGTCTGTCTTGTTACCTGGCTTGCATTCATTCAGGTATATCCCTATGAATGATAATGCTGGATCACACAGCAATTCTACTTTGAGTTTCGAGAAGCCTCCATATTGTTTTCCACAGTTGTTGTACTAATTTGCATTCCCACTAACTGCATATGAGGGTTCCTTTTTTTTAGACATCCTTGAAAACATTAGTTGTTTGTATTCTTGATAGCCATTACAATGGGAGTGGTTTGGAATCTTGGTATGGTTTTCATTTTTGTTTTCTTTCTGACGAGCGATGGTGAGCATTTCTTTATGTAGTTGTAGGTCCTTTGGACTTCTGCCTTGGAACAAGCTCTGTTAAGTTCATTTGTGTATTTCTTCATTGGGTCACTGATTTTTACGGGAATTTAGTTTTTGAGTATATTCTCGGTATTGATTTCAGTCAGATGTATACCTGGCAAAGATTTCCCCATTCTGGAGCCTTGGTTTCTGCTTCTATTCCTCACCACGTCATCTCAAGGTGTGGTTCTAGTGGACTGGCAAGGGAGGAAAAGGTTCCATGGAGGCACAGCACAGACACCTGTTCATCTGATATAAATTCTTCTCTGGTCTGCAGAGTACATCAAAGCACAGGCAGTGAAGGTTGGAAGGAATTCACCTCATTCACCGGTGTTTCCAGGTGTTCATAAGTATGGGTTCTGCTGAAAGGTACTTTTTTTTGATGAAAGCCCAGAAATTGACTTCCACAAAGTAGTTAATATTCATGGGTCACATTCATTGTGTGGGTGTGTTTGTGTGTGGGGCCGCATGTGTGGTTGAAAATAGTTCCTGGATCATTGTCCGTGGATGCTGTGTTCCTAATAATGCCAGTCAGGAATGCTCCTTCGGAAGGCAGTAATTTTGGGTTTTTCTCTGTGTTGTTACTCCCTAGGTAAACTGTAATCAATTCACTGAGGAGGAAAGATTCAGGGATCCTTGAATATGTGCAGGGTATGTGAGGCTATCGTGATGCATATATGTATGTGCCTCGTTACCCTGCTAGAAGTGATTTGAGTTCAAGTGATGGCTTTGGACACTGACTCTCGATTAGCCTTTAGTTGTTCCTTGGCATAATGGTGGTAGTATGTCTTCCTTCCAAGGACAATGTTGGAACTGATGTCACTTCTTGGGTTTTTCTAAGTTTGATCCTTCCTAAAGTGCTTAAAGTGTCGCCTCAGTAGGGTAACGCCAGGATTTCAGCCTTTGCAGATAACATTCGACTTGCGTTGAATAGAGGCCAGGTTCCTGGGTGTCTGTGTCTACCTTTCTGTGTGCCTTTCTTGTGTGTATGTGTCTGTCTTTGTCTGTGTGCTTAATATTTCTCATTTGTTCATGTATTAATTTCTTTGCTATTTGTCATAAATTCTCATATTACCAATTGTTTCACACTCTTTGAGTGTATCCGCTGCTTAGGCATGCAGAAGTGTCTTTGAATCAAAATCTATCATTAACGTTGAGGAAATAGACGGAACGAACAAGGCTGGGTGATGTTCTATGACTTCTGGTCTTGCACAAAGTTGTAATTAACTCCATAGAATGTAAGAAATTCACATACAAGATAAATATTAGTATGTCACTCATTCTCTGTGTGTGAGTGTGTGTGGGATGTTTGTTGTTTAGTTTCCCAACACTGGTTGGTAGAATATAGGTTCCTTCCCCAAGTCACTTGAGGAACAGCCTTGTGTGGCACTGACTTTATGTCTTGGGTTCCATGAATGAAAGGTGAACTGTGATGTCCCTCAGAGAACCATTGCAGATTTGAATGTCCTTCCTGAGAGTTTCATGTTTATTCCATAGGTTGTGGTGTTCCTGAAATCTGCCATTCTTCCGAGAGGTGGTAAGCATTTCAGTCACTAGAGAACCCTAAGCATTCCTTGGCTATAGCGTGTGTGTGCCTGTGTACTTCTCAGATCAAAGTGAAGTAATTTCTGTGTCGTTAGGAAGTGAATTCTTGTGGTGACCTTGAGGCTCTTGGCAGCCAGTGTGTGCTTTTGCGTGTTTTGTTCAAGTGAGGAACACTGTAGGCTGGAAGACAGCCCCAGGCCCTCACTCTGTGATATTTTGGGTCAGTTAAGGGAATACCCTCCCAGATGATGGGAGATGTAGTTCTGAGAAGGAAGTTGCCTCATCCAAGGTTCAGGGAGTTTTCCTGGCTTATTTACCTTCAAAGGGCTTGAGGTGTTTGTGTACTCACCAGGTGAAAGCCTTCCTGTCCTCCAAAGTGTGGGGTCCAGATTGGGAGTAGTTTGGAAGAAGTCAGAAATGTCATGCCAGTTGAACCTTGAATGATCTGAGGAGGGAACGTGGAGGAGAAAAGCAATTCCCAGATCACAAGTTCTTGCCAGGAAACTGCCACACAAATGGCTGGAGACTGAAGGGAGAGGGGCCATAGAGGCAGTGCTTACGTGGTCTGACCAATCAGGACAGACTTGGTTGTGATGTCACAGTGGGATCCCAGCCACTGCAACATACACATTCCCGAGGCAGCTCCTGCCTGGCCTCTTGCTATGGTAGCGCAGCCAGCCAAGCATGGAGAAGCTGGAGGTAGGTGCCACTGTCTTGTGTGGAAGACTTCTCTTTTATTTGGGTCCTCGATATACGGGGCACACGTGGCCTGAGCACACGGGTGACCTGAGCATCCTAGGATCGGGTGATACCATTCCTCAGTAGAGATCTTCATAAACTTTTTTGGTTTTGGTGGAACTGTTGGGACTGGTAATACTGGCGTTGAAACTCAATGCTTTTCACTTGCAAAGCAGTTGCTCTACCCTTTTAGCAACACCTCCTGTCAAACTTCCATAAATCTTTAGATTAAAGAAGTACAGTGAACCCCGAAAAGAATAAACAGAGCCAAACCATCCAACACCAATCACTATATTGTTTAGGAATGGATCGGTATGTGATAAAAAACCCATAGTAATGTACCTGAAATTTGGGCTGTTTGCCCGTGACGTATACCTGCATTTCTCTCACCTCAGCAGGTAGAAACAGGAGGATCGCAGTTCAAAGCCAGCTCTTGCAAATATTTTCCACAAGCCTCTGTTGAAAATACTCAACGCACAGAAGGTGTGCTGGAGTGGTATGGTTTTTCTTTTTTTAAATATTGTTTATTGAGTACTGTTGTACTGGGTATATGTTGTTACATTTACAAAAGTTTTTTACACTATGTCATAGTTAAAATCATCCCTTCCATCATTTTCCTTTATTATCTCCCTCCCTATTCCTGGAATAGTTTCACAGGTCTCATGTTTCCATTTTCATACATGAGTACACAATATTTCCATCCTATTCACCCTCACAACCATTTACTAATAATCCTCCCTGCTCCCAATGTAACTAACCGCGAGACAAGACCAGGTTTACTTTCTTGTGTTGTGTTTTTTATTAGTTTATATGTTTGTGTTTGGTGGGACTGGGTCTGTTTTCTTCTTTTGAAAAAAAATGATATTTTTTTGTTTAATATGGGTCTATAGGGAGTTTCACTGTGACATTTCCATGTACATACGTCTTATGATCCTAATTGTTTCATCCCTTCCTGTTGTCCTTTTTACTTTATTCCCCTTCCATTTTTGATGTATAGAAAATACATCAACCGACCGTATTCACATTCTTAACTTCGTTCTTTGAAATGTTCTCCCTCCCATTAGGGACTCCCCGTCAGATTGAGTTGTTTTTCATAGCACTCTTTGTATATTTATTGGGCCTATATTCTACATCTGAGAGAAAACATGCAGTGTTTGGTTTCAGAACCTGGCTAATTTCACTTAAGATAATCTCCATTGCCATCCATTTCTCTGCAAAGGATAAAATCTCATTCTTTATTGTGGCTGAATCAAATTCCATTGAAAATTCTTGTTTTTCTAATTTACAGATAAAAAGAAAGTTATGCAGTGACACAGATTATCAGGAAATTACCACATGGTTTCTGTTCCACTGGAATTTCAGATTCCACAAACTCAGGTGAGTTAAGGAGCATGTTTGATCAGAGATCTTTCTCTGTGAGATAAACAACTCCCATACCCCCGCTTCTAGCAGTGACTGAGTTGAGGACGAGTTCATGAGCCCTGGGTCCCTTAGCATGTATGTATCATTGAAGCATTGTTTGTCAGCACCCCAGCAAATGCACTGGTAGGATTTTTGCAGAGGCCATAGATGCTTTATTGCAGGGCAGATGTCAAGATGCCCCTGGGCTTTCAGTGTAAGCCCCTGAGTTTATGGAGGCCTCTTGGATGCCACCAGTAGTTAGCAGATGGGCCTGTCATCTTCCATGTGTTAGTTACCTATATGTGTGTAACAAATTCCTCCAACTTTTAGCATAGTAAACAAGAAAACATAATTCACTCATTTTCTGTGGGTCAGGCATTTGGGAAGTGCCCAGTTGATCAAAAGTGACCCAAAATGTTAGTAGAATAGGAGAAGCCAAACTGACCTTATATGTCATTTAGACCAACCTTCTTATTTGATAGGGAAATGTATGCAGAGAGTTTGAATGATTACCTGTGCTGGTGCAGCTATTTTCAGAGGTGTTTGGAGCACAGGGCTCTGTTCCTCACATCTGCTGTTGGGTGATGTGAGTGTGATGTCAGTGCTATAATGTTTGTGTGGAGGTATGAGGTCATGAGAACTAACATGCATAGTCAGTCATTTGGGTGTTAGTTTGTGGGAAACCTGGCCGATTCAGTTTGGTTGTGTAACTTCTGTCTGTGAAGGTCAGTGAAATGAACACAATGATTAAAAACACTTTTTTCCATTCCTGAGTTTTAACAAACTTACTGTAGTGGGGGTACATTGTGACTTTTGCCAAAGTTCTTATAATATGCCATAGTTGAATTCATCCCTCCACATTCTCCTTTATTCTCTCTCACCGTATTCCTGGAATAGTTTCATCACGTCTCGTTTTTCCATTTTCATACATGAGTATATAATATTTATACCATATCCTACACCCTTTCCTTATATCCTCACCCCTCCCACAAGTAACAACTCCCTATACAGGACCTATTTTCCATTTCTGTTACCAAAAATCCCTTTTTGTGTTTATTTTGTTTTAGTGTGGGGAGCAGAACTGGGGCTTGAACTCAGGGACTCTACCTTGAGGCAGTTCACCAGCCGTTTTTTTGTGATAGGTGTTTCTGAGACAGGGTCTTGCAAACTATTTGCCCAAGCTGTGTTTGAACCAAGATCTTCCTTATCTCTCCCTTCTGAGTCACAGGGACTGCGGGTGTGAGCCACTGGTGACCCGCACGTTTTTGTTTGTTTAATTAAGATAGCTATTCGGGATGTTTCATTGTGACATTTGCTCATACATATATAGCTCTATGCATATATATATATATATGTACACGTTATAACACAAATTGGGTCATTCCCTCTATTTTTTGCTTTTCTACTTTATTCTCCTTCTTATGGTAGTTTCAAAAGTTTTTAAAATTCTGCATTCCTCTACAGAAAGTACAACAACCATATTGACCTGGTTAACCTCCTCCTTTTACCCTCTCTCTCTCATAAATGAGCTCCCCTTAGACCTGTTGTTCATACTACTGCTTGTATGTGTGTCAGGTCTCTAGTGCATGTGTGAGAAAAAACATGTGGCCTTTGGTTTCCCCAACCTGACTAATTTAACTTAAGGTGATGTTCTCTAGTTCCATCCATTTTCCTGCAAACAACAAAATTTCATGCATATTTAAATAAAATTCCATTGTGTGTAAATGCCACAGTTTTGGATCCATGTATCAGTTGTGAGGCATCTTGGCTGTTTACATATGTTAGCTGTTGTGAGTAATGCTGCAGTAAACATGGATGTGCAGGTGTCTGTCTTGTTACCTGGCTTGCATTCATTCAGGTATATCCCTATGAATGATAATGCTGGATCACACAGCAATTCTACTTTGAGTTTCGAGAAGCCTCCATATTGTTTTCCACAGTTGTTGTACTAATTTGCATTCCCACTAACTGCATATGAGGGTTCCTTTTTTTTAGACATCCTTGAAAACATTAGTTGTTTGTATTCTTGATAGCCATTACAATGGGAGTGGTTTGGAATCTTGGTATGGTTTTCATTTTTGTTTTCTTTCTGACGAGCGATGGTGAGCATTTCTTTATGTAGTTGTAGGTCCTTTGGACTTCTGCCTTGGAACAAGCTCTGTTAAGTTCATTTGTGTATTTCTTCATTGGGTCACTGATTTTTACGGGAATTTAGTTTTTGAGTATATTCTCGGTATTGATTTCAGTCAGATGTATACCTGGCAAAGATTTCCCCATTCTGGAGCCTTGGTTTCTGCTTCTATTCCTCACCACGTCATCTCAAGGTGTGGTTCTAGTGGACTGGCAAGGGAGGAAAAGGTTCCATGGAGGCACAGCACAGACACCTGTTCATCTGATATAAATTCTTCTCTGGTCTGCAGAGTACATCAAAGCACAGGCAGTGAAGGTTGGAAGGAATTCACCTCATTCACCGGTGTTTCCAGGTGTTCATAAGTATGGGTTCTGCTGAAAGGTACTTTTTTTTGATGAAAGCCCAGAAATTGACTTCCACAAAGTAGTTAATATTCATGGGTCACATTCATTGTGTGGGTGTGTTTGTGTGTGGGGCCGCATGTGTGGTTGAAAATAGTTCCTGGATCATTGTCCGTGGATGCTGTGTTCCTAATAATGCCAGTCAGGAATGCTCCTTCGGAAGGCAGTAATTTTGGGTTTTTCTCTGTGTTGTTACTCCCTAGGTAAACTGTAATCAATTCACTGAGGAGGAAAGATTCAGGGATCCTTGAATATGTGCAGGGTATGTGAGGCTATCGTGATGCATATATGTATGTGCCTCGTTACCCTGCTAGAAGTGATTTGAGTTCAAGTGATGGCTTTGGACACTGACTCTCGATTAGCCTTTAGTTGTTCCTTGGCATAATGGTGGTAGTATGTCTTCCTTCCAAGGACAATGTTGGAACTGATGTCACTTCTTGGGTTTTTCTAAGTTTGATCCTTCCTAAAGTGCTTAAAGTGTCGCCTCAGTAGGGTAACGCCAGGATTTCAGCCTTTGCAGATAACATTCGACTTGCGTTGAATAGAGGCCAGGTTCCTGGGTGTCTGTGTCTACCTTTCTGTGTGCCTTTCTTGTGTGTATGTGTCTGTCTTTGTCTGTGTGCTTAATATTTCTCATTTGTTCATGTATTAATTTCTTTGCTATTTGTCATAAATTCTCATATTACCAATTGTTTCACACTCTTTGAGTGTATCCGCTGCTTAGGCATGCAGAAGTGTCTTTGAATCAAAATCTATCATTAACGTTGAGGAAATAGACGGAACGAACAAGGCTGGGTGATGTTCTATGACTTCTGGTCTTGCACAAAGTTGTAATTAACTCCATAGAATGTAAGAAATTCACATACAAGATAAATATTAGTATGTCACTCATTCTCTGTGTGTGAGTGTGTGTGGGATGTTTGTTGTTTAGTTTCCCAACACTGGTTGGTAGAATATAGGTTCCTTCCCCAAGTCACTTGAGGAACAGCCTTGTGTGGCACTGACTTTATGTCTTGGGTTCCATGAATGAAAGGTGAACTGTGATGTCCCTCAGAGAACCATTGCAGATTTGAATGTCCTTCCTGAGAGTTTCATGTTTATTCCATAGGTTGTGGTGTTCCTGAAATCTGCCATTCTTCCGAGAGGTGGTAAGCATTTCAGTCACTAGAGAACCCTAAGCATTCCTTGGCTATAGCGTGTGTGTGCCTGTGTACTTCTCAGATCAAAGTGAAGTAATTTCTGTGTCGTTAGGAAGTGAATTCTTGTGGTGACCTTGAGGCTCTTGGCAGCCAGTGTGTGCTTTTGCGTGTTTTGTTCAAGTGAGGAACACTGTAGGCTGGAAGACAGCCCCAGGCCCTCACTCTGTGATATTTTGGGTCAGTTAAGGGAATACCCTCCCAGATGATGGGAGATGTAGTTCTGAGAAGGAAGTTGCCTCATCCAAGGTTCAGGGAGTTTTCCTGGCTTATTTACCTTCAAAGGGCTTGAGGTGTTTGTGTACTCACCAGGTGAAAGCCTTCCTGTCCTCCAAAGTGTGGGGTCCAGATTGGGAGTAGTTTGGAAGAAGTCAGAAATGTCATGCCAGTTGAACCTTGAATGATCTGAGGAGGGAACGTGGAGGAGAAAAGCAATTCCCAGATCACAAGTTCTTGCCAGGAAACTGCCACACAAATGGCTGGAGACTGAAGGGAGAGGGGCCATAGAGGCAGTGCTTACGTGGTCTGACCAATCAGGACAGACTTGGTTGTGATGTCACAGTGGGATCCCAGCCACTGCAACATACACATTCCCGAGGCAGCTCCTGCCTGGCCTCTTGCTATGGTAGCGCAGCCAGCCAAGCATGGAGAAGCTGGAGGTAGGTGCCACTGTCTTGTGTGGAAGACTTCTCTTTTATTTGGGTCCTCGATATACGGGGCACACGTGGCCTGAGCACACGGGTGACCTGAGCATCCTAGGATCGGGTGATACCATTCCTCAGTAGAGATCTTCATAAACTTTTTTGGTTTTGGTGGAACTGTTGGGACTGGTAATACTGGCGTTGAAACTCAATGCTTTTCACTTGCAAAGCAGTTGCTCTACCCTTTTAGCAACACCTCCTGTCAAACTTCCATAAATCTTTAGATTAAAGAAGTACAGTGAACCCCGAAAAGAATAAACAGAGCCAAACCATCCAACACCAATCACTATATTGTTTAGGAATGGATCGGTATGTGATAAAAAACCCATAGTAATGTACCTGAAATTTGGGCTGTTTGCCCGTGACGTATACCTGCATTTCTCTCACCTCAGCAGGTAGAAACAGGAGGATCGCAGTTCAAAGCCAGCTCTTGCAAATATTTTCCACAAGCCTCTGTTGAAAATACTCAACGCACAGAAGGTGTGCTGGAGTGGTATGGTTTTTCTTTTTTTAAATATTGTTTATTGAGTACTGTTGTACTGGGTATATGTTGTTACATTTACAAAAGTTTTTTACACTATGTCATAGTTAAAATCATCCCTTCCATCATTTTCCTTTATTATCTCCCTCCCTATTCCTGGAATAGTTTCACAGGTCTCATGTTTCCATTTTCATACATGAGTACACAATATTTCCATCCTATTCACCCTCACAACCATTTACTAATAATCCTCCCTGCTCCCAATGTAACTAACCGCGAGACAAGACCAGGTTTACTTTCTTGTGTTGTGTTTTTTATTAGTTTATATGTTTGTGTTTGGTGGGACTGGGTCTGTTTTCTTCTTTTGAAAAAAAATGATATTTTTTTGTTTAAGATAGGTCTATAGGGAGTTTCACTGTGACATTTCCATGTACATACGTCTTATGATCCTAATTGTTTCATCCCTTCCTATTGTCCTTTTAACTTTATTCCCCTTCCATTTTTGATGTATAGAAAATACATCAACCGACCGTATTCACATTCTTAACTTCGTTCTTTGAAATGTTCTCCCTCCCATTAGGGACTCCCCGTCAGATTGAGTTGTTTTTCATAGCACTCTTTGTATATTTATTGGGCCTATATTCTACATCTGAGAGAAAACATGCAGTGTTTGGTTTCAGAACCTGGCTAATTTCACTTAAGATAATGTCCATTTCCATCCATTTCTCTGCAAAGGATAAAATCTCATTCTTTATTGTGGCTGAATCAAATTCCATTGAAAATTCTTGTTTTTCTAATTTACAGATAAAAAGAAAGTTATGCAGTGACACAGATTATCAGGAAATTACCACATGGTTTCTGTTCCACTGGAATTTCAGATTCCACAAACTCAGGTGAGTTAAGGAGCATGTTTGATGAGAGATCTTTCTCTGTGAGATAAACAACTCCCATACCCCCGCTTCTAGCAGTGACTGAGTTGAGGACGAGTTCATGAGCCCTGGGTCCCTTAGCATGTATGTATCATTGAAGCATTGTTTGTCAGCACCCCAGCAAATGCACTGGTAGGATTTTTGCAGAGGCCATAGATGCTTTATTGCAGGGCAGATGTCAAGATGCCCCTGGGCTTTCAGTGTAAGCCCCTGAGTTTATGGAGGCCTCTTGGATGCCACCAGTAGTTAGCAGATGGGCCTGTCATCTTCCATGTGTTAGTTACCTATATGTGTGTAACAAATTCCTCCAACTTTTAGCATAGTAAACAAGAAAACATAATTCACTCATTTTCTGTGGGTCAGGCATTTGGGAAGTGCCCAGTTGATCAAAAGTGACCCAAAATGTTAGTAGAATAGGAGAAGCCAAACTGACCTTATATGTCATTTAGACCAACCTTCTTATTTGATAGGGAAATGTATGCAGAGAGTTTGAATGATTACCTGTGCTGGTGCAGCTATTTTCAGAGGTGTTTGGAGCACAGGGCTCTGTTCCTCACATCTGCTGTTGGGTGATGTGAGTGTTATGTCAGTGCTATAATGTTTGTGTGGAGGTATGAGGTCATGAGAACTAACATGCATAGTCAGTCATTTGGGTGTTAGTTTGTGGGAAACCTGGCCGATTCAGTTTGGTTGTGTAACTTCTGTCTGTGAAGGTCAGTGAAATGAACACAATGATTAAAAACACTTTTTTCCATTCCTGAGTTTTAACAAACTTACTGTAGTGGGGGTACATTGTGACTTTTGCCAAAGTTCTTATAATATGCCATAGTTGAATTCATCCCTCCACATTCTCCTTTATTCTCTCTCACCGTATTCCTGGAATAGTTTCATCACGTCTCGTTTTTCCATTTTCATACATGAGTATATAATATTTATACCATATCCTACACCCTTTCCTTATATCCTCACCCCTCCCACAAGTAACAACTCCCTATACAGGACCTATTTTCCATTTCTGTTACCAAAAATCCCTTTTTGTGTTTATTTTGTTTTAGTGTGGGGAGCAGAACTGGGGCTTGAACTCAGGGACTCTACCTTGAGGCAGTTCACCAGCCGTTTTTTTGTGATAGGTGTTTCTGAGACAGGGTCTTGCAAACTATTTGCCCAAGCTGTGTTTGAACCAAGATCTTCCTTATCTCTCCCTTCTGAGTCACAGGGACTGCGGGTGTGAGCCACTGGTGACCCGCACGTTTTTGTTTGTTTAATTAAGATAGCTATTCGGGATGTTTCATTGTGACATTTGCTCATACATATATAGCTCTATGCATATATATATATATATGTACACGTTATAACACAAATTGGGTCATTCCCTCTATTTTTTGCTTTTCTACTTTATTCTCCTTCTTATGGTAGTTTCAAAAGTTTTTAAAATTCTGCATTCCTCTACAGAAAGTACAACAACCATATTGACCTGGTTAACCTCCTCCTTTTACCCTCTCTCTCTCATAAATGAGCTCCCCTTAGACCTGTTGTTCATACTACTGCTTGTATGTGTGTCAGGTCTCTAGTGCATGTGTGAGAAAAAACATGTGGCCTTTGGTTTCCCCAACCTGACTAATTTAACTTAAGGTGATGTTCTCTAGTTCCATCCATTTACCTGCAAACAACAAAATTTCATGCATATTTAAGGCTGAATAAAATTCCATTGTGTGTAAATGCCACAGTTTTGGATCCATGTATCAGTTGTGAGGCATCTTGGCTGTTTACATATGTTAGCTGTTGTGAGTAATGCTGCAGTAAACATGGATGTGCAGGTGTCTGTCTTGTTACCTGGCTTGCATTCATTCAGGTATATCCCTATGAATGATAATGCTGGATCACACAGCAATTCTACTTTGAGTTTCGAGAAGCCTCCATATTGTTTTCCACAGTTGTTGTACTAATTTGCATTCCCACTAACTGCATATGAGGGTTCCTTTTTTTTAGACATCCTTGAAAACATTAGTTGTTTGTATTCTTGATAGCCATTACAATGGGAGTGGTTTGGAATCTTGGTATGGTTTTCATTTTTGTTTTCTTTCTGACGAGCGATGGTGAGCATTTCTTTATGTAGTTGTAGGTCCTTTGGACTTCTGCCTTGGAACAAGCTCTGTTAAGTTCATTTGTGTATTTCTTCATTGGGTCACTGATTTTTACGGGAATTTAGTTTTTGAGTATATTCTCGGTATTAATTTCAGTCAGATGTATACCTGGCAAAGATTTCCCCATTCTGGAGCCTTGGTTTCTGCTTCTATTCCTCACCACGTCATCTCAAGGTGTGGTTCTAGTGGACTGGCAAGGGAGGAAAAGGTTCCATGGAGGCACAGCACAGACACCTGTTCATCTGATATAAATTCTTCTCTGGTCTGCAGAGTACATCAAAGCACAGGCAGTGAAGGTTGGAAGGAATTCACCTCATTCACCGGTGTTTCCAGGTGTTCATAAGTATGGGTTCTGCTGAAAGGTACTTTTTTTTGATGAAAGCCCAGAAATTGACTTCCACAAAGTAGTTAATATTCATGGGTCACATTCATTGTGTGGGTGTGTTTGTGTGTGGGGCCGCATGTGTGGTTGAAAATAGTTCCTGGATCATTGTCCGTGGATGCTGTGTTCCTAATAATGCCAGTCAGGAATGCTCCTTCGGAAGGCAGTAATTTTGGGTTTTTCTCTGTGTTGTTACTCCCTAGGTAAACTGTAATCAATTCACTGAGGAGGAAGGATTCAGGGATCCTTGAATATGTGCAGGGTATGTGAGGCTATCGTGATGCATATATGTATGTGCCTCGTTACCCTGCTAGAAGTGATTTGAGTTCAAGTGATGGCTTTGGACACTGACTCTCGATTAGCCTTTAGTTGTTCCTTGGCATAATGGTGGTAGTATGTCTTCCTTCCAAGGACAATGTTGGAACTGATGTCACTTCTTGGGTTTTTCTAAGTTTGATCCTTCCTAAAGTGCTTAAAGTGTCGCCTCAGTAGGGTAACGCCAGGATTTCAGCCTTTGCAGATAACATTCGACTTGCGTTGAATAGAGGCCAGGTTCCTGGGTGTCTGTGTCTACCTTTCTGTGTGCCTTTCTTGTGTGTATGTGTCTGTCTTTGTCTGTGTGCTTAATATTTCTCATTTGTTCATGTATTAATTTCTTTGCTATTTGTCATAAATTCTCATATTACCAATTGTTTCACACTCTTTGAGTGTATCCGCTGCTTAGGCATGCAGAAGTGTCTTTGAATCAAAATCTATCATTAACGTTGAGGAAATAGACGGAACGAACAAGGCTGGGTGATGTTCTATGACTTCTGGTCTTGCACAAAGTTGTAATTAACTCCATAGAATGTAAGAAATTCACATACAAGATAAATATTAGTATGTCACTCATTCTCTGTGTGTGAGTGTGTGTGGGATGTTTGTTGTTTAGTTTCCCAACACTGGTTGGTAGAATATAGGTTCCTTCCCCAAGTCACTTGAGGAACAGCCTTGTGTGGCACTGACTTTATGTCTTGGGTTCCATGAATGAAAGGTGAACTGTGATGTCCCTCAGAGAACCATTGCAGATTTGAATGTCCTTCCTGAGAGTTTCATGTTTATTCCATAGGTTGTGGTGTTCCTGAAATCTGCCATTCTTCCGAGAGGTGGTAAGCATTTCAGTCACTAGAGAACCCTAAGCATTCCTTGGCTATAGCGTGTGTGTGCCTGTGTACTTCTCAGATCAAAGTGAAGTAATTTCTGTGTCGTTAGGAAGTGAATTCTTGTGGTGACCTTGAGGCTCTTGGCAGCCAGTGTGTGCTTTTGCGTGTTTTGTTCAAGTGAGGAACACTGTAGGCTGGAAGACAGCCCCAGGCCCTCACTCTGTGATATTTTGGGTCAGTTAAGGGAATACCCTCCCAGATGATGGGAGATGTAGTTCTGAGAAGGAAGTTGCCTCATCCAAGGTTCAGGGAGTTTTCCTGGCTTATTTACCTTCAAAGGGCTTGAGGTGTTTGTGTACTCACCAGGTGAAAGCCTTCCTGTCCTCCAAAGTGTGGGGTCCAGATTGGGAGTAGTTTGGAAGAAGTCAGAAATGTCATGCCAGTTGAACCTTGAATGATCTGAGGAGGGAACGTGGAGGAGAAAAGCAATTCCCAGATCACAAGTTCTTGCCAGGAAACTGCCACACAAATGGCTGGAGACTGAAGGGAGAGGGGCCATAGAGGCAGTGCTTACGTGGTCTGACCAATCAGGACAGACTTGGTTGTGATGTCACAGTGGGATCCCAGCCACTGCAACATACACATTCCCGAGGCAGCTCCTGCCTGGCCTCTTGCTATGGTAGCGCAGCCAGCCAAGCATGGAGAAGCTGGAGGTAGGTGCCACTGTCTCGTGTGGAAGACTTCTCTTTTATTTGGGTCCTCGATATACGGGGCACACGTGGCCTGAGCACACGGGTGACCTGAGCATCCTAGGATCGGGTGATACCATTCCTCAGTAGAGATCTTCATAAACTTTTTTGGTTTTGGTGGAACTGTTGGGACTGGTAATACTGGCATTGAAACTCAATGCTTTACACTTGCAAAGCAGTTGCTCTACCCTTTTAGCAACACCTCCTGTCAAACTTCCATAAATCTTTAGATTAAAGAAGTACAGTGAACCCCGAAAAGAATAAACAGAGCCAAACCATCCAACACCAATCACTATATTGTTTAGGAATGGATCGGTATGTGATAAAAAACCCATAGTAATGTACCAGAAATTTGGGCTGTTTGCCCGTGACGTATACCTGCATTTCTCTCACCTCAGCAGGTAGAAACAGGAGGATCGCAGTTCAAACCAGCTCTTGCAAATATTTTCCACAAGCCTCTGTTGAAAATACTCAACGCACAGAAGGTGTGCTGGAGTGGTATGGTTTTTCTTTTTTGAAATATTGTTTATTGAGTACTGTTGTACTGGGTATATGTTGTTACATTTACAAAAGTTTTTTACACTATGTCATAGTTAAAATCATCCCTTCCATCATTTTCCTTTATTATCTCCCTCCCTATTCCTGGAATAGTTTCACAGGTCTCATGTTTCCATTTTCATACATGAGTACACAATATTTCCATCCTATTCACCCTCACAACCATTTACTAATAATCCTCCCTGCTCCCAATGTAACTAACCGCGAGACAAGACCAGGTTTACTTTCTTGTGTTGTGTTTTTTATTAGTTTATATGTTTGTGTTTGGTGGGACTGGGTCTGTTTTCTTCTTTTGAAAAAAAATGATATTTTTTTGTTTAAGATAGGTCTATAGGGAGTTTCACTGTGACATTTCCATGTACATACGTCTTATGATCCTAATTGTTTCATCCCTTCCTATTGTCCTTTTAACTTTATTCCCCTTCCATTTTTGATGTATAGAAAATACATCAACCGACCGTATTCACATTCTTAACTTCGTTCTTTGAAATGTTCTCCCTCCCATTAGGGACTCCCCGTCAGATTGAGTTGTTTTTCATAGCACTCTTTGTATATTTATTGGGCCTATATTCTACATCTGAGAGAAAACATGCAGTGTTTGGTTTCAGAACCTGGCTAATTTCACTTAAGATAATGTCCATTTCCATCCATTTCTCTGCAAAGGATAAAATCTCATTCTTTATTGTGGCTGAATCAAATTCCATTGAAAATTCTTGTTTTTCTAATTTACAGATAAAAAGAAAGTTATGCAGTGACACAGATTATCAGGAAATTACCACATGGTTTCTGTTCCACTGGAATTTCAGATTCCACAAACTCAGGTGAGTTAAGGAGCATGTTTGATGAGAGATCTTTCTCTGTGAGATAAACAACTCCCATACCCCCGCTTCTAGCAGTGACTGAGTTGAGGACGAGTTCATGAGCCCTGGGTCCCTTAGCATGTATGTATCATTGAAGCATTGTTTGTCAGCACCCCAGCAAATGCACTGGTAGGATTTTTGCAGAGGCCATAGATGCTTTATTGCAGGGCAGATGTCAAGATGCCCCTGGGCTTTCAGTGTAAGCCCCTGAGTTTATGGAGGCCTCTTGGATGCCACCAGTAGTTAGCAGATGGGCCTGTCATCTTCCATGTGTTAGTTACCTATATGTGTGTAACAAATTCCTCCAACTTTTAGCATAGTAAACAAGAAAACATAATTCACTCATTTTCTGTGGGTCAGGCATTTGGGAAGTGCCCAGTTGATCAAAAGTGACCCAAAATGTTAGTAGAATAGGAGAAGCCAAACTGACCTTATATGTCATTTAGACCAACCTTCTTATTTGATAGGGAAATGTATGCAGAGAGTTTGAATGATTACCTGTGCTGGTGCAGCTATTTTCAGAGGTGTTTGGAGCACAGGGCTCTGTTCCTCACATCTGCTGTTGGGTGATGTGAGTGTTATGTCAGTGCTATAATGTTTGTGTGGAGGTATGAGGTCATGAGAACTAACATGCATAGTCAGTCATTTGGGTGTTAGTTTGTGGGAAACCTGGCCGATTCAGTTTGGTTGTGTAACTTCTGTCTGTGAAGGTCAGTGAAATGAACACAATGATTAAAAACACTTTTTTCCATTCCTGAGTTTTAACAAACTTACTGTAGTGGGGGTACATTGTGACTTTTGCCAAAGTTCTTATAATATGCCATAGTTGAATTCATCCCTCCACATTCTCCTTTATTCTCTCTCACCGTATTCCTGGAATAGTTTCATCACGTCTCGTTTTTCCATTTTCATACATGAGTATATAATATTTATACCATATCCTACACCCTTTCCTTATATCCTCACCCCTCCCACAAGTAACAACTCCCTATACAGGACCTATTTTCCATTTCTGTTACCAAAAATCCCTTTTTGTGTTTATTTTGTTTTAGTGTGGGGAGCAGAACTGGGGCTTGAACTCAGGGACTCTACCTTGAGGCAGTTCACCAGCCGTTTTTTTGTGATAGGTGTTTCTGAGACAGGGTCTTGCAAACTATTTGCCCAAGCTGTGTTTGAACCAAGATCTTCCTTATCTCTCCCTTCTGAGTCACAGGGACTGCGGGTGTGAGCCACTGGTGACCCGCACGTTTTTGTTTGTTTAATTAAGATAGCTATTCGGGATGTTTCATTGTGACATTTGCTCATACATATATAGCTCTATGCATATATATATATATATGTACACGTTATAACACAAATTGGGTCATTCCCTCTATTTTTTGCTTTTCTACTTTATTCTCCTTCTTATGGTAGTTTCAAAAGTTTTTAAAATTCTGCATTCCTCTACAGAAAGTACAACAACCATATTGACCTGGTTAACCTCCTCCTTTTACCCTCTCTCTCTCATAAATGAGCTCCCCTTAGACCTGTTGTTCATACTACTGCTTGTATGTGTGTCAGGTCTCTAGTGCATGTGTGAGAAAAAACATGTGGCCTTTGGTTTCCCCAACCTGACTAATTTAACTTAAGGTGATGTTCTCTAGTTCCATCCATTTACCTGCAAACAACAAAATTTCATGCATATTTAAGGCTGAATAAAATTCCATTGTGTGTAAATGCCACAGTTTTGGATCCATGTATCAGTTGTGAGGCATCTTGGCTGTTTACATATGTTAGCTGTTGTGAGTAATGCTGCAGTAAACATGGATGTGCAGGTGTCTGTCTTGTTACCTGGCTTGCATTCATTCAGGTATATCCCTATGAATGATAATGCTGGATCACACAGCAATTCTACTTTGAGTTTCGAGAAGCCTCCATATTGTTTTCCACAGTTGTTGTACTAATTTGCATTCCCACTAACTGCATATGAGGGTTCCTTTTTTTTAGACATCCTTGAAAACATTAGTTGTTTGTATTCTTGATAGCCATTACAATGGGAGTGGTTTGGAATCTTGGTATGGTTTTCATTTTTGTTTTCTTTCTGACGAGCGATGGTGAGCATTTCTTTATGTAGTTGTAGGTCCTTTGGACTTCTGCCTTGGAACAAGCTCTGTTAAGTTCATTTGTGTATTTCTTCATTGGGTCACTGATTTTTACGGGAATTTAGTTTTTGAGTATATTCTCGGTATTAATTTCAGTCAGATGTATACCTGGCAAAGATTTCCCCATTCTGGAGCCTTGGTTTCTGCTTCTATTCCTCACCACGTCATCTCAAGGTGTGGTTCTAGTGGACTGGCAAGGGAGGAAAAGGTTCCATGGAGGCACAGCACAGACACCTGTTCATCTGATATAAATTCTTCTCTGGTCTGCAGAGTACATCAAAGCACAGGCAGTGAAGGTTGGAAGGAATTCACCTCATTCACCGGTGTTTCCAGGTGTTCATAAGTATGGGTTCTGCTGAAAGGTACTTTTTTTTGATGAAAGCCCAGAAATTGACTTCCACAAAGTAGTTAATATTCATGGGTCACATTCATTGTGTGGGTGTGTTTGTGTGTGGGGCCGCATGTGTGGTTGAAAATAGTTCCTGGATCATTGTCCGTGGATGCTGTGTTCCTAATAATGCCAGTCAGGAATGCTCCTTCGGAAGGCAGTAATTTTGGGTTTTTCTCTGTGTTGTTACTCCCTAGGTAAACTGTAATCAATTCACTGAGGAGGAAGGATTCAGGGATCCTTGAATATGTGCAGGGTATGTGAGGCTATCGTGATGCATATATGTATGTGCCTCGTTACCCTGCTAGAAGTGATTTGAGTTCAAGTGATGGCTTTGGACACTGACTCTCGATTAGCCTTTAGTTGTTCCTTGGCATAATGGTGGTAGTATGTCTTCCTTCCAAGGACAATGTTGGAACTGATGTCACTTCTTGGGTTTTTCTAAGTTTGATCCTTCCTAAAGTGCTTAAAGTGTCGCCTCAGTAGGGTAACGCCAGGATTTCAGCCTTTGCAGATAACATTCGACTTGCGTTGAATAGAGGCCAGGTTCCTGGGTGTCTGTGTCTACCTTTCTGTGTGCCTTTCTTGTGTGTATGTGTCTGTCTTTGTCTGTGTGCTTAATATTTCTCATTTGTTCATGTATTAATTTCTTTGCTATTTGTCATAAATTCTCATATTACCAATTGTTTCACACTCTTTGAGTGTATCCGCTGCTTAGGCATGCAGAAGTGTCTTTGAATCAAAATCTATCATTAACGTTGAGGAAATAGACGGAACGAACAAGGCTGGGTGATGTTCTATGACTTCTGGTCTTGCACAAAGTTGTAATTAACTCCATAGAATGTAAGAAATTCACATACAAGATAAATATTAGTATGTCACTCATTCTCTGTGTGTGAGTGTGTGTGGGATGTTTGTTGTTTAGTTTCCCAACACTGGTTGGTAGAATATAGGTTCCTTCCCCAAGTCACTTGAGGAACAGCCTTGTGTGGCACTGACTTTATGTCTTGGGTTCCATGAATGAAAGGTGAACTGTGATGTCCCTCAGAGAACCATTGCAGATTTGAATGTCCTTCCTGAGAGTTTCATGTTTATTCCATAGGTTGTGGTGTTCCTGAAATCTGCCATTCTTCCGAGAGGTGGTAAGCATTTCAGTCACTAGAGAACCCTAAGCATTCCTTGGCTATAGCGTGTGTGTGCCTGTGTACTTCTCAGATCAAAGTGAAGTAATTTCTGTGTCGTTAGGAAGTGAATTCTTGTGGTGACCTTGAGGCTCTTGGCAGCCAGTGTGTGCTTTTGCGTGTTTTGTTCAAGTGAGGAACACTGTAGGCTGGAAGACAGCCCCAGGCCCTCACTCTGTGATATTTTGGGTCAGTTAAGGGAATACCCTCCCAGATGATGGGAGATGTAGTTCTGAGAAGGAAGTTGCCTCATCCAAGGTTCAGGGAGTTTTCCTGGCTTATTTACCTTCAAAGGGCTTGAGGTGTTTGTGTACTCACCAGGTGAAAGCCTTCCTGTCCTCCAAAGTGTGGGGTCCAGATTGGGAGTAGTTTGGAAGAAGTCAGAAATGTCATGCCAGTTGAACCTTGAATGATCTGAGGAGGGAACGTGGAGGAGAAAAGCAATTCCCAGATCACAAGTTCTTGCCAGGAAACTGCCACACAAATGGCTGGAGACTGAAGGGAGAGGGGCCATAGAGGCAGTGCTTACGTGGTCTGACCAATCAGGACAGACTTGGTTGTGATGTCACAGTGGGATCCCAGCCACTGCAACATACACATTCCCGAGGCAGCTCCTGCCTGGCCTCTTGCTATGGTAGCGCAGCCAGCCAAGCATGGAGAAGCTGGAGGTAGGTGCCACTGTCTCGTGTGGAAGACTTCTCTTTTATTTGGGTCCTCGATATACGGGGCACACGTGGCCTGAGCACACGGGTGACCTGAGCATCCTAGGATCGGGTGATACCATTCCTCAGTAGAGATCTTCATAAACTTTTTTGGTTTTGGTGGAACTGTTGGGACTGGTAATACTGGCGTTGAAACTCAATGCTTTTCACTTGCAAAGCAGTTGCTCTACCCTTTTAGCAACACCTCCTGTCAAACTTCCATAAATCTTTAGATTAAAGAAGTACAGTGAACCCCGAAAAGAATAAACAGAGCCAAACCATCCAACACCAATCACTATATTGTTTAGGAATGGATCGGTATGTGATAAAAAACCCATAGTAATGTACCAGAAATTTGGGCTGTTTGCCCGTGACGTATACCTGCATTTCTCTCACCTCAGCAGGTAGAAACAGGAGGATCGCAGTTGAAACCAGCTCTTGCAAATATTTTCCACAAGCCTCTGTTGAAAATACTCAACGCACAGAAGGTGTGCTGGAGTGGTATGGTTTTTCTTTTTTGAAATATTGTTTATTGAGTACTGTTGTACTGGGTATATGTTGTTACATTTACAAAAGTTTTTTACACTATGTCATAGTTAAAATCATCCCTTCCATCATTTTCCTTTATTATCTCCCTCCCTATTCCTGGAATAGTTTCACAGGTCTCATGTTTCCATTTTCATACATGAGTACACAATATTTCCATCCTATTCACCCTCACAACCATTTACTAATAATCCTCCCTGCTCCCAATGTAACTAACCGCGAGACAAGACCAGGTTTACTTTCTTGTGTTGTGTTTTTTATTAGTTTATATGTTTGTGTTTGGTGGGACTGGGTCTGTTTTCTTCTTTTGAAAAAAAATGATATTTTTTTGTTTAAGATGGGTCTATAGGGAGTTTCACTGTGACATTTCCATGTACATACGTCTTATGATCCTAATTGTTTCATCCCTTCCTGTTGTCCTTTTTACTTTATTCCCCTTCCATTTTTGATGTATAGAAAATACATCAACCGACCGTATTCACATTCTTAACTTCGTTCTTTGAAATGTTCTCCCTCCCATTAGGGACTCCCCGTCAGATTGAGTTGTTTTTCATAGCACTCTTTGTATATTTATTGGGCCTATATTCTACATCTGAGAGAAAACATGCAGTGTTTGGTTTCAGAACCTGGCTAATTTCACTTAAGATAATCTCCATTGCCATCCATTTCTCTGCAAAGGATAAAATCTCATTCTTTATTGTGGCTGAATCAAATTCCATTGAAAATTCTTGTTTTTCTAATTTACAGATAAAAAGAAAGTTATGCAGTGACACAGATTATCAGGAAATTACCACATGGTTTCTGTTCCACTGGAATTTCAGATTCCACAAACTCAGGTGAGTTAAGGAGCATGTTTGATGAGAGATCTTTCTCTGTGTGATAAACAACTCCCATACCCCCGCTTCTAGCAGTGACTGAGTTGAGGACGAGTTCATGAGCCCTGGGTCCCTTAGCATGTATGTATCATTGAAGCATTGTTTGTCAGCACCCCAGCAAATGCACTGGTAGGATTTTTGCAGAGGCCATAGATGCTTTATTGCAGGGCAGATGTCAAGATGCCCCTGGGCTTTCAGTGTAAGCCCCTGAGTTTATGGAGGCCTCTTGGATGCCACCAGTAGTTAGCAGATGGGCCTGTCATCTTCCATGTGTTAGTTACCTATATGTGTGTAACAAATTCCTCCAACTTTTAGCATAGTAAACAAGAAAACATAATTCACTCATTTTCTGTGGGTCAGGCATTTGGGAAGTGCCCAGTTGAGCAAAAGTGACCCAAAATGTTAGTAGAATAGGAGAAGCCAAACTGACCTTATATGTCATTTAGACCAACCTTCTTATTTGATAGGGAAATGTATGCAGAGAGTTTGAATGATTACCTGTGCTGGTGCAGCTATTTTCAGAGGTGTTTGGAGCACAGGGCTCTGTTCCTCACATCTGCTGTTGGGTGATGTGAGTGTGATGTCAGTGCTATAATGTTTGTGTGGAGGTATGAGGTCATGAGAACTAACATGCATAGTCAGTCATTTGGGTGTTAGTTTGTGGGAAACCTGGCCGATTCAGTTTGGTTGTGTAACTTCTGTCTGTGAAGGTCAGTGAAATGAACACAATGATTAAAAACACTTTTTTCCATTCCTGAGTTTTAACAAACTTACTGTAGTGGGGGTACATTGTGACTTTTGCCAAAGTTCTTATAATATGCCATAGTTGAATTCATCCCTCCACATTCTCCTTTATTCTCTCTCACCGTGTTCCTGGAATAGTTTCATCACGTCTCGTTTTTCCATTTTCATACATGAGTATATAATATTTATACCATATCCTACACCCTTTCCTTATATCCTCACCCCTCCCACAAGTAACAACTCCCTATACAGGACCTATTTTCCATTTCTGTTACCAAAAATCCCTTTTTGTGTTTATTTTGTTTTAGTGTGGGGAGCAGAACTGGGGCTTGAACTCAGGGACTCTACCTTGAGGCAGTTCACCAGCCGTTTTTTTGTGATAGGTGTTTCTGAGACAGGGTCTTGCAAACTATTTGCCCAAGCTGTGTTTGAACCAAGATCTTCCTTATCTCTCCCTTCTGAGTCACAGGGACTGCGGGTGTGAGCCACTGGTGACCCGCACGTTTTTGTTTGTTTAATTAAGATAGCTATTCGGGATGTTTCATTGTGACATTTGCTCATACATATATAGCTCTATGCATATATATATATGTACACGTTATAACACAAATTGGGTCATTCCCTCTATTTTTTGCTTTTCTACTTTATTCTCCTTCTTATGGTAGTTTCAAAAGTTTTTAAAATTCTGCATTCCTCTACAGAAAGTACAACAACCATATTGACCTGGTTAACCTCCTCCTTTTACCCTCTCTCTCTCATAAATGAGCTCCCCTTAGACCTGTTGTTCATACTACTGCTTGTATGTGTGTCAGGTCTCTAGTGCATGTGTGAGAAAAAACATGTGGCCTTTGGTTTCCCCAACCTGACTAATTTAACTTAAGGTGATGTTCTCTAGTTCCATCCATTTACCTGCAAACAACAAAATTTCATGCATATTTAAGGCTGAATAAAATTCCATTGTGTGTAAATGCCACAGTTTTGGATCCATGTATCAGTTGTGAGGCATCTTGGCTGTTTACATATGTTAGCTGTTGTGAGTAATGCTGCAGTAAACATGGATGTGCAGGTGTCTGTCTTGTTACCTGGCTTGCATTCATTCAGGTATATCCCTATGAATGATAATGCTGGATCACACAGCAATTCTACTTTGAGTTTCGAGAAGCCTCCATATTGTTTTCCACAGTTGTTGTACTAATTTGCATTCCCACTAACTGCATATGAGGGTTCCTTTTTTTTAGACATCCTTGAAAACATTAGTTGTTTGTATTCTTGATAGCCATTACAATGGGAGTGGTTTGGAATCTTGGTATGGTTTTCATTTTTGTTTTCTTTCTGACGAGCGATGGTGAGCATTTCTTTATGTAGTTGTAGGTCCTTTGGACTTCTGCCTTGGAACAAGCTCTGTTAAGTTCATTTGTGTATTTCTTCATTGGGTCACTGATTTTTACGGGAATTTAGTTTTTGAGTATATTCTCGGTATTAATTTCAGTCAGATGTATACCTGGCAAAGATTTCCCCATTCTGGAGCCTTGGTTTCTGCTTCTATTCCTCACCACGTCATCTCAAGGTGTGGTTCTAGTGGACTGGCAAGGGAGGAAAAGGTTCCATGGAGGCACAGCACAGACACCTGTTGATCTGATATAAATTCTTCTCTGGTCTGCAGAGTACATCAAAGCACAGGCAGTGAAGGTTGGAAGGAATTCACCTCATTCACCGGTGTTTCCAGGTGTTCATAAGTATGGGTTCTGCTGAAAGGTACTTTTTTTTGATGAAAGCCCAGAAATTGACTTCCACAAAGTAGTTAATATTCATGGGTCACATTCATTGTGTGGGTGTGTTTGTGTGTGGGGCCGCATGTGTGGTTGAAAATAGTTCCTGGATCATTGTCCGTGGATGCTGTGTTCCTAATAATGCCAGTCAGGAATGCTCCTTCGGAAGGCAGTAATTTTGGGTTTTTCTCTGTGTTGTTACTCCCTAGGTAAACTGTAATCAATTCACTGAGGAGGAAAGATTCAGGGATCCTTGAATATGTGCAGGGTATGTGAGGCTATCGTGATGCATATATGTATGTGCCTCGTTACCCTGCTAGAAGTGATTTGAGTTCAAGTGATGGCTTTGGACACTGACTCTCGATTAGCCTTTAGTTGTTCCTTGGCATAATGGTGGTAGTATGTCTTCCTTCCAAGGACAATGTTGGAACTGATGTCACTTCTTGGGTTTTTCTAAGTTTGATCCTTCCTAAAGTGCTTAAAGTGTCGCCTCAGTAGGGTAACGCCAGGATTTCAGCCTTTGCAGATAACATTCGACTTGCGTTGAATAGAGGCCAGGTTCCTGGGTGTCTGTGTCTACCTTTCTGTGTGCCTTTCTTGTGTGTATGTGTCTGTCTTTGTCTGTGTGCTTAATATTTCTCATTTGTTCATGTATTAATTTCTTTGCTATTTGTCATAAATTCTCATATTACCAATTGTTTCACACTCTTTGAGTGTATCCGCTGCTTAGGCATGCAGAAGTGTCTTTGAATCAAAATCTATCATTAACGTTGAGGAAATAGACGGAACGAACAAGGCTGGGTGATGTTCTATGACTTCTGGTCTTGCACAAAGTTGTAATTAACTCCATAGAATGTAAGAAATTCACATACAAGATAAATATTAGTATGTCACTCATTCTCTGTGTGTGAGTGTGTGTGGGATGTTTGTTGTTTAGTTTCCCAACACTGGTTGGTAGAATATAGGTTCCTTCCCCAAGTCACTTGAGGAACAGCCTTGTGTGGCACTGACTTTATGTCTTGGGTTCCATGAATGAAAGGTGAACTGTGATGTCCCTCAGAGAACCATTGCAGATTTGAATGTCCTTCCTGAGAGTTTCATGTTTATTCCATAGGTTGTGGTGTTCCTGAAATCTGCCATTCTTCCGAGAGGTGGTAAGCATTTCAGTCACTAGAGAACCCTAAGCATTCCTTGGCTATAGCGTGTGTGTGCCTGTGTACTTCTCAGATCAAAGTGAAGTAATTTCTGTGTCGTTAGGAAGTGAATTCTTGTGGTCACCTTGAGGCTCTTGGCAGCCAGTGTGTGCTTTTGCGTGTTTTGTTCAAGTGAGGAACACTGTAGGCTGGAAGACAGCCCCAGGCCCTCACTCTGTGATATTTTGGGTCAGTTAAGGGAATACCCTCCCAGATGATGGGAGATGTAGTTCTGAGAAGGAAGTTGCCTCATCCAAGGTTCAGGGAGTTTTCCTGGCTTATTTACCTTCAAAGGGCTTGAGGTGTTTGTGTACTCACCAGGTGAAAGCCTTCCTGTCCTCCAAAGTGTGGGGTCCAGATTGGGAGTAGTTTGGAAGAAGTCAGAAATGTCATGCCAGTTGAACCTTGAATGATCTGAGGAGGGAACGTGGAGGAGAAAAGCAATTCCCAGATCACAAGTTCTTGCCAGGAAACTGCCACACAAATGGCTGGAGACTGAAGGGAGAGGGGCCATAGAGGCAGTGCTTACGTGGTCTGACCAATCAGGACAGACTTGGTTGTGATGTCACAGTGGGATCCCAGCCACTGCAACATACACATTCCCGAGGCAGCTCCTGCCTGGCCTCTTGCTATGGTAGCGCAGCCAGCCAAGCATGGAGAAGCTGGAGGTAGGTGCCACTGTCTCGTGTGGAAGACTTCTCTTTTATTTGGGTCCTCGATATACGGGGCACACGTGGCCTGAGCACACGGGTGACCTGAGCATCCTAGGATCGGGTGATACCATTCCTCAGTAGAGATCTTCATAAACTTTTTTGGTTTTGGTGGAACTGTTGGGACTGGTAATACTGGCGTTGAAACTCAATGCTTTACACTTGCAAAGCAGTTGCTCTACCCTTTTAGCAACACCTCCTGTCAAACTTCCATAAATCTTTAGATTAAAGAAGTACAGTGAACCCCGAAAAGAATAAACAGAGCCAAACCATCCAACACCAATCACTATATTGTTTAGGAATGGATCGGTATGTGATAAAAAACCCATAGTAATGTACCAGAAATTTGGGCTGTTTGCCCGTGACGTATACCTGCATTTCTCTCACCTCAGCAGGTAGAAACAGGAGGATCGCAGTTCAAACCAGCTCTTGCAAATATTTTCCACAAGCCTCTGTTGAAAATACTCAACGCACAGAAGGTGTGCTGGAGTGGTATGGTTTTTCTTTTTTGAAATATTGTTTATTGAGTACTGTTGTACTGGGTATATGTTGTTACATTTACAAAAGTTTTTTACACTATGTCATAGTTAAAATCATCCCTTCCATCATTTTCCTTTATTATCTCCCTCCCTATTCCTGGAATAGTTTCACAGGTCTCATGTTTCCATTTTCATACATGAGTACACAATATTTCCATCCTATTCACCCTCACAACCATTTACTAATAATCCTCCCTGCTCCCAATGTAACTAACCGCGAGACAAGACCAGGTTTACTTTCTTGTGTTGTGTTTTTTATTAGTTTATATGTTTGTGTTTGGTGGGACTGGGTCTGTTTTCTTCTTTTGAAAAAAAATGATATTTTTTTGTTTAAGATGGGTCTATAGGGAGTTTCACTGTGACATTTCCATGTACATACGTCTTATGATCCTAATTGTTTCATCCCTTCCTGTTGTCCTTTTTACTTTATTCCCCTTCCATTTTTGATGTATAGAAAATACATCAACCGACCGTATTCACATTCTTAACTTGGTTCTTTGAAATGTTCTCCCTCCCATTAGGGACTCCCCGTCAGATTGAGTTGTTTTTCATAGCACTCTTTGTATATTTATTGGGCCTATATTCTACATCTGAGAGAAAACATGCAGTGTTTGGTTTCAGAACCTGGCTAATTTCACTTAAGATAATCTCCATTGCCATCCATTTCTCTGCAAAGGATAAAATCTCATTCTTTATTGTGGCTGAATCAAATTCCATTGAAAATTCTTGTTTTTCTAATTTACAGATAAAAAGAAAGTTATGCAGTGACACAGATTATCAGGAAATTACCACATGGTTTCTGTTCCACTGGAATTTCAGATTCCACAAACTCAGGTGAGTTAAGGAGCATGTTTGATCAGAGATCTTTCTTTGTGAGATAAACAACTCCCATACCCCCGCTTCTAGCAGTGACTGAGTTGAGGACGAGTTCATGAGCCCTGGGTCCCTTAGCATGTATGTATCATTGAAGCATTGTTTGTCAGCACCCCAGCAAATGCACTGGTAGGATTTTTGCAGAGGCCATAGATGCTTTATTGCAGGGCAGATGTCAAGATGCCCCTGGGCTTTCAGTGTAAGCCCCTGAGTTTATGGAGGCCTCTTGGATGCCACCAGTAGTTAGCAGATGGGCCTGTCATCTTCCATGTGTTAGTTACCTATATGTGTGTAACAAATTCCTCCAACTTTTAGCATAGTAAACAAGAAAACATAATTCACTCATTTTCTGTGGGTCAGGCATTTGGGAAGTGCCCAGTTGATCAAAAGTGACCCAAAATGTTAGTAGAATAGGAGAAGCCAAACTGACCTTATATGTCATTTAGACCAACCTTCTTATTTGATAGGGAAATGTATGCAGAGAGTTTGAATGATTACCTGTGCTGGTGCAGCTATTTTCAGAGGTGTTTGGAGCACAGGGCTCTGTTCCTCACATCTGCTGTTGGGTGATGTGAGTGTGATGTCAGTGCTATAATGTTTGTGTGGAGGTATGAGGTCATGAGAACTAACATGCATAGTCAGTCATTTGGGTGTTAGTTTGTGGGAAACCTGGCCGATTCAGTTTGGTTGTGTAACTTCTGTCTGTGAAGGTCAGTGAAATGAACACAATGATTAAAAACACTTTTTTCCATTCCTGAGTTTTAACAAACTTACTGTAGTGGGGGTACATTGTGACTTTTGCCAAAGTTCTTATAATATGCCATAGTTGAATTCATCCCTCCACATTCTCCTTTATTCTCTCTCACCGTGTTCCTGGAATAGTTTCATCACGTCTCGTTTTTCCATTTTCATACATGAGTATATAATATTTATACCATATCCTACACCCTTTCCTTATATCCTCACCCCTCCCACAAGTAACAACTCCCTATACAGGACCTATTTTCCATTTCTGTTACCAAAAATCCCTTTTTGTGTTTATTTTGTTTTAGTGTGGGGAGCAGAACTGGGGCTTGAACTCAGGGACTCTACCTTGAGGCAGTTCACCAGCCGTTTTTTTGTGATAGGTGTTTCTGAGACAGGGTCTTGCAAACTATTTGCCCAAGCTGTGTTTGAACCAAGATCTTCCTTATCTCTCCCTTCTGAGTCACAGGGACTGCGGGTGTGAGCCACTGGTGACCCGCACGTTTTTGTTTGTTTAATTAAGATAGCTATTCGGGATGTTTCATTGTGACATTTGCTCATACATATATAGCTCTATGCATATATATATATGTACACGTTATAACACAAATTGGGTCATTCCCTCTATTTTTTGCTTTTCTACTTTATTCTCCTTCTTATGGTAGTTTCAAAAGTTTTTAAAATTCTGCATTCCTCTACAGAAAGTACAACAACCATATTGACCTGGTTAACCTCCTCCTTTTACCCTCTCTCTCTCATAAATGAGCTCCCCTTAGACCTGTTGTTCATACTACTGCTTGTATGTGTGTCAGGTCTCTAGTGCATGTGTGAGAAAAAACATGTGGCCTTTGGTTTCCCCAACCTGACTAATTTAACTTAAGGTGATGTTCTCTAGTTCCATCCATTTACCTGCAAACAACAAAATTTCATGCATATTTAAGGCTGAATAAAATTCCATTGTGTGTAAATGCCACAGTTTTGGATCCATGTATCAGTTGTGAGGCATCTTGGCTGTTTACATATGTTAGCTGTTGTGAGTAATGCTGCAGTAAACATGGATGTGCAGGTGTCTGTCTTGTTACCTGGCTTGCATTCATTCAGGTATATCCCTATGAATGATAATGCTGGATCACACAGCAATTCTACTTTGAGTTTCGAGAAGCCTCCATATTGTTTTCCACAGTTGTTGTACTAATTTGCATTCCCACTAACTGCATATGAGGGTTCCTTTTTTTTAGACATCCTTGAAAACATTAGTTGTTTGTATTCTTGATAGCCATTACAATGGGAGTGGTTTGGAATCTTGGTATGGTTTTCATTTTTGTTTTCTTTCTGACGAGCGATGGTGAGCATTTCTTTATGTAGTTGTAGGTCCTTTGGACTTCTGCCTTGGAACAAGCTCTGTTAAGTTCATTTGTGTATTTCTTCATTGGGTCACTGATTTTTACGGGAATTTAGTTTTTGAGTATATTCTCGGTATTAATTTCAGTCAGATGTATACCTGGCAAAGATTTCCCCATTCTGGAGCCTTGGTTTCTGCTTCTATTCCTCACCACGTCATCTCAAGGTGTGGTTCTAGTGGACTGGCAAGGGAGGAAAAGGTTCCATGGAGGCACAGCACAGACACCTGTTGATCTGATATAAATTCTTCTCTGGTCTGCAGAGTACATCAAAGCACAGGCAGTGAAGGTTGGAAGGAATTCACCTCATTCACCGGTGTTTCCAGGTGTTCATAAGTATGGGTTCTGCTGAAAGGTACTTTTTTTTGATGAAAGCCCAGAAATTGACTTCCACAAAGTAGTTAATATTCATGGGTCACATTCATTGTGTGGGTGTGTTTGTGTGTGGGGCCGCATGTGTGGTTGAAAATAGTTCCTGGATCATTGTCCGTGGATGCTGTGTTCCTAATAATGCCAGTCAGGAATGCTCCTTCGGAAGGCAGTAATTTTGGGTTTTTCTCTGTGTTGTTACTCCCTAGGTAAACTGTAATCAATTCACTGAGGAGGAAAGATTCAGGGATCCTTGAATATGTGCAGGGTATGTGAGGCTATCGTGATGCATATATGTATGTGCCTCGTTACCCTGCTAGAAGTGATTTGAGTTCAAGTGATGGCTTTGGACACTGACTCTCGATTAGCCTTTAGTTGTTCCTTGGCATAATGGTGGTAGTATGTCTTCCTTCCAAGGACAATGTTGGAACTGATGTCACTTCTTGGGTTTTTCTAAGTTTGATCCTTCCTAAAGTGCTTAAAGTGTCGCCTCAGTAGGGTAACGCCAGGATTTCAGCCTTTGCAGATAACATTCGACTTGCGTTGAATAGAGGCCAGGTTCCTGGGTGTCTGTGTCTACCTTTCTGTGTGCCTTTCTTGTGTGTATGTGTCTGTCTTTGTCTGTGTGCTTAATATTTCTCATTTGTTCATGTATTAATTTCTTTGCTATTTGTCATAAATTCTCATATTACCAATTGTTTCACACTCTTTGAGTGTATCCGCTGCTTAGGCATGCAGAAGTGTCTTTGAATCAAAATCTATCATTAACGTTGAGGAAATAGACGGAACGAACAAGGCTGGGTGATGTTCTATGACTTCTGGTCTTGCACAAAGTTGTAATTAACTCCATAGAATGTAAGAAATTCACATACAAGATAAATATTAGTATGTCACTCATTCTCTGTGTGTGAGTGTGTGTGGGATGTTTGTTGTTTAGTTTCCCAACACTGGTTGGTAGAATATAGGTTCCTTCCCCAAGTCACTTGAGGAACAGCCTTGTGTGGCACTGACTTTATGTCTTGGGTTCCATGAATGAAAGGTGAACTGTGATGTCCCTCAGAGAACCATTGCAGATTTGAATGTCCTTCCTGAGAGTTTCATGTTTATTCCATAGGTTGTGGTGTTCCTGAAATCTGCCATTCTTCCGAGAGGTGGTAAGCATTTCAGTCACTAGAGAACCCTAAGCATTCCTTGGCTATAGCGTGTGTGTGCCTGTGTACTTCTCAGATCAAAGTGAAGTAATTTCTGTGTCGTTAGGAAGTGAATTCTTGTGGTCACCTTGAGGCTCTTGGCAGCCAGTGTGTGCTTTTGCGTGTTTTGTTCAAGTGAGGAACACTGTAGGCTGGAAGACAGCCCCAGGCCCTCACTCTGTGATATTTTGGGTCAGTTAAGGGAATACCCTCCCAGATGATGGGAGATGTAGTTCTGAGAAGGAAGTTGCCTCATCCAAGGTTCAGGGAGTTTTCCTGGCTTATTTACCTTCAAAGGGCTTGAGGTGTTTGTGTACTCACCAGGTGAAAGCCTTCCTGTCCTCCAAAGTGTGGGGTCCAGATTGGGAGTAGTTTGGAAGAAGTCAGAAATGTCATGCCAGTTGAACCTTGAATGATCTGAGGAGGGAACGTGGAGGAGAAAAGCAATTCCCAGATCACAAGTTCTTGCCAGGAAACTGCCACACAAATGGCTGGAGACTGAAGGGAGAGGGGCCATAGAGGCAGTGCTTACGTGGTCTGACCAATCAGGACAGACTTGGTTGTGATGTCACAGTGGGATCCCAGCCACTGCAACATACACATTCCCGAGGCAGCTCCTGCCTGGCCTCTTGCTATGGTAGCGCAGCCAGCCAAGCATGGAGAAGCTGGAGGTAGGTGCCACTGTCTCGTGTGGAAGACTTCTCTTTTATTTGGGTCCTCGATATACGGGGCACACGTGGCCTGAGCACACGGGTGACCTGAGCATCCTAGGATCGGGTGATACCATTCCTCAGTAGAGATCTTCATAAACTTTTTTGGTTTTGGTGGAACTGTTGGGACTGGTAATACTGGCGTTGAAACTCAATGCTTTACACTTGCAAAGCAGTTGCTCTACCCTTTTAGCAACACCTCCTGTCAAACTTCCATAAATCTTTAGATTAAAGAAGTACAGTGAACCCCGAAAAGAATAAACAGAGCCAAACCATCCAACACCAATCACTATATTGTTTAGGAATGGATCGGTATGTGATAAAAAACCCATAGTAATGTACCAGAAATTTGGGCTGTTTGCCCGTGACGTATACCTGCATTTCTCTCACCTCAGCAGGTAGAAACAGGAGGATCGCAGTTCAAACCAGCTCTTGCAAATATTTTCCACAAGCCTCTGTTGAAAATACTCAACGCACAGAAGGTGTGCTGGAGTGGTATGGTTTTTCTTTTTTGAAATATTGTTTATTGAGTACTGTTGTACTGGGTATATGTTGTTACATTTACAAAAGTTTTTTACACTATGTCATAGTTAAAATCATCCCTTCCATCATTTTCCTTTATTATCTCCCTCCCTATTCCTGGAATAGTTTCACAGGTCTCATGTTTCCATTTTCATACATGAGTACACAATATTTCCATCCTATTCACCCTCACAACCATTTACTAATAATCCTCCCTGCTCCCAATGTAACTAACCGCGAGACAAGACCAGGTTTACTTTCTTGTGTTGTGTTTTTTATTAGTTTATATGTTTGTGTTTGGTGGGACTGGGTCTGTTTTCTTCTTTTGAAAAAAAATGATATTTTTTTGTTTAAGATGGGTCTATAGGGAGTTTCACTGTGACATTTCCATGTACATACGTCTTATGATCCTAATTGTTTCATCCCTTCCTGTTGTCCTTTTTACTTTATTCCCCTTCCATTTTTGATGTATAGAAAATACATCAACCGACCGTATTCACATTCTTAACTTGGTTCTTTGAAATGTTCTCCCTCCCATTAGGGACTCAACGTCAGATTGAGTTGTTTTTCATAGCACTCTTTGTATATTTATTGGGCCTATATTCTACATCTGAGAGAAAACATGCAGTGTTTGGTTTCAGAACCTGGCTAATTTCACTTAAGATAATCTCCATTGCCATCCATTTCTCTGCAAAGGATAAAATCTCATTCTTTATTGTGGCTGAATCAAATTCCATTGAAAATTCTTGTTTTTCTAATTTACAGATAAAAAGAAAGTTATGCAGTGACACAGATTATCAGGAAATTACCACATGGTTTCTGTTCCACTGGAATTTCAGATTCCACAAACTCAGGTGAGTTAAGGAGCATGTTTGATCAGAGATCTTTCTTTGTGAGATAAACAACTCCCATACCCCCGCTTCTAGCAGTGACTGAGTTGAGGACGAGTTCATGAGCCCTGGGTCCCTTAGCATGTATGTATCATTGAAGCATTGTTTGTCAGCACCCCAGCAAATGCACTGGTAGGATTTTTGCAGAGGCCATAGATGCTTTATTGCAGGGCAGATGTCAAGATGCCCCTGGGCTTTCAGTGTAAGCCCCTGAGTTTATGGAGGCCTCTTGGATGCCACCAGTAGTTAGCAGATGGGCCTGTCATCTTCCATGTGTTAGTTACCTATATGTGTGTAACAAATTCCTCCAACTTTTAGCATAGTAAACAAGAAAACATAATTCACTCATTTTCTGTGGGTCAGGCATTTGGGAAGTGCCCAGTTGATCAAAAGTGACCCAAAATGTTAGTAGAATAGGAGAAGCCAAACTGACCTTATATGTCATTTAGACCAACCTTCTTATTTGATAGGGAAATGTATGCAGAGAGTTTGAATGATTACCTGTGCTGGTGCAGCTATTTTCAGAGGTGTTTGGAGCACAGGGCTCTGTTCCTCACATCTGCTGTTGGGTGATGTGAGTGTGATGTCAGTGCTATAATGTTTGTGTGGAGGTATGAGGTCATGAGAACTAACATGCATAGTCAGTCATTTGGGTGTTAGTTTGTGGGAAACCTGGCCGATTCAGTTTGGTTGTGTAACTTCTGTCTGTGAAGGTCAGTGAAATGAACACAATGATTAAAAACACTTTTTTCCATTCCTGAGTTTTAACAAACTTACTGTAGTGGGGGTACATTGTGACTTTTGCCAAAGTTCTTATAATATGCCATAGTTGAATTCATCCCTCCACATTCTCCTTTATTCTCTCTCACCGTGTTCCTGGAATAGTTTCATCACGTCTCGTTTTTCCATTTTCATACATGAGTATATAATATTTATACCATATCCTACACCCTTTCCTTATATCCTCACCCCTCCCACAAGTAACAACTCCCTATACAGGACCTATTTTCCATTTCTGTTACCAAAAATCCCTTTTTGTGTTTATTTTGTTTTAGTGTGGGGAGCAGAACTGGGGCTTGAACTCAGGGACTCTACCTTGAGGCAGTTCACCAGCCGTTTTTTTGTGATAGGTGTTTCTGAGACAGGGTCTTGCAAACTATTTGCCCAAGCTGTGTTTGAACCAAGATCTTCCTTATCTCTCCCTTCTGAGTCACAGGGACTGCGGGTGTGAGCCACTGGTGACCCGCACGTTTTTGTTTGTTTAATTAAGATAGCTATTCGGGATGTTTCATTGTGACATTTGCTCATACATATATAGCTCTATGCATATATATATATGTACACGTTATAACACAAATTGGGTCATTCCCTCTATTTTTTGCTTTTCTACTTTATTCTCCTTCTTATGGTAGTTTCAAAAGTTTTTAAAATTCTGCATTCCTCTACAGAAAGTACAACAACCATATTGACCTGGTTAACCTCCTCCTTTTACCCTCTCTCTCTCATAAATGAGCTCCCCTTAGACCTGTTGTTCATACTACTGCTTGTATGTGTGTCAGGTCTCTAGTGCATGTGTGAGAAAAAACATGTGGCCTTTGGTTTCCCCAACCTGACTAATTTAACTTAAGGTGATGTTCTCTAGTTCCATCCATTTACCTGCAAACAACAAAATTTCATGCATATTTAAGGCTGAATAAAATTCCATTGTGTGTAAATGCCACAGTTTTGGATCCATGTATCAGTTGTGAGGCATCTTGGCTGTTTACATATGTTAGCTGTTGTGAGTAATGCTGCAGTAAACATGGATGTGCAGGTGTCTGTCTTGTTACCTGGCTTGCATTCATTCA
Organism: Castor canadensis; assembly: GCF_047511655.1. NCBI lineage: Eukaryota > Metazoa > Chordata > Mammalia > Rodentia > Castoridae > Castor > Castor canadensis. The sequence continues at coordinate 43,121,279 of NC_133399.1, forward strand.
GGTATATCCCTATGAATGATAATGCTGGATCACACAGCAATTCTACTTTGAGTTTCGAGAAGCCTCCATATTGTTTTCCACAGTTGTTGTACTAATTTGCATTCCCACTAACTGCATATGAGGGTTCCTTTTTTTTAGACATCCTTGAAAACATTAGTTGTTTGTATTCTTGATAGCCATTACAATGGGAGTGGTTTGGAATCTTGGTATGGTTTTCATTTTTGTTTTCTTTCTGACGAGCGATGGTGAGCATTTCTTTATGTAGTTGTAGGTCCTTTGGACTTCTGCCTTGGAACAAGCTCTGTTAAGTTCATTTGTGTATTTCTTCATTGGGTCACTGATTTTTACGGGAATTTAGTTTTTGAGTATATTCTCGGTATTAATTTCAGTCAGATGTATACCTGGCAAAGATTTCCCCATTCTGGAGCCTTGGTTTCTGCTTCTATTCCTCACCACGTCATCTCAAGGTGTGGTTCTAGTGGACTGGCAAGGGAGGAAAAGGTTCCATGGAGGCACAGCACAGACACCTGTTGATCTGATATAAATTCTTCTCTGGTCTGCAGAGTACATCAAAGCACAGGCAGTGAAGGTTGGAAGGAATTCACCTCATTCACCGGTGTTTCCAGGTGTTCATAAGTATGGGTTCTGCTGAAAGGTACTTTTTTTTGATGAAAGCCCAGAAATTGACTTCCACAAAGTAGTTAATATTCATGGGTCACATTCATTGTGTGGGTGTGTTTGTGTGTGGGGCCGCATGTGTGGTTGAAAATAGTTCCTGGATCATTGTCCGTGGATGCTGTGTTCCTAATAATGCCAGTCAGGAATGCTCCTTCGGAAGGCAGTAATTTTGGGTTTTTCTCTGTGTTGTTACTCCCTAGGTAAACTGTAATCAATTCACTGAGGAGGAAAGATTCAGGGATCCTTGAATATGTGCAGGGTATGTGAGGCTATCGTGATGCATATATGTATGTGCCTCGTTACCCTGCTAGAAGTGATTTGAGTTCAAGTGATGGCTTTGGACACTGACTCTCGATTAGCCTTTAGTTGTTCCTTGGCATAATGGTGGTAGTATGTCTTCCTTCCAAGGACAATGTTGGAACTGATGTCACTTCTTGGGTTTTTCTAAGTTTGATCCTTCCTAAAGTGCTTAAAGTGTCGCCTCAGTAGGGTAACGCCAGGATTTCAGCCTTTGCAGATAACATTCGACTTGCGTTGAATAGAGGCCAGGTTCCTGGGTGTCTGTGTCTACCTTTCTGTGTGCCTTTCTTGTGTGTATGTGTCTGTCTTTGTCTGTGTGCTTAATATTTCTCATTTGTTCATGTATTAATTTCTTTGCTATTTGTCATAAATTCTCATATTACCAATTGTTTCACACTCTTTGAGTGTATCCGCTGCTTAGGCATGCAGAAGTGTCTTTGAATCAAAATCTATCATTAACGTTGAGGAAATAGACGGAACGAACAAGGCTGGGTGATGTTCTATGACTTCTGGTCTTGCACAAAGTTGTAATTAACTCCATAGAATGTAAGAAATTCACATACAAGATAAATATTAGTATGTCACTCATTCTCTGTGTGTGAGTGTGTGTGGGATGTTTGTTGTTTAGTTTCCCAACACTGGTTGGTAGAATATAGGTTCCTTCCCCAAGTCACTTGAGGAACAGCCTTGTGTGGCACTGACTTTATGTCTTGGGTTCCATGAATGAAAGGTGAACTGTGATGTCCCTCAGAGAACCATTGCAGATTTGAATGTCCTTCCTGAGAGTTTCATGTTTATTCCATAGGTTGTGGTGTTCCTGAAATCTGCCATTCTTCCGAGAGGTGGTAAGCATTTCAGTCACTAGAGAACCCTAAGCATTCCTTGGCTATAGAGTGTGTGTGCCTGTGTACTTCTCAGATCAAAGTGAAGTAATTTCTGTGTCGTTAGGAAGTGAATTCTTGTGGTCACCTTGAGGCTCTTGGCAGCCAGTGTGTGCTTTTGCGTGTTTTGTTCAAGTGAGGAACACTGTAGGCTGGAAGACAGCCCCAGGCCCTCACTCTGTGATATTTTGGGTCAGTTAAGGGAATACCCTCCCAGATGATGGGAGATGTAGTTCTGAGAAGGAAGTTGCCTCATCCAAGGTTCAGGGAGTTTTCCTGGCTTATTTACCTTCAAAGGGCTTGAGGTGTTTGTGTACTCACCAGGTGAAAGCCTTCCTGTCCTCCAAAGTGTGGGGTCCAGATTGGGAGTAGTTTGGAAGAAGTCAGAAATGTCATGCCAGTTGAACCTTGAATGATCTGAGGAGGGAACGTGGAGGAGAAAAGCAATTCCCAGATCACAAGTTCTTGCCAGGAAACTGCCACACAAATGGCTGGAGACTGAAGGGAGAGGGGCCATAGAGGCAGTGCTTACGTGGTCTGACCAATCAGGACAGACTTGGTTGTGATGTCACAGTGGGATCCCAGCCACTGCAACATACACATTCCCGAGGCAGCTCCTGCCTGGCCTCTTGCTATGGTAGCGCAGCCAGCCAAGCATGGAGAAGCTGGAGGTAGGTGCCACTGTCTCGTGTGGAAGACTTCTCTTTTATTTGGGTCCTCGATATACGGGGCACACGTGGCCTGAGCACACGGGTGACCTGAGCATCCTAGGATCGGGTGATACCATTCCTCAGTAGAGATCTTCATAAACTTTTTTGGTTTTGGTGGAACTGTTGGGACTGGTAATACTGGCGTTGAAACTCAATGCTTTACACTTGCAAAGCAGTTGCTCTACCCTTTTAGCAACACCTCCTGTCAAACTTCCATAAATCTTTAGATTAAAGAAGTACAGTGAACCCCGAAAAGAATAAACAGAGCCAAACCATCCAACACCAATCACTATATTGTTTAGGAATGGATCGGTATGTGATAAAAAACCCATAGTAATGTACCAGAAATTTGGGCTGTTTGCCCGTGACGTATACCTGCATTTCTCTCACCTCAGCAGGTAGAAACAGGAGGATCGCAGTTCAAACCAGCTCTTGCAAATATTTTCCACAAGCCTCTGTTGAAAATACTCAACGCACAGAAGGTGTGCTGGAGTGGTATGGTTTTTCTTTTTTGAAATATTGTTTATTGAGTACTGTTGTACTGGGTATATGTTGTTACATTTACAAAAGTTTTTTACACTATGTCATAGTTAAAATCATCCCTTCCATCATTTTCCTTTATTATCTCCCTCCCTATTCCTGGAATAGTTTCACAGGTCTCATGTTTCCATTTTCATACATGAGTACACAATATTTCCATCCTATTCACCCTCACAACCATTTACTAATAATCCTCCCTGCTCCCAATGTAACTAACCGCGAGACAAGACCAGGTTTACTTTCTTGTGTTGTGTTTTTTATTAGTTTATATGTTTGTGTTTGGTGGGACTGGGTCTGTTTTCTTCTTTTGAAAAAAAATGATATTTTTTTGTTTAAGATGGGTCTATAGGGAGTTTCACTGTGACATTTCCATGTACATACGTCTTATGATCCTAATTGTTTCATCCCTTCCTGTTGTCCTTTTTACTTTATTCCCCTTCCATTTTTGATGTATAGAAAATACATCAACCGACCGTATTCACATTCTTAACTTCGTTCTTTGAAATGTTCTCCCTCCCATTAGGGACTCCCCGTCAGATTGAGTTGTTTTTCATAGCACTCTTTGTATATTTATTGGGCCTATATTCTACATCTGAGAGAAAACATGCAGTGTTTGGTTTCAGAACCTGGCTAATTTCACTTAAGATAATCTCCATTGCCATCCATTTCTCTGCAAAGGATAAAATCTCATTCTTTATTGTGGCTGAATCAAATTCCATTGAAAATTCTTGTTTTTCTAATTTACAGATAAAAAGAAAGTTATGCAGTGACACAGATTATCAGGAAATTACCACATGGTTTCTGTTCCACTGGAATTTCAGATTCCACAAACTCAGGTGAGTTAAGGAGCATGTTTGATCAGAGATCTTTCTCTGTGAGATAAACAACTCCCATACCCCCGCTTCTAGCAGTGACTGAGTTGAGGACGAGTTCATGAGCCCTGGGTCCCTTAGCATGTATGTATCATTGAAGCATTGTTTGTCAGCACCCCAGCAAATGCACTGGTAGGATTTTTGCAGAGGCCATAGATGCTTTATTGCAGGGCAGATGTCAAGATGCCCCTGGGCTTTCAGTGTAAGCCCCTGAGTTTATGGAGGCCTCTTGGATGCCACCAGTAGTTAGCAGATGGGCCTGTCATCTTCCATGTGTTAGTTACCTATATGTGTGTAACAAATTCCTCCAACTTTTAGCATAGTAAACAAGAAAACATAATTCACTCATTTTCTGTGGGTCAGGCATTTGGGAAGTGCCCAGTTGATCAAAAGTGACCCAAAATGTTAGTAGAATAGGAGAAGCCAAACTGACCTTATATGTCATTTAGACCAACCTTCTTATTTGATAGGGAAATGTATGCAGAGAGTTTGAATGATTACCTGTGCTGGTGCAGCTATTTTCAGAGGTGTTTGGAGCACAGGGCTCTGTTCCTCACATCTGCTGTTGGGTGATGTGAGTGTGATGTCAGTGCTATAATGTTTGTGTGGAGGTATGAGGTCATGAGAACTAACATGCATAGTCAGTCATTTGGGTGTTAGTTTGTGGGAAACCTGGCCGATTCAGTTTGGTTGTGTAACTTCTGTCTGTGAAGGTCAGTGAAATGAACACAATGATTAAAAACACTTTTTTCCATTCCTGAGTTTTAACAAACTTACTGTAGTGGGGGTACATTGTGACTTTTGCCAAAGTTCTTATAATATGCCATAGTTGAATTCATCCCTCCACATTCTCCTTTATTCTCTCTCACCGTATTCCTGGAATAGTTTCATCACGTCTCGTTTTTCCATTTTCATACATGAGTATATAATATTTATACCATATCCTACACCCTTTCCTTATATCCTCACCCCTCCCACAAGTAACAACTCCCTATACAGGACCTATTTTCCATTTCTGTTACCAAAAATCCCTTTTTGTGTTTATTTTGTTTTAGTGTGGGGAGCAGAACTGGGGCTTGAACTCAGGGACTCTACCTTGAGGCAGTTCACCAGCCGTTTTTTTGTGATAGGTGTTTCTGAGACAGGGTCTTGCAAACTATTTGCCCAAGCTGTGTTTGAACCAAAATCTTCCTTATCTCTCCCTTCTGAGTCACAGGGACTGCGGGTGTGAGCCACTGGTGACCCGCACGTTTTTGTTTGTTTAATTAAGATAGCTATTCGGGATGTTTCATTGTGACATTTGCTCATACATATATAGCTCTATGCATATATATATATATGTACACGTTATAACACAAATTGGGTCATTCCCTCTATTTTTTGCTTTTCTACTTTATTCTCCTTATGGTAGTTTCAAAAGTTTTTAAAATTCTGCATTCCTCTACAGAAAGTACAACAACCATATTGACCTGGTTAACCTCCTCCTTTTACCCTCTCTCTCTCATAAATGAGCTCCCCTTAGACCTGTTGTTCATACTACTGCTTGTATGTGTGTCAGGTCTCTAGTGCATGTGTGAGAAAAAACATGTGGCCTTTGGTTTCCCCAACCTGACTAATTTAACTTAAGGTGATGTTCTCTAGTTCCATCCATTTTCCTGCAAACAACAAAATTTCATGCATATTTAAGGCTGAATAAAATTCCATTGTGTGTAAATGCCACAGTTTTGGATCCATGTATCAGTTGTGAGGCATCTTGGCTGTTTACATATGTTAGCTGTTGTGAGTAATGCTGCAGTAAACATGGATGTGCAGGTGTCTGTCTTGTTACCTGGCTTGCATTCATTCAGGTATATCCCTATGAATGATAATGCTGGATCACACAGCAATTCTACTTTGAGTTTCGAGAAGCCTCCATATTGTTTTCCACAGTTGTTGTACTAATTTGCATTCCCACTAACTGCATATGAGGGTTCCTCTTTTTTAGACATCCTTGAAAACATTAGTTGTTTGTATTCTTGATAGCCATTACAATGGGAGTGGTTTGGAATCTTGGTATGGTTTTCATTTTTGTTTTCTTTCTGACGAGCGATGGTGAGCATTTCTTTATGTAGTTGTAGGTCCTTTGGACTTCTGCCTTGGAACAAGCTCTGTTAAGTTCATTTGTGTATTTCTTCATTGGGTCACTGATTTTTACGGGAATTTAGTTTTTGAGTATATTCTCGGTATTAATTTCAGTCAGATGTATACCTGGCAAAGATTTCCCCATTCTGGAGCCTTGGTTTCTGCTTCTATTCCTCACCACGTCATCTCAAGGTGTGGTTCTAGTGGACTGGCAAGGGAGGAAAAGGTTCCATGGAGGCACAGCACAGACACCTGTTGATCTGATATAAATTCTTCTCTGGTCTGCAGAGTACATCAAAGCACAGGCAGTGAAGGTTGGAAGGAATTCACCTCATTCACCGGTGTTTCCAGGTGTTCATAAGTATGGGTTCTGCTGAAAGGTACTTTTTTTTGATGAAAGCCCAGAAATTGACTTCCACAAAGTAGTTAATATTCATGGGTCACATTCATTGTGTGGGTGTGTTTGTGTGTGGGGCCGCATGTGTGGTTGAAAATAGTTCCTGGATCATTGTCCGTGGATGCTGTGTTCCTAATAATGCCAGTCAGGAATGCTCCTTCGGAAGGCAGTAATTTTGGGTTTTTCTCTGTGTTGTTACTCCCTAGGTAAACTGTAATCAATTCACTGAGGAGGAAAGATTCAGGGATCCTTGAATATGTGCAGGGTATGTGAGGCTATCGTGATGCATATATGTATGTGCCTCGTTACCCTGCTAGAAGTGATTTGAGTTCAAGTGATGGCTTTGGACACTGACTCTCGATTAGCCTTTAGTTGTTCCTTGGCATAATGGTGGTAGTATGTCTTCCTTCCAAGGACAATGTTGGAACTGATGTCACTTCTTGGGTTTTTCTAAGTTTGATCCTTCCTAAAGTGCTTAAAGTGTCGCCTCAGTAGGGTAACGCCAGGATTTCAGCCTTTGCAGATAACATTCGACTTGCGTTGAATAGAGGCCAGGTTCCTGGGTGTCTGTGTCTACCTTTCTGTGTGCCTTTCTTGTGTGTATGTGTCTGTCTTTGTCTGTGTGCTTAATATTTCTCATTTGTTCATGTATTAATTTCTTTGCTATTTGTCATAAATTCTCATATTACCAATTGTTTCACACTCTTTGAGTGTATCCCCTGCTTAGGCATGCAGAAGTGTCTTTGAATCAAAATCTATCATTAACGTTGAGGAAATAGACGGAACGAACAAGGCTGGGTGATGTTCTATGACTTCTGGTCTTGCACAAAGTTGTAATTAACTCCATAGAATGTAAGAAATTCACATACAAGATAAATATTAGTATGTCACTCATTCTCTGTGTGTGAGTGTGTGTGGGATGTTTGTTGTTTAGTTTCCCAACACTGGTTGGTAGAATAGAGGTTCCTTCCCCAAGTCACTTGAGGAACAGCCTTGTGTGGCACTGACTTTATGTCTTGGGTTCCATGAATGAAAGGTGAACTGTGATGTCCCTCAGAGAACCATTGCAGATTTGAATGTCCTTCCTGAGAGTTTCATGTTTATTCCATAGGTTGTGGTGTTCCTGAAATCTGCCATTCTTCCGAGAGGTGGTAAGCATTTCAGTCACTAGAGAACCCTAAGCATTCCTTGGCTATAGCGTGTGTGTGCCTGTGTACTTCTCAGATCAAAGTGAAGTAATTTCTGTGTCGTTAGGAAGTGAATTCTTGTGGTGACCTTGAGGCTCTTGGCAGCCAGTGTGTGCTTTTGCGTGTTTTGTTCAAGTGAGGAACACTGTAGGCTGGAAGACAGCCCCAGGCCCTCACTCTGTGATATTTTGGGTCAGTTAAGGGAATACCCTCCCAGATGATGGGAGATGTAGTTCTGAGAAGGAAGTTGCCTCATCCAAGGTTCAGGGAGTTTTCCTGGCTTATTTACCTTCAAAGGGCTTGAGGTGTTTGTGTACTCACCAGGTGAAAGCCTTCCTGTCCTCCAAAGTGTGGGGTCCAGATTGGGAGTAGTTTGGAAGAAGTCAGAAATGTCATGCCAGTTGAACCTTGAATGATCTGAGGAGGGAACGTGGAGGAGAAAAGCAATTCCCAGATCACAAGTTCTTGCCAGGAAACTGCCACACAAATGGCTGGAGACTGAAGGGAGAGGGGCCATAGAGGCAGTGCTTACGTGGTCTGACCAATCAGGACAGACTTGGTTGTGATGTCACAGTGGGATCCCAGCCACTGCAACATACACATTCCCGAGGCAGCTCCTGCCTGGCCTCTTGCTATGGTAGCGCAGCCAGCCAAGCATGGAGAAGCTGGAGGTAGGTGCCACTGTCTCGTGTGGAAGACTTCTCTTTTATTTGGGTCCTCGATATACGGGGCACACGTGGCCTGAGCACACGGGTGACCTAAGCATCCTAGGATCGGGTGATACCATTCCTCAGTAGAGATCTTCATAAACTTTTTTGGTTTTGGTGGAACTGTTGGGACTGGTAATACTGGCGTTGAAACTCAATGCTTTACACTTGCAAAGCAGTTGCTCTACCCTTTTAGCAACACCTCCTGTCAAACTTCCATAAATCTTTAGATTAAAGAAGTACAGTGAACCCCGAAAAGAATAAACAGAGCCAAACCATCCAACACCAATCACTATATTGTTTAGGAATGGATCGGTATGTGATAAAAAACCCATAGTAATGTACCAGAAATTTGGGCTGTTTGCCCGTGACGTATACCTGCATTTCTCTCACCTCAGCAGGTAGAAACAGGAGGATCGCAGTTCAAACCAGCTCTTGCAAATATTTTCCACAAGCCTCTGTTGAAAATACTCAACGCACAGAAGGTGTGCTGGAGTGGTATGGTTTTTCTTTTTTGAAATATTGTTTATTGAGTACTGTTGTACTGGGTATATGTTGTTACATTTACAAAAGTTTTTTACACTATGTCATAGTTAAAATCATCCCTTCCATCATTTTCCTTTATTATCTCCCTCCCTATTCCTGGAATAGTTTCACAGGTCTCATGTTTCCATTTTCATACATGAGTACACAATATTTCCATCCTATTCACCCTCACAACCATTTACTAATAATCCTCCCTGCTCCCAATGTAACTAACCGCGAGACAAGACCAGGTTTACTTTCTTGTGTTGTGTTTTTTATTAGTTTATATGTTTGTGTTTGGTGGGACTGGGTCTGTTTTCTTCTTTTGAAAAAAAATGATATTTTTTTGTTTAAGATGGGTCTATAGGGAGTTTCACTGTGACATTTCCATGTACATACGTCTTATGATCCTAATTGTTTCATCCCTTCCTGTTGTCCTTTTTACTTTATTCCCCTTCCATTTTTGATGTATAGAAAATACATCAACCGACCGTATTCACATTCTTAACTTCGTTCTTTGAAATGTTCTCCCTCCCATTAGGGACTCCCCGTCAGATTGAGTTGTTTTTCATAGCACTCTTTGTATATTTATTGGGCCTATATTCTACATCTGAGAGAAAACATGCAGTGTTTGGTTTCAGAACCTGGCTAATTTCACTTAAGATAATCTCCATTGCCATCCATTTCTCTGCAAAGGATAAAATCTCATTCTTTATTGTGGCTGAATCAAATTCCATTGAAAATTCTTGTTTTTCTAATTTACAGATAAAAAGAAAGTTATGCAGTGACACAGATTATCAGGAAATTACCACATGGTTTCTGTTCCACTGGAATTTCAGATTCCACAAACTCAGGTGAGTTAAGGAGCATGTTTGATCAGAGATCTTTCTCTGTGAGATAAACAACTCCCATACCCCCGCTTCTAGCAGTGACTGAGTTGAGGACGAGTTCATGAGCCCTGGGTCCCTTAGCATGTATGTATCATTGAAGCATTGTTTGTCAGCACCCCAGCAAATGCACTGGTAGGATTTTTGCAGAGGCCATAGATGCTTTATTGCAGGGCAGATGTCAAGATGCCCCTGGGCTTTCAGTGTAAGCCCCTGAGTTTATGGAGGCCTCTTGGATGCCACCAGTAGTTAGCAGATGGGCCTGTCATCTTCCATGTGTTAGTTACCTATATGTGTGTAACAAATTCCTCCAACTTTTAGCATAGTAAACAAGAAAACATAATTCACTCATTTTCTGTGGGTCAGGCATTTGGGAAGTGCCCAGTTGAGCAAAAGTGACCCAAAATGTTAGTAGAATAGGAGAAGCCAAACTGACCTTATATGTCATTTAGACCAACCTTCTTATTTGATAGGGAAATGTATGCAGAGAGTTTGAATGATTACCTGTGCTGGTGCAGCTATTTTCAGAGGTGTTTGGAGCACAGGGCTCTGTTCCTCACATCTGCTGTTGGGTGATGTGAGTGTGATGTCAGTGCTATAATGTTTGTGTGGAGGTATGAGGTCATGAGAACTAACATGCATAGTCAGTCATTTGGGTGTTAGTTTGTGGGAAACCTGGCCGATTCAGTTTGGTTGTGTAACTTCTGTCTGTGAAGGTCAGTGAAATGAACACAATGATTAAAAACACTTTTTTCCATTCCTGAGTTTTAACAAACTTACTGTAGTGGGGGTACATTGTGACTTTTGCCAAAGTTCTTATAATATGCCATAGTTGAATTCATCCCTCCACATTCTCCTTTATTCTCTCTCACCGTATTCCTGGAATAGTTTCATCACGTCTCGTTTTTCCATTTTCATACATGAGTATATAATATTTATACCATATCCTACACCCTTTCCTTATATCCTCACCCCTCCCACAAGTAACAACTCCCTATACAGGACCTATTTTCCATTTCTGTTACCAAAAATCCCTTTTTGTGTTTATTTTGTTTTAGTGTGGGGAGCAGAACTGGGGCTTGAACTCAGGGACTCTACCTTGAGGCAGTTCACCAGCCGTTTTTTTGTGATAGGTGTTTCTGAGACAGGGTCTTGCAAACTATTTGCCCAAGCTGTGTTTGAACCAAGATCTTCCTTATCTCTCCCTTCTGAGTCACAGGGACTGCGGGTGTGAGCCACTGGTGACCCGCACGTTTTTGTTTGTTTAATTAAGATAGCTATTCGGGATGTTTCATTGTGACATTTGCTCATACATATATAGCTCTATGCATATATATATATATGTACACGTTATAACACAAATTGGGTCATTCCCTCTATTTTTTGCTTTTCTACTTTATTCTCCTTCTTATGGTAGTTTCAAAAGTTTTTAAAATTCTGCATTCCTCTACAGAAAGTACAACAACCATATTGACCTGGTTAACCTCCTCCTTTTACCCTCTCTCTCTCATAAATGAGCTCCCCTTAGACCTGTTGTTCATACTACTGCTTGTATGTGTGTCAGGTCTCTAGTGCATGTGTGAGAAAAAACATGTGGCCTTTGGTTTCCCCAACCTGACTAATTTAACTTAAGGTGATGTTCTCTAGTTCCATCCATTTACCTGCAAACAACAAAATTTCATGCATATTTAAGGCTGAATAAAATTCCATTGTGTGTAAATGCCACAGTTTTGGATCCATGTATCAGTTGTGAGGCATCTTGGCTGTTTACGTATGTTAGCTGTTGTGAGTAATGCTGCAGTAAACATGGATGTGCAGGTGTCTGTCTTGTTACCTGGCTTGCATTCATTCAGGTATATCCCTATGAATGATAATGCTGGATCACACAGCAATTCTACTTTGAGTTTCGAGAAGCCTCCATATTGTTTTCCACAGTTGTTGTACTAATTTGCATTCCCACTAACTGCATATGAGGGTTCCTTTTTTTTAGACATCCTTGAAAACATTAGTTGTTTGTATTCTTGATAGCCATTACAATGGGAGTGGTTTGGAATCTTGGTATGGTTTTCATTTTTGTTTTCTTTCTGACGAGCGATGGTGAGCATTTCTTTATGTAGTTGTAGGTCCTTTGGACTTCTGCCTTGGAACAAGCTCTGTTAAGTTCATTTGTGTATTTCTTCATTGGGTCACTGATTTTTACGGGAATTTAGTTTTTGAGTATATTCTCGGTATTAATTTCAGTCAGATGTATACCTGGCAAAGATTTCCCCATTCTGGAGCCTTGGTTTCTGCTTCTATTCCTCACCACGTCATCTCAAGGTGTGGTTCTAGTGGACTGGCAAGGGAGGAAAAGGTTCCATGGAGGCACAGCACAGACACCTGTTGATCTGATATAAATTCTTCTCTGGTCTGCAGAGTACATCAAAGCACGGGCAGTGAAGGTTGGAAGGAATTCACCTCATTCACCGGTGTTTCCAGGTGTTCATAAGTATGGGTTCTGCTGAAAGGTACTTTTTTTTGATGAAAGCCCAGAAATTGACTTCCACAAAGTAGTTAATATTCATGGGTCACATTCATTGTGTGGGTGTGTTTGTGTGTGGGGCCGCATGTGTGGTTGAAAATAGTTCCTGGATCATTGTCCGTGGATGCTGTGTTCCTAATAATGCCAGTCAGGAATGCTCCTTCGGAAGGCAGTAATTTTGGGTTTTTCTCTGTGTTGTTACTCCCTAGGTAAACTGTAATCAATTCACTGAGGAGGAAAGATTCAGGGATCCTTGAATATGTGCAGGGTATGTGAGGCTATCGTGATGCATATATGTATGTGCCTCGTTACCCTGCTAGAAGTGATTTGAGTTCAAGTGATGGCTTTGGACACTGACTCTCGATTAGCCTTTAGTTGTTCCTTGGCATAATGGTGGTAGTATGTCTTCCTTCCAAGGACAATGTTGGAACTGATGTCACTTCTTGGGTTTTTCTAAGTTTGATCCTTCCTAAAGTGCTTAAAGTGTCGCCTCAGTAGGGTAACGCCAGGATTTCAGCCTTTGCAGATAACATTCGACTTGCGTTGAATAGAGGCCAGGTTCCTGGGTGTCTGTGTCTACCTTTCTGTGTGCCTTTCTTGTGTGTATGTGTCTGTCTTTGTCTGTGTGCTTAATATTTCTCATTTGTTCATGTATTAATTTCTTTGCTATTTGTCATAAATTCTCATATTACCAATTGTTTCACACTCTTTGAGTGTATCCCCTGCTTAGGCATGCAGAAGTGTCTTTGAATCAAAATCTATCATTAACGTTGAGGAAATAGACGGAACGAACAAGGCTGGGTGATGTTCTATGACTTCTGGTCTTGCACAAAGTTGTAATTAACTCCATAGAATGTAAGAAATTCACATACAAGATAAATATTAGTATGTCACTCATTCTCTGTGTGTGAGTGTGTGTGGGATGTTTGTTGTTTAGTTTCCCAACACTGGTTGGTAGAATATAGGTTCCTTCCCCAAGTCACTTGAGGAACAGCCTTGTGTGGCACTGACTTTACGTCTTGGGTTCCATGAATGAAAGGTGAACTGTGATGTCCCTCAGAGAACCATTGCAGATTTGAATGTCCTTCCTGAGAGTTTCATGTTTATTCCATAGGTTGTGGTGTTCCTGAAATCTGCCATTCTTCCGAGAGGTGGTAAGCATTTCAGTCACTAGAGAACCCTAAGCATTCCTTGGCTATAGCGTGTGTGTGCCTGTGTACTTCTCAGATCAAAGTGAAGTAATTTCTGTGTCGTTAGGAAGTGAATTCTTGTGGTGACCTTGAGGCTCTTGGCAGCCAGTGTGTGCTTTTGCGTGTTTTGTTCAAGTGAGGAACACTGTAGGCTGGAAGACAGCCCCAGGCCCTCACTCTGTGATATTTTGGGTCAGTTAAGGGAATACCCTCCCAGATGATGGGAGATGTAGTTCTGAGAAGGAAGTTGCCTCATCCAAGGTTCAGGGAGTTTTCCTGGCTTATTTACCTTCAAAGGGCTTGAGGTGTTTGTGTACTCACCAGGTGAAAGCCTTCCTGTCCTCCAAAGTGTGGGGTCCAGATTGGGAGTAGTTTGGAAGAAGTCAGAAATGTCATGCCAGTTGAACCTTGAATGATCTGAGGAGGGAACATGGAGGAGAAAAGCAATTCCCAGATCACAAGTTCTTGCCAGGAAACTGCCACACAAATGGCTGGAGACTGAAGGGAGAGGGGCCATAGAGGCAGTGCTTACGTGGTCTGACCAATCAGGACAGACTTGGTTGTGATGTCACAGTGGGATCCCAGCCACTGCAACATACACATTCCCGAGGCAGCTCCTGCCTGGCCTCTTGCTATGGTAGCGCAGCCAGCCAAGCATGGAGAAGCTGGAGGTAGGTGCCACTGTCTCGTGTGGAAGACTTCTCTTTTATTTGGGTCCTCGATATACGGGGCACACGTGGCCTGAGCACACGGGTGACCTGAGCATCCTAGGATCGGGTGATTCCATTCCTCAGTAGAGATCTTCATAAACTTTTTTGGTTTTGGTGGAACTGTTGGGACTGGTAATACTGGCGTTGAAACTCAATGCTTTACACTTGCAAAGCAGTTGCTCTACCCTTTTAGCAACACCTCCTGTCAAACTTCCATAAATCTTTAGATTAAAGAAGTACAGTGAACCCCGAAAAGAATAAACAGAGCCAAACCATCCAACACCAATCACTATATTGTTTAGGAATGGATCGGTATGTGATAAAAAACCCATAGTAATGTACCAGAAATTTGGGCTGTTTGCCCGTGACGTATACCTGCATTTCTCTCACCTCAGCAGGTAGAAACAGGAGGATCGCAGTTCAAACCAGCTCTTGCAAATATTTTCCACAAGCCTCTGTTGAAAATACTCAACGCACAGAAGGTGTGCTGGAGTGGTATGGTTTTTCTTTTTTGAAATATTGTTTATTGAGTACTGTTGTACTGGGTATATGTTGTTACATTTACAAAAGTTTTTTACACTATGTCATAGTTAAAATCATCCCTTCCATCATTTTCCTTTATTATCTCCCTCCCTATTCCTGGAATAGTTTCACAGGTCTCATGTTTCCATTTTCATACATGAGTACACAATATTTCCATCCTATTCACCCTCACAACCATTTACTAATAATCCTCCCTGCTCCCAATGTAACTAACCGCGAGACAAGACCAGGTTTACTTTCTTGTGTTGTGTTTTTTATTAGTTTATATGTTTGTGTTTGGTGGGACTGGGTCTGTTTTCTTCTTTTGAAAAAAAATGATATTTTTTTTGTTTAAGATGGGTCTATAGGGAGTTTCACTGTGACATTTCCATGTACATACGTCTTATGATCCTAATTGTTTCATCCCTTCCTGTTGTCCTTTTTACTTTATTCCCCTTCCATTTTTGATGTATAGAAAATACATCAACCGACCGTATTCACATTCTTAACTTCGTTCTTTGAAATGTTCTCCCTCCCATTAGGGACTCCCCGTCAGATTGAGTTGTTTTTCATAGCACTCTTTGTATATTTATTGGGCCTATATTCTACATCTGAGAGAAAACATGCAGTGTTTGGTTTCAGAACCTGGCTAATTTCACTTAAGATAATCTCCATTGCCATCCATTTCTCTGCAAAGGATAAAATCTCATTCTTTATTGTGGCTGAATCAAATTCCATTGAAAATTCTTGTTTTTCTAATTTACAGATAAAAAGAAAGTTATGCAGTGACACAGATTATCAGGAAATTACCACATGGTTTCTGTTCCACTGGAATTTCAGATTCCACAAACTCAGGTGAGTTAAGGAGCATGTTTGATCAGAGATCTTTCTCTGTGAGATAAACAACTCCCATACCCCCGCTTCTAGCAGTGACTGAGTTGAGGACGAGTTCATGAGCCCTGGGTCCCTTAGCATGTATGTATCATTGAAGCATTGTTTGTCAGCACCCCAGCAAATGCACTGGTAGGATTTTTGCAGAGGCCATAGATGCTTTATTGCAGGGCAGATGTCAAGATGCCCCTGGGCTTTCAGTGTAAGCCCCTGAGTTTATGGAGGCCTCTTGGATGCCACCAGTAGTTAGCAGATGGGCCTGTCATCTTCCATGTGTTAGTTACCTATATGTGTGTAACAAATTCCTCCAACTTTTAGCATAGTAAACAAGAAAACATAATTCACTCATTTTCTGTGGGTCAGGCATTTGGGAAGTGCCCAGTTGAGCAAAAGTGACCCAAAATGTTAGTAGAATAGGAGAAGCCAAACTGACCTTATATGTCATTTAGACCAACCTTCTTATTTGATAGGGAAATGTATGCAGAGAGTTTGAATGATTACCTGTGCTGGTGCAGCTATTTTCAGAGGTGTTTGGAGCACAGGGCTCTGTTCCTCACATCTGCTGTTGGGTGATGTGAGTGTGATGTCAGTGCTATAATGTTTGTGTGGAGGTATGAGGTCATGAGAACTAACATGCATAGTCAGTCATTTGGGTGTTAGTTTGTGGGAAACCTGGCCGATTCAGTTTGGTTGTGTAACTTCTGTCTGTGAAGGTCAGTGAAATGAACACAATGATTAAAAACACTTTTTTCCATTCCTGAGTTTTAACAAACTTACTGTAGTGGGGGTACATTGTGACTTTTGCCAAAGTTCTTATAATATGCCATAGTTGAATTCATCCCTCCACATTCTCCTTTATTCTCTCTCACCGTATTCCTGGAATAGTTTCATCACGTCTCGTTTTTCCATTTTCATACATGAGTATATAATATTTATACCATATCCTACACCCTTTCCTTATATCCTCACCCCTCCCACAAGTAACAACTCCCTATACAGGACCTATTTTCCATTTCTGTTACCAAAAATCCCTTTTTGTGTTTATTTTGTTTTAGTGTGGGGAGCAGAACTGGGGCTTGAACTCAGGGACTCTACCTTGAGGCAGTTCACCAGCCGTTTTTTTGTGATAGGTGTTTCTGAGACAGGGTCTTGCAAACTATTTGCCCAAGCTGTGTTTGAACCAAGATCTTCCTTATCTCTCCCTTCTGAGTCACAGGGACTGCGGGTGTGAGCCACTGGTGACCCGCACGTTTTTGTTTGTTTAATTAAGATAGCTATTCGGGATGTTTCATTGTGACATTTGCTCATACATATATAGCTCTATGCATATATATATATATGTACACGTTATAACACAAATTGGGTCATTCCCTCTATTTTTTGCTTTTCTACTTTATTCTCCTTCTTATGGTAGTTTCAAAAGTTTTTAAAATTCTGCATTCCTCTACAGAAAGTACAACAACCATATTGACCTGGTTAACCTCCTCCTTTTACCCTCTCTCTCTCATAAATGAGCTCCCTTTAGACCTGTTGTTCATACTACTGCTTGTATGTGTGTCAGGTCTCTAGTGCATGTGTGAGAAAAAACATGTGGCCTTTGGTTTCCCCAACCTGACTAATTTAACTTAAGGTGATGTTCTCTAGTTCCATCCATTTACCTGCAAACAACAAAATTTCATGCATATTTAAGGCTGAATAAAATTCCATTGTGTGTAAATGCCACAGTTTTGGATCCATGTATCAGTTGTGAGGCATCTTGGCTGTTTACATAGGTTAGCTGTTGTGAGTAATGCTGCAGTAAACATGGATGTGCAGGTGTCTGTCTTGTTACCTGGCTTGCATTCATTCAGGTATATCCCTATGAATGATAATGCTGGATCACACAGCAATTCTACTTTGAGTTTCGAGAAGCCTCCATATTGTTTTCCACAGTTGTTGTACTAATTTGCATTCCCACTAACTGCATATGAGGGTTCCTCTTTTTTAGACATCCTTGAAAACATTAGTTGTTTGTATTCTTGATAGCCATTACAATGGGAGTGGTTTGGAATCTTGGTATGGTTTTCATTTTTGTTTTCTTTCTGACGAGCGATGGTGAGCATTTCTTTATGTAGTTGTAGGTCCTTTGGACTTCTGCCTTGGAACAAGCTCTGTTAAGTTCATTTTTGTATTTCTTCATTGGGTCACTGATTTTTACGGGAATTTAGTTTTTGAGTATATTCTCGGTATTAATTTCAGTCAGATGTATACCTGGCAAAGATTTCCCCATTCTGGAGCCTTGGTTTCTGCTTCTATTCCTCACCACGTCATCTCAAGGTGTGGTTCTAGTGGACTGGCAAGGGAGGAAAAGGTTCCATGGAGGCACAGCACAGACACCTGTTGATCTGATATAAATTCTTCTCTGGTCTGCAGAGTACATCAAAGCACAGGCAGTGAAGGTTGGAAGGAATTCACCTCATTCACCGGTGTTTCCAGGTGTTCATAAGTATGGGTTCTGCTGAAAGGTACTTTTTTTTGATGAAAGCCCAGAAATTGACTTCCACAAAGTAGTTAATATTCATGGGTCACATTCATTGTGTGGGTGTGTTTGTGTGTGGGGCCGCATGTGTGGTTGAAAATAGTTCCTGGATCATTGTCCGTGGATGCTGTGTTCCTAATAATGCCAGTCAGGAATGCTCCTTCGGAAGGCAGTAATTTTGGGTTTTTCTCTGTGTTGTTACTCCCTAGGTAAACTGTAATCAATTCACTGAGGAGGAAAGATTCAGGGATCCTTGAATATGTGCAGGGTATGTGAGGCTATCGTGATGCATATATGTATGTGCCTCGTTACCCTGCTAGAAGTGATTTGAGTTCAAGTGATGGCTTTGGACACTGACTCTCGATTAGCCTTTAGTTGTTCCTTGGCATAATGGTGGTAGTATGTCTTCCTTCCAAGGACAATGTTGGAACTGATGTCACTTCTTGGGTTTTTCTAAGTTTGATCCTTCCTAAAGTGCTTAAAGTGTCGCCTCAGTAGGGTAACGCCAGGATTTCAGCCTTTGCAGATAACATTCGACTTGCGTTGAATAGAGGCCAGGTTCCTGGGTGTCTGTGTCTACCTTTCTGTGTGCCTTTCTTGTGTGTATGTGTCTGTCTTTGTCTGTGTGCTTAATATTTCTCATTTGTTCATGTATTAATTTCTTTGCTATTTGTCATAAATTCTCATATTACCAATTGTTTCACACTCTTTGAGTGTATCCCCTGCTTAGGCATGCAGAAGTGTCTTTGAATCAAAATCTATCATTAACGTTGAGGAAATAGACGGAACGAACAAGGCTGGGTGATGTTCTATGACTTCTGGTCTTGCACAAAGTTGTAATTAACTCCATAGAATGTAAGAAATTCACATACAAGATAAATATTAGTATGTCACTCATTCTCTGTGTGTGAGTGTGTGTGGGATGTTTGTTGTTTAGTTTCCCAACACTGGTTGGTAGAATATAGGTTCCTTCCCCAAGTCACTTGAGGAACAGCCTTGTGTGGCACTGACTTTACGTCTTGGGTTCCATGAATGAAAGGTGAACTGTGATGTCCCTCAGAGAACCATTGCAGATTTGAATGTCCTTCCTGAGAGTTTCATGTTTATTCCATAGGTTGTGGTGTTCCTGAAATCTGCCATTCTTCCGAGAGGTGGTAAGCATTTCAGTCACTAGAGAACCCTAAGCATTCCTTGGCTATAGCGTGTGTGTGCCTGTGTACTTCTCAGATCAAAGTGAAGTAATTTCTGTGTCGTTAGGAAGTGAATTCTTGTGGTGACCTTGAGGCTCTTGGCAGCCAGTGTGTGCTTTTGCGTGTTTTGTTCAAGTGAGGAACACTGTAGGCTGGAAGACAGCCCCAGGCCCTCACTCTGTGATATTTTGGGTCAGTTAAGGGAATACCCTCCCAGATGATGGGAGATGTAGTTCTGAGAAGGAAGTTGCCTCATCCAAGGTTCAGGGAGTTTTCCTGGCTTATTTACCTTCAAAGGGCTTGAGGTGTTTGTGTACTCACCAGGTGAAAGCCTTCCTGTCCTCCAAAGTGTGGGGTCCAGATTGGGAGTAGTTTGGAAGAAGTCAGAAATGTCATGCCAGTTGAACCTTGAATGATCTGAGGAGGGAACGTGGAGGAGAAAAGCAATTCCCAGATCACAAGTTCTTGCCAGGAAACTGCCACACAAATGGCTGGAGACTGAAGGGAGAGGGGCCATAGAGGCAGTGCTTACGTGGTCTGACCAATCAGGACAGACTTGGTTGTGATGTCACAGTGGGATCCCAGCCACTGCAACATACACATTCCCGAGGCAGCTCCTGCCTGGCCTCTTGCTATGGTAGCGCAGCCAGCCAAGCATGGAGAAGCTGGAGGTAGGTGCCACTGTCTCGTGTGGAAGACTTCTCTTTTATTTGGGTCCTCGATATACGGGGCACACGTGGCCTGAGCACACGGGTGACCTGAGCATCCTAGGATCGGGTGATTCCATTCCTCAGTAGAGATCTTCATAAACTTTTTTGGTTTTGGTGGAACTGTTGGGACTGGTAATACTGGCGTTGAAACTCAATGCTTTACACTTGCAAAGCAGTTGCTCTACCCTTTTAGCAACACCTCCTGTCAAACTTCCATAAATCTTTAGATTAAAGAAGTACAGTGAACCCCGAAAAGAATAAACAGAGCCAAACCATCCAACACCAATCACTATATTGTTTAGGAATGGATCGGTATGTGATAAAAAACCCATAGTAATGTACCAGAAATTTGGGCTGTTTGCCCGTGACGTATACCTGCATTTCTCTCACCTCAGCAGGTAGAAACAGGAGGATCGCAGTTCAAACCAGCTCTTGCAAATATTTTCCACAAGCCTCTGTTGAAAATACTCAACGCACAGAAGGTGTGCTGGAGTGGTATGGTTTTTCTTTTTTGAAATATTGTTTATTGAGTACTGTTGTACTGGGTATATGTTGTTACATTTACAAAAGTTTTTTACACTATGTCATAGTTAAAATCATCCCTTCCATCATTTTCCTTTATTATCTCCCTCCCTATTCCTGGAATAGTTTCACAGGTCTCATGTTTCCATTTTCATACATGAGTACACAATATTTCCATCCTATTCACCCTCACAACCATTTACTAATAATCCTCCCTGCTCCCAATGTAACTAACCGCGAGACAAGACCAGGTTTACTTTCTTGTGTTGTGTTTTTTATTAGTTTATATGTTTGTGTTTGGTGGGACTGGGTCTGTTTTCTTCTTTTGAAAAAAAATGATATTTTTTTTGTTTAAGATGGGTCTATAGGGAGTTTCACTGTGACATTTCCATGTACATACGTCTTATGATCCTAATTGTTTCATCCCTTCCTGTTGTCCTTTTTACTTTATTCCCCTTCCATTTTTGATGTATAGAAAATACATCAACCGACCGTATTCACATTCTTAACTTCGTTCTTTGAAATGTTCTCCCTCCCATTAGGGACTCCCCGTCAGATTGAGTTGTTTTTCATAGCACTCTTTGTATATTTATTGGGCCTATATTCTACATCTGAGAGAAAACATGCAGTGTTTGGTTTCAGAACCTGGCTAATTTCACTTAAGATAATCTCCATTGCCATCCATTTCTCTGCAAAGGATAAAATCTCATTCTTTATTGTGGCTGAATCAAATTCCATTGAAAATTCTTGTTTTTCTAATTTACAGATAAAAAGAAAGTTATGCAGTGACACAGATTATCAGGAACTTACCACATGGTTTCTGTTCCACTGGAATTTCAGATTCCACAAACTCAGGTGAGTTAAGGAGCATGTTTGATCAGAGATCTTTCTCTGTGAGATAAACAACTCCCATACCCCCGCTTCTAGCAGTGACTGAGTTGAGGACGAGTTCATGAGCCCTGGGTCCCTTAGCATGTATGTATCATTGAAGCATTGTTTGTCAGCACCCCAGCAAATGCACTGGTAGGATTTTTGCAGAGGCCATAGATGCTTTATTGCAGGGCAGATGTCAAGATGCCCCTGGGCTTTCAGTGTAAGCCCCTGAGTTTATGGAGGCCTCTTGGATGCCACCAGTAGTTAGCAGATGGGCCTGTCATCTTCCATGTGTTAGTTACCTATATGTGTGTAACAAATTCCTCCAACTTTTAGCATAGTAAACAAGAAAACATAATTCACTCATTTTCTGTGGGTCAGGCATTTGGGAAGTGCCCAGTTGAGCAAAAGTGACCCAAAATGTTAGTAGAATAGGAGAAGCCAAACTGACCTTATATGTCATTTAGACCAACCTTCTTATTTGATAGGGAAATGTATGCAGAGAGTTTGAATGATTACCTGTGCTGGTGCAGCTATTTTCAGAGGTGTTTGGAGCACAGGGCTCTGTTCCTCACATCTGCTGTTGGGTGATGTGAGTGTGATGTCAGTGCTATAATGTTTGTGTGGAGGTATGAGGTCATGAGAACTAACATGCATAGTCAGTCATTTGGGTGTTAGTTTGTGGGAAACCTGGCCGATTCAGTTTGGTTGTGTAACTTCTGTCTGTGAAGGTCAGTGAAATGAACACAATGATTAAAAACACTTTTTTCCATTCCTGAGTTTTAACAAACTTACTGTAGTGGGGGTACATTGTGACTTTTGCCAAAGTTCTTATAATATGCCATAGTTGAATTCATCCCTCCACATTCTCCTTTATTCTCTCTCACCGTATTCCTGGAATAGTTTCATCACGTCTCGTTTTTCCATTTTCATACATGAGTATATAATATTTATACCATATCCTACACCCTTTCCTTATATCCTCACCCCTCCCACAAGTAACAACTCCCTATACAGGACCTATTTTCCATTTCTGTTACCAAAAATCCCTTTTTGTGTTTATTTTGTTTTAGTGTGGGGAGCAGAACTGGGGCTTGAACTCAGGGACTCTACCTTGAGGCAGTTCACCAGCCGTTTTTTTGTGATAGGTGTTTCTGAGACAGGGTCTTGCAAACTATTTGCCCAAGCTGTGTTTGAACCAAGATCTTCCTTATCTCTCCCTTCTGAGTCACAGGTACTGCGGGTGTGAGCCACTGGTGACCCGCACGTTTTTGTTTGTTTAATTAAGATAGCTATTCGGGATGTTTCATTGTGACATTTGCTCATACATATATAGCTCTATGCATATATATATATATGTACACGTTATAACACAAATTGGGTCATTCCCTCTATTTTTTGCTTTTCTACTTTATTCTCCTTCTTATGGTAGTTTCAAAAGTTTTTAAAATTCTGCATTCCTCTACAGAAAGTACAACAACCATATTGACCTGGTTAACCTCCTCCTTTTGCCCTCTCTCTCTCATAAATGAGCTCCCCTTAGACCTGTTGTTCATACTACTGCTTGTATGTGTGTCAGGTCTCTAGTGCATGTGTGAGAAAAAACATGTGGCCTTTGGTTTCCCCAACCTGACTAATTTAACTTAAGGTGATGTTCTCTAGTTCCATCCATTTACCTGCAAACAACAAAATTTCATGCATATTTAAGGCTGAATAAAATTCCATTGTGTGTAAATGCCACAGTTTTGGATCCATGTATCAGTTGTGAGGCATCTTGGCTGTTTACATAGGTTAGCTGTTGTGAGTAATGCTGCAGTAAACATGGATGTGCAGGTGTCTGTCTTGTTACCTGGCTTGCATTCATTCAGGTATATCCCTATGAATGATAATGCTGGATCACACAGCAATTCTACTTTGAGTTTCGAGAAGCCTCCATATTGTTTTCCACAGTTGTTGTACTAATTTGCATTCCCACTAACTGCATATGAGGGTTCCTCTTTTTTAGACATCCTTGAAAACATTAGTTGTTTGTATTCTTGATAGCCATTACAATGGGAGTGGTTTGGAATCTTGGTATGGTTTTCATTTTTGTTTTCTTTCTGACGAGCGATGGTGAGCATTTCTTTATGTAGTTGTAGGTCCTTTGGACTTCTGCCTTGGAACAAGCTCTGTTAAGTTCATTTGTGTATTTCTTCATTGGGTCACTGATTTTTACGGGAATTTAGTTTTTGAGTATATTCTCGGTATTAATTTCAGTCAGATGTATACCTGGCAAAGATTTCCCCATTCTGGAGCCTTGGTTTCTGCTTCTATTCCTCACCACGTCATCTCAAGGTGTGGTTCTAGTGGACTGGCAAGGGAGGAAAAGGTTCCATGGAGGCACAGCACAGACACCTGTTGATCTGATATAAATTCTTCTCTGGTCTGCAGAGTACATCAAAGCACAGGCAGTGAAGGTTGGAAGGAATTCACCTCATTCACCGGTGTTTCCAGGTGTTCATAAGTATGGGTTCTGCTGAAAGGTACTTTTTTTTGATGAAAGCCCAGAAATTGACTTCCACAAAGTAGTTAATATTCATGGGTCACATTCATTGTGTGGGTGTGTTTGTGTGTGGGGCCGCATGTGTGGTTGAAAATAGTTCCTGGATCATTGTCCGTGGATGCTGTGTTCCTAATAATGCCAGTCAGGAATGCTCCTTCGGAAGGCAGTAATTTTGGGTTTTTCTCTGTGTTGTTACTCCCTAGGTAAACTGTAATCAATTCACTGAGGAGGAAAGATTCAGGGATCCTTGAATATGTGCAGGGTATGTGAGGCTATCGTGATGCATATATGTATGTGCCTCGTTACCCTGCTAGAAGTGATTTGAGTTCAAGTGATGGCTTTGGACACTGACTCTCGATTAGCCTTTAGTTGTTCCTTGGCATAATGGTGGTAGTATGTCTTCCTTCCAAGGACAATGTTGGAACTGATGTCACTTCTTGGGTTTTTCTAAGTTTGATCCTTCCTAAAGTGCTTAAAGTGTCGCCTCAGTAGGGTAACGCCAGGATTTCAGCCTTTGCAGATAACATTCGACTTGCGTTGAATAGAGGCCAGGTTCCTGGGTGTCTGTGTCTACCTTTCTGTGTGCCTTTCTTGTGTGTATGTGTCTGTCTTTGTCTGTGTGCTTAATATTTCTCATTTGTTCATGTATTAATTTCTTTGCTATTTGTCATAAATTCTCATATTACCAATTGTTTCACACTCTTTGAGTGTATCCCCTGCTTAGGCATGCAGAAGTGTCTTTGAATCAAAATCTATCATTAACGTTGAGGAAATAGACGGAACGAACAAGGCTGGGTGATGTTCTATGACTTCTGGTCTTGCACAAAGTTGTAATTAACTCCATAGAATGTAAGAAATTCACATACAAGATAAATATTAGTATGTCACTCATTCTCTGTGTGTGAGTGTGTGTGGGATGTTTGTTGTTTAGTTTCCCAACACTGGTTGGTAGAATATAGGTTCCTTCCCCAAGTCACTTGAGGAACAGCCTTGTGTGGCACTGACTTTACGTCTTGGGTTCCATGAATGAAAGGTGAACTGTGATGTCCCTCAGAGAACCATTGCAGATTTGAATGTCCTTCCTGAGAGTTTCATGTTTATTCCATAGGTTGTGGTGTTCCTGAAATCTGCCATTCTTCCGAGAGGTGGTAAGCATTTCAGTCACTAGAGAACCCTAAGCATTCCTTGGCTATAGCGTGTGTGTGCCTGTGTACTTCTCAGATCAAAGTGAAGTAATTTCTGTGTCGTTAGGAAGTGAATTCTTGTGGTGACCTTGAGGCTCTTGGCAGCCAGTGTGTGCTTTTGCGTGTTTTGTTCAAGTGAGGAACACTGTAGGCTGGAAGACAGCCCCAGGCCCTCACTCTGTGATATTTTGGGTCAGTTAAGGGAATACCCTCCCAGATGATGGGAGATGTAGTTCTGAGAAGGAAGTTGCCTCATCCAAGGTTCAGGGAGTTTTCCTGGCTTATTTACCTTCAAAGGGCTTGAGGTGTTTGTGTACTCACCAGGTGAAAGCCTTCCTGTCCTCCAAAGTGTGGGGTCCAGATTGGGAGTAGTTTGGAAGAAGTCAGAAATGTCATGCCAGTTGAACCTTGAATGATCTGAGGAGGGAACGTGGAGGAGAAAAGCAATTCCCAGATCACAAGTTCTTGCCAGGAAACTGCCACACAAATGGCTGGAGACTGAAGGGAGAGGGGCCATAGAGGCAGTGCTTACGTGGTCTGACCAATCAGGACAGACTTGGTTGTGATGTCACAGTGGGATCCCAGCCACTGCAACATACACATTCCCGAGGCAGCTCCTGCCTGGCCTCTTGCTATGGTAGCGCAGCCAGCCAAGCATGGAGAAGCTGGAGGTAGGTGCCACTGTCTCGTGTGGAAGACTTCTCTTTTATTTGGGTCCTCGATATACGGGGCACACGTGGCCTGAGCACACGGGTGACCTGAGCATCCTAGGATCGGGTGATTCCATTCCTCAGTAGAGATCTTCATAAACTTTTTTGGTTTTGGTGGAACTGTTGGGACTGGTAATACTGGCGTTGAAACTCAATGCTTTACACTTGCAAAGCAGTTGCTCTACCCTTTTAGCAACACCTCCTGTCAAACTTCCATAAATCTTTAGATTAAAGAAGTACAGTGAACCCCGAAAAGAATAAACAGAGCCAAACCATCCAACACCAATCACTATATTGTTTAGGAATGGATCGGTATGTGATAAAAAACCCATAGTAATGTACCAGAAATTTGGGCTGTTTGCCCGTGACGTATACCTGCATTTCTCTCACCTCAGCAGGTAGAAACAGGAGGATCGCAGTTCAAACCAGCTCTTGCAAATATTTTCCACAAGCCTCTGTTGAAAATACTCAACGCACAGAAGGTGTGCTGGAGTGGTATGGTTTTTCTTTTTTGAAATATTGTTTATTGAGTACTGTTGTACTGGGTATATGTTGTTACATTTACAAAAGTTTTTTACACTATGTCATAGTTAAAATCATCCCTTCCATCATTTTCCTTTATTATCTCCCTCCCTATTCCTGGAATAGTTTCACAGGTCTCATGTTTCCATTTTCATACATGAGTACACAATATTTCCATCCTATTCACCCTCACAACCATTTACTAATAATCCTCCCTGCTCCCAATGTAACTAACCGCGAGACAAGACCAGGTTTACTTTCTTGTGTTGTGTTTTTTATTAGTTTATATGTTTGTGTTTGGTGGGACTGGGTCTGTTTTCTTCTTTTGAAAAAAAATGATATTTTTTTTGTTTAAGATGGGTCTATAGGGAGTTTCACTGTGACATTTCCATGTACATACGTCTTATGATCCTAATTGTTTCATCCCTTCCTGTTGTCCTTTTTACTTTATTCCCCTTCCATTTTTGATGTATAGAAAATACATCAACCGACCGTATTCACATTCTTAACTTCGTTCTTTGAAATGTTCTCCCTCCCATTAGGGACTCCCCGTCAGATTGAGTTGTTTTTCATAGCACTCTTTGTATATTTATTGGGCCTATATTCTACATCTGAGAGAAAACATGCAGTGTTTGGTTTCAGAACCTGGCTAATTTCACTTAAGATAATCTCCATTGCCATCCATTTCTCTGCAAAGGATAAAATCTCATTCTTTATTGTGGCTGAATCAAATTCCATTGAAAATTCTTGTTTTTCTAATTTACAGATAAAAAGAAAGTTATGCAGTGACACAGATTATCAGGAACTTACCACATGGTTTCTGTTCCACTGGAATTTCAGATTCCACAAACTCAGGTGAGTTAAGGAGCATGTTTGATCAGAGATCTTTCTCTGTGAGATAAACAACTCCCATACCCCCGCTTCTAGCAGTGACTGAGTTGAGGACGAGTTCATGAGCCCTGGGTCCCTTAGCATGTATGTATCATTGAAGCATTGTTTGTCAGCACCCCAGCAAATGCACTGGTAGGATTTTTGCAGAGGCCATAGATGCTTTATTGCAGGGCAGATGTCAAGATGCCCCTGGGCTTTCAGTGTAAGCCCCTGAGTTTATGGAGGCCTCTTGGATGCCACCAGTAGTTAGCAGATGGGCCTGTCATCTTCCATGTGTTAGTTACCTATATGTGTGTAACAAATTCCTCCAACTTTTAGCATAGTAAACAAGAAAACATAATTCACTCATTTTCTGTGGGTCAGGCATTTGGGAAGTGCCCAGTTGAGCAAAAGTGACCCAAAATGTTAGTAGAATAGGAGAAGCCAAACTGACCTTATATGTCATTTAGACCAACCTTCTTATTTGATAGGGAAATGTATGCAGAGAGTTTGAATGATTACCTGTGCTGGTGCAGCTATTTTCAGAGGTGTTTGGAGCACAGGGCTCTGTTCCTCACATCTGCTGTTGGGTGATGTGAGTGTGATGTCAGTGCTATAATGTTTGTGTGGAGGTATGAGGTCATGAGAACTAACATGCATAGTCAGTCATTTGGGTGTTAGTTTGTGGGAAACCTGGCCGATTCAGTTTGGTTGTGTAACTTCTGTCTGTGAAGGTCAGTGAAATGAACACAATGATTAAAAACACTTTTTTCCATTCCTGAGTTTTAACAAACTTACTGTAGTGGGGGTACATTGTGACTTTTGCCAAAGTTCTTATAATATGCCATAGTTGAATTCATCCCTCCACATTCTCCTTTATTCTCTCTCACCGTATTCCTGGAATAGTTTCATCACGTCTCGTTTTTCCATTTTCATACATGAGTATATAATATTTATACCATATCCTACACCCTTTCCTTATATCCTCACCCCTCCCACAAGTAACAACTCCCTATACAGGACCTATTTTCCATTTCTGTTACCAAAAATCCCTTTTTGTGTTTATTTTGTTTTAGTGTGGGGAGCAGAACTGGGGCTTGAACTCAGGGACTCTACCTTGAGGCAGTTCACCAGCCGTTTTTTTGTGATAGGTGTTTCTGAGACAGGGTCTTGCAAACTATTTGCCCAAGCTGTGTTTGAACCAAGATCTTCCTTATCTCTCCCTTCTGAGTCACAGGGACTGCGGGTGTGAGCCACTGGTGACCCGCACGTTTTTGTTTGTTTAATTAAGATAGCTATTCGGGATGTTTCATTGTGACATTTGCTCATACATATATAGCTCTATGCATATATATATATATGTACACGTTATAACACAAATTGGGTCATTCCCTCTATTTTTTGCTTTTCTACTTTATTCTCCTTCTTATGGTAGTTTCAAAAGTTTTTAAAATTCTGCATTCCTCTACAGAAAGTACAACAACCATATTGACCTGGTTAACCTCCTCCTTTTACCCTCTCTCTCTCATAAATGAGCTCCCCTTAGACCTGTTGTTCATACTACTGCTTGTATGTGTGTCAGGTCTCTAGTGCATGTGTGAGAAAAAACATGTGGCCTTTGGTTTCCCCAACCTGACTAATTTAACTTAAGGTGATGTTCTCTAGTTCCATCCATTTACCTGCAAACAACAAAATTTCATGCATATTTAAGGCTGAATAAAATTCCATTGTGTGTAAATGCCACAGTTTTGGATCCATGTATCAGTTGTGAGGCATCTTGGCTGTTTACATAGGTTAGCTGTTGTGAGTAATGCTGCAGTAAACATGGATGTGCAGGTGTCTGTCTTGTTACCTGGCTTGCATTCATTCAGGTATATCCCTATGAATGATAATGCTGGATCACACAGAAATTCTACTTTGAGTTTCGAGAAGCCTCCATATTGTTTTCCACAGTTGTTGTACTAATTTGCATTCCCACTAACTGCATATGAGGGTTCCTCTTTTTTAGACATCCTTGAAAACATTAGTTGTTTGTATTCTTGATAGCCATTACAATGGGAGTGGTTTGGAATCTTGGTATGGTTTTCATTTTTGTTTTCTTTCTGACGAGCGATGGTGAGCATTTCTTTATGTAGTTGTAGGTCCTTTGGACTTCTGCCTTGGAACAAGCTCTGTTAAGTTCATTTGTGTATTTCTTCATTGGGTCACTGATTTTTACGGGAATTTAGTTTTTGAGTATATTCTCGGTATTAATTTCAGTCAGATGTATACCTGGCAAAGATTTCCCCATTCTGGAGCCTTGGTTTCTGCTTCTATTCCTCACCACGTCATCTCAAGGTGTGGTTCTAGTGGACTGGCAAGGGAGGAAAAGGTTCCATGGAGGCACAGCACAGACACCTGTTCATCTGATATAAATTCTTCTCTGGTCTGCAGAGTACATCAAAGCACAGGCAGTGAAGGTTGGAAGGAATTCACCTCATTCACCGGTGTTTCCAGGTGTTCATAAGTATGGGTTCTGCTGAAAGGTACTTTTTTTTGATGAAAGCCCAGAAATTGACTTCCACAAAGTAGTTAATATTCATGGGTCACATTCATTGTGTGGGTGTGTTTGTGTGTGGGGCCGCATGTGTGGTTGAAAATAGTTCCTGGATCATTGTCCGTGGATGCTGTGTTCCTAATAATGCCAGTCAGGAATGCTCCTTCGGAAGGCAGTAATTTTGGGTTTTTCTCTGTGTTGTTACTCCCTAGGTAAACTGTAATCAATTCACTGAGGAGGAAAGATTCAGGGATCCTTGAATATGTGCAGGGTATGTGAGGCTATCGTGATGCATATATGTATGTGCCTCGTTACCCTGCTAGAAGTGATTTGAGTTCAAGTGATGGCTTTGGACACTGACTCTCGATTAGCCTTTAGTTGTTCCTTGGCATAATGGTGGTAGTATGTCTTCCTTCCAAGGACAATGTTGGAACTGATGTCACTTCTTGGGTTTTTCTAAGTTTGATCCTTCCTAAAGTGCTTAAAGTGTCGCCTCAGTAGGGTAACGCCAGGATTTCAGCCTTTGCAGATAACATTCGACTTGCGTTGAATAGAGGCCAGGTTCCTGGGTGTCTGTGTCTACCTTTCTGTGTGCCTTTCTTGTGTGTATGTGTCTGTCTTTGTCTGTGTGCTTAATATTTCTCATTTGTTCATGTATTAATTTCTTTGCTATTTGTCATAAATTCTCATATTACCAATTGTTTCACACTCTTTGAGTGTATCCCCTGCTTAGGCATGCAGAAGTGTCTTTGAATCAAAATCTATCATTAACGTTGAGGAAATAGACGGAACGAACAAGGCTGGGTGATGTTCTATGACTTCTGGTCTTGCACAAAGTTGTAATTAACTCCATAGAATGTAAGAAATTCACATACAAGATAAATATTAGTATGTCACTCATTCTCTGTGTGTGAGTGTGTGTGGGATGTTTGTTGTTTAGTTTCCCAACACTGGTTGGTAGAATATAGGTTCCTTCCCCAAGTCACTTGAGGAACAGCCTTGTGTGGCACTGACTTTACGTCTTGGGTTCCATGAATGAAAGGTGAACTGTGATGTCCCTCAGAGAACCATTGCAGATTTGAATGTCCTTCCTGAGAGTTTCATGTTTATTCCATAGGTTGTGGTGTTCCTGAAATCTGCCATTCTTCCGAGAGGTGGTAAGCATTTCAGTCACTAGAGAACCCTAAGCATTCCTTGGCTATAGCGTGTGTGTGCCTGTGTACTTCTCAGATCAAAGTGAAGTAATTTCTGTGTCGTTAGGAAGTGAATTCTTGTGGTGACCTTGAGGCACTTGGCAGCCAGTGTGTGCTTTTGCGTGTTTTGTTCAAGTGAGGAACACTGTAGGCTGGAAGACAGCCCCAGGCCCTCACTCTGTGATATTTTGGGTCAGTTAAGGGAATACCCTCCCAGATGATGGGAGATGTAGTTCTGAGAAGGAAGTTGCCTCATCCAAGGTTCAGGGAGTTTTCCTGGCTTATTTACCTTCAAAGGGCTTGAGGTGTTTGTGTACTCACCAGGTGAAAGCCTTCCTGTCCTCCAAAGTGTGGGGTCCAGATTGGGAGTAGTTTGGAAGAAGTCAGAAATGTCATGCCAGTTGAACCTTGAATGATCTGAGGAGGGAACGTGGAGGAGAAAAGCAATTCCCAGATCACAAGTTCTTGCCAGGAAACTGCCACACAAATGGCTGGAGACTGAAGGGAGAGGGGCCATAGAGGCAGTGCTTACGTGGTCTGACCAATCAGGACAGACTTGGTTGTGATGTCACAGTGGGATCCCAGCCACTGCAACATACACATTCCCGAGGCAGCTCCTGCCTGGCCTCTTGCTATGGTAGCGCAGCCAGCCAAGCATGGAGAAGCTGGAGGTAGGTGCCACTGTCTCGTGTGGAAGACTTCTCTTTTATTTGGGTCCTCGATATACGGGGCACACGTGGCCTGAGCACACGGGTGACCTGAGCATCCTAGGATCGGGTGATTCCATTCCTCAGTAGAGATCTTCATAAACTTTTTTGGTTTTGGTGGAACTGTTGGGACTGGTAATACTGGCGTTGAAACTCAATGCTTTACACTTGCAAAGCAGTTGCTCTACCCTTTTAGCAACACCTCCTGTCAAACTTCCATAAATCTTTAGATTAAAGAAGTACAGTGAACCCCGAAAAGAATAAACAGAGCCAAACCATCCAACACCAATCACTATATTGTTTAGGAATGGATCGGTATGTGATAAAAAACCCATAGTAATGTACCAGAAATTTGGGCTGTTTGCCCGTGACGTATACCTGCATTTCTCTCACCTCAGCAGGTAGAAACAGGAGGATCGCAGTTCAAACCAGCTCTTGCAAATATTTTCCACAAGCCTCTGTTGAAAATACTCAACGCACAGAAGGTGTGCTGGAGTGGTATGGTTTTTCTTTTTTGAAATATTGTTTATTGAGTACTGTTGTACTGGGTATATGTTGTTACATTTACAAAAGTTTTTTACACTATGTCATAGTTAAAATCATCCCTTCCATCATTTTCCTTTATTATCTCCCTCCCTATTCCTGGAATAGTTTCACAGGTCTCATGTTTCCATTTTCATACATGAGTACACAATATTTCCATCCTATTCACCCTCACAACCATTTACTAATAATCCTCCCTGCTCCCAATGTAACTAACCGCGAGACAAGACCAGGTTTACTTTCTTGTGTTGTGTTTTTTATTAGTTTATATGTTTGTGTTTGGTGGGACTGGGTCTGTTTTCTTCTTTTGAAAAAAAATGATATTTTTTTTGTTTAAGATGGGTCTATAGGGAGTTTCACTGTGACATTTCCATGTACATACGTCTTATGATCCTAATTGTTTCATCCCTTCCTGTTGTCCTTTTTACTTTATTCCCCTTCCATTTTTGATGTATAGAAAATACATCAACCGACCGTATTCACATTCTTAACTTCGTTCTTTGAAATGTTCTCCCTCCCATTAGGGACTCCCCGTCAGATTGAGTTGTTTTTCATAGCACTCTTTGTATATTTATTGGGCCTATATTCTACATCTGAGAGAAAACATGCAGTGTTTGGTTTCAGAACCTGGCTAATTTCACTTAAGATAATCTCCATTGCCATCCATTTCTCTGCAAAGGATAAAATCTCATTCTTTATTGTGGCTGAATCAAATTCCATTGAAAATTCTTGTTTTTCTAATTTACAGATAAAAAGAAAGTTATGCAGTGACACAGATTATCAGGAAATTACCACATGGTTTCTGTTCCACTGGAATTTCAGATTCCACAAACTCAGGTGAGTTAAGGAGCATGTTTGATCAGAGATCTTTCTCTGTGAGATAAACAACTCCCATACCCCCGCTTCTAGCAGTGACTGAGTTGAGGACGAGTTCATGAGCCCTGGGTCCCTTAGCATGTATGTATCATTGAAGCATTGTTTGTCAGCACCCCAGCAAATGCACTGGTAGGATTTTTGCAGAGGCCATAGATGCTTTATTGCAGGGCAGATGTCAAGATGCCCCTGGGCTTTCAGTGTAAGCCCCTGAGTTTATGGAGGCCTCTTGGATGCCACCAGTAGTTAGCAGATGGGCCTGTCATCTTCCATGTGTTAGTTACCTATATGTGTGTAACAAATTCCTCCAACTTTTAGCATAGTAAACAAGAAAACATAATTCACTCATTTTCTGTGGGTCAGGCATTTGGGAAGTGCCCAGTTGAGCAAAAGTGACCCAAAATGTTAGTAGAATAGGAGAAGCCAAACTGACCTTATATGTCATTTAGACCAACCTTCTTATTTGATAGGGAAATGTATGCAGAGAGTTTGAATGATTACCTGTGCTGGTGCAGCTATTTTCAGAGGTGTTTGGAGCACAGGGCTCTGTTCCTCACATCTGCTGTTGGGTGATGTGAGTGTGATGTCAGTGCTATAATGTTTGTGTGGAGGTATGAGGTCATGAGAACTAACATGCATAGTCAGTCATTTGGGTGTTAGTTTGTGGGAAACCTGGCCGATTCAGTTTGGTTGTGTAACTTCTGTCTGTGAAGGTCAGTGAAATGAACACAATGATTAAAAACACTTTTTTCCATTCCTGAGTTTTAACAAACTTACTGTAGTGGGGGTACATTGTGACTTTTGCCAAAGTTCTTATAATATGCCATAGTTGAATTCATCCCTCCACATTCTCCTTTATTCTCTCTCACCGTATTCCTGGAATAGTTTCATCACGTCTCGTTTTTCCATTTTCATACATGAGTATATAATATTTATACCATATCCTACACCCTTTCCTTATATCCTCACCCCTCCCACAAGTAACAACTCCCTATACAGGACCTATTTTCCATTTCTGTTACCAAAAATCCCTTTTTGTGTTTATTTTGTTTTAGTGTGGGGAGCAGAACTGGGGCTTGAACTCAGGGACTCTACCTTGAGGCAGTTCACCAGCCGTTTTTTTGTGATAGGTGTTTCTGAGACAGGGTCTTGCAAACTATTTGCCCAAGCTGTGTTTGAACCAAGATCTTCCTTATCTCTCCCTTCTGAGTCACAGGGACTGCGGGTGTGAGCCACTGGTGACCCGCACGTTTTTGTTTGTTTAATTAAGATAGCTATTCGGGATGTTTCATTGTGACATTTGCTCATACATATATAGCTCTATGCATATATATATATATGTACACGTTATAACACAAATTGGGTCATTCCCTCTATTTTTTGCTTTTCTACTTTATTCTCCTTCTTATGGTAGTTTCAAAAGTTTTTAAAATTCTGCATTCCTCTACAGAAAGTACAACAACCATATTGACCTGGTTAACCTCCTCCTTTTACCCTCTCTCTCTCATAAATGAGCTCCCTTTAGACCTGTTGTTCATACTACTGCTTGTATGTGTGTCAGGTCTCTAGTGCATGTGTGAGAAAAAACATGTGGCCTTTGGTTTCCCCAACCTGACTAATTTAACTTAAGGTGATGTTCTCTAGTTCCATCCATTTACCTGCAAACAACAAAATTTCATGCATATTTAAATAAAATTCCATTGTGTGTAAATGCCACAGTTTTGGATCCATGTATCAGTTGTGAGGCATCTTGGCTGTTTACATAGGTTAGCTGTTGTGAGTAATGCTGCAGTAAACATGGATGTGCAGGTGTCTGTCTTGTTACCTGGCTTGCATTCATTCAGGTATATCCCTATGAATGATAATGCTGGATCACACAGCAATTCTACTTTGAGTTTCGAGAAGCCTCCATATTGTTTTCCACAGTTGTTGTACTAATTTGCATTCCCACTAACTGCATATGAGGGTTCCTCTTTTTTAGACATCCTTGAAAACATTAGTTGTTTGTATTCTTGATAGCCATTACAATGGGAGTGGTTTGGAATCTTGGTATGGTTTTCATTTTTGTTTTCTTTCTGACGAGCGATGGTGAGCATTTCTTTATGTAGTTGTAGGTCCTTTGGACTTCTGCCTTGGAACAAGCTCTGTTAAGTTCATTTGTGTATTTCTTCATTGGGTCACTGATTTTTACGGGAATTTAGTTTTTGAGTATATTCTCGGTATTAATTTCAGTCAGATGTATACCTGGCAAAGATTTCCCCATTCTGGAGCCTTGGTTTCTGCTTCTATTCC
Organism: Castor canadensis; assembly: GCF_047511655.1. Taxonomy (NCBI): domain Eukaryota; kingdom Metazoa; phylum Chordata; class Mammalia; order Rodentia; family Castoridae; genus Castor; species Castor canadensis. The sequence goes on from NC_133399.1 coordinate 43,156,703, forward strand.
TCACCACGTCATCTCAAGGTGTGGTTCTAGTGGACTGGCAAGGGAGGAAAAGGTTCCATGGAGGCACAGCACAGACACCTGTTGATCTGATATAAATTCTTCTCTGGTCTGCAGAGTACATCAAAGCACAGGCAGTGAAGGTTGGAAGGAATTCACCTCATTCACCGGTGTTTCCAGGTGTTCATAAGTATGGGTTCTGCTGAAAGGTACTTTTTTTTGATGAAAGCCCAGAAATTGACTTCCACAAAGTAGTTAATATTCATGGGTCACATTCATTGTGTGGGTGTGTTTGTGTGTGGGGCCGCATGTGTGGTTGAAAATAGTTCCTGGATCATTGTCCGTGGATGCTGTGTTCCTAATAATGCCAGTCAGGAATGCTCCTTCGGAAGGCAGTAATTTTGGGTTTTTCTCTGTGTTGTTACTCCCTAGGTAAACTGTAATCAATTCACTGAGGAGGAAAGATTCAGGGATCCTTGAATATGTGCAGGGTATGTGAGGCTATCGTGATGCATATATGTATGTGCCTCGTTACCCTGCTAGAAGTGATTTGAGTTCAAGTGATGGCTTTGGACACTGACTCTCGATTAGCCTTTAGTTGTTCCTTGGCATAATGGTGGTAGTATGTCTTCCTTCCAAGGACAATGTTGGAACTGATGTCACTTCTTGGGTTTTTCTAAGTTTGATCCTTCCTAAAGTGCTTAAAGTGTCGCCTCAGTAGGGTAACGCCAGGATTTCAGCCTTTGCAGATAACATTCGACTTGCGTTGAATAGAGGCCAGGTTCCTGGGTGTCTGTGTCTACCTTTCTGTGTGCCTTTCTTGTGTGTATGTGTCTGTCTTTGTCTGTGTGCTTAATATTTCTCATTTGTTCATGTATTAATTTCTTTGCTATTTGTCATAAATTCTCATATTACCAATTGTTTCACACTCTTTGAGTGTATCCCCTGCTTAGGCATGCAGAAGTGTCTTTGAATCAAAATCTATCATTAACGTTGAGGAAATAGACGGAACGAACAAGGCTGGGTGATGTTCTATGACTTCTGGTCTTGCACAAAGTTGTAATTAACTCCATAGAATGTAAGAAATTCACATACAAGATAAATATTAGTATGTCACTCATTCTCTGTGTGTGAGTGTGTGTGGGATGTTTGTTGTTTAGTTTCCCAACACTGGTTGGTAGAATATAGGTTCCTTCCCCAAGTCACTTGAGGAACAGCCTTGTGTGGCACTGACTTTACGTCTTGGGTTCCATGAATGAAAGGTGAACTGTGATGTCCCTCAGAGAACCATTGCAGATTTGAATGTCCTTCCTGAGAGTTTCATGTTTATTCCATAGGTTGTGGTGTTCCTGAAATCTGCCATTCTTCCGAGAGGTGGTAAGCATTTCAGTCACTAGAGAACCCTAAGCATTCCTTGGCTATAGCGTGTGTGTGCCTGTGTACTTCTCAGATCAAAGTGAAGTAATTTCTGTGTCGTTAGGAAGTGAATTCTTGTGGTGACCTTGAGGCTCTTGGCAGCCAGTGTGTGCTTTTGCGTGTTTTGTTCAAGTGAGGAACACTGTAGGCTGGAAGACAGCCCCAGGCCCTCACTCTGTGATATTTTGGGTCAGTTAAGGGAATACCCTCCCAGATGATGGGAGATGTAGTTCTGAGAAGGAAGTTGCCTCATCCAAGGTTCAGGGAGTTTTCCTGGCTTATTTACCTTCAAAGGGCTTGAGGTGTTTGTGTACTCACCAGGTGAAAGCCTTCCTGTCCTCCAAAGTGTGGGGTCCAGATTGGGAGTAGTTTGGAAGAAGTCAGAAATGTCATGCCAGTTGAACCTTGAATGATCTGAGGAGGGAACGTGGAGGAGAAAAGCAATTCCCAGATCACAAGTTCTTGCCAGGAAACTGCCACACAAATGGCTGGAGACTGAAGGGAGAGGGGCCATAGAGGCAGTGCTTACGTGGTCTGACCAATCAGGACAGACTTGGTTGTGATGTCACAGTGGGATCCCAGCCACTGCAACATACACATTCCCGAGGCAGCTCCTGCCTGGCCTCTTGCTATGGTAGCGCAGCCAGCCAAGCATGGAGAAGCTGGAGGTAGGTGCCACTGTCTCGTGTGGAAGACTTCTCTTTTATTTGGGTCCTCGATATACGGGGCACACGTGGCCTGAGCACACGGGTGACCTGAGCATCCTAGGATCGGGTGATTCCATTCCTCAGTAGAGATCTTCATAAACTTTTTTGGTTTTGGTGGAACTGTTGGGACTGGTAATACTGGCGTTGAAACTCAATGCTTTACACTTGCAAAGCAGTTGCTCTACCCTTTTAGCAACACCTCCTGTCAAACTTCCATAAATCTTTAGATTAAAGAAGTACAGTGAACCCCGAAAAGAATAAACAGAGCCAAACCATCCAACACCAATCACTATATTGTTTAGGAATGGATCGGTATGTGATAAAAAACCCATAGTAATGTACCAGAAATTTGGGCTGTTTGCCCGTGACGTATACCTGCATTTCTCTCACCTCAGCAGGTAGAAACAGGAGGATCGCAGTTCAAACCAGCTCTTGCAAATATTTTCCACAAGCCTCTGTTGAAAATACTCAACGCACAGAAGGTGTGCTGGAGTGGTATGGTTTTTCTTTTTTGAAATATTGTTTATTGAGTACTGTTGTACTGGGTATATGTTGTTACATTTACAAAAGTTTTTTACACTATGTCATAGTTAAAATCATCCCTTCCATCATTTTCCTTTATTATCTCCCTCCCTATTCCTGGAATAGTTTCACAGGTCTCATGTTTCCATTTTCATACATGAGTACACAATATTTCCATCCTATTCACCCTCACAACCATTTACTAATAATCCTCCCTGCTCCCAATGTAACTAACCGCGAGACAAGACCAGGTTTACTTTCTTGTGTTGTGTTTTTTATTAGTTTATATGTTTGTGTTTGGTGGGACTGGGTCTGTTTTCTTCTTTTGAAAAAAAATGATATTTTTTTTGTTTAAGATGGGTCTATAGGGAGTTTCACTGTGACATTTCCATGTACATACGTCTTATGATCCTAATTGTTTCATCCCTTCCTGTTGTCCTTTTTACTTTATTCCCCTTCCATTTTTGATGTATAGAAAATACATCAACCGACCGTATTCACATTCTTAACTTCGTTCTTTGAAATGTTCTCCCTCCCATTAGGGACTCCCCGTCAGATTGAGTTGTTTTTCATAGCACTCTTTGTATATTTATTGGGCCTATATTCTACATCTGAGAGAAAACATGCAGTGTTTGGTTTCAGAACCTGGCTAATTTCACTTAAGATAATCTCCATTGCCATCCATTTCTCTGCAAAGGATAAAATCTCATTCTTTATTGTGGCTGAATCAAATTCCATTGAAAATTCTTGTTTTTCTAATTTACAGATAAAAAGAAAGTTATGCAGTGACACAGATTATCAGGAAATTACCACATGGTTTCTGTTCCACTGGAATTTCAGATTCCACAAACTCAGGTGAGTTAAGGAGCATGTTTGATCAGAGATCTTTCTCTGTGAGATAAACAACTCCCATACCCCCGCTTCTAGCAGTGACTGAGTTGAGGACGAGTTCATGAGCCCTGGGTCCCTTAGCATGTATGTATCATTGAAGCATTGTTTGTCAGCACCCCAGCAAATGCACTGGTAGGATTTTTGCAGAGGCCATAGATGCTTTATTGCAGGGCAGATGTCAAGATGCCCCTGGGCTTTCAGTGTAAGCCCCTGAGTTTATGGAGGCCTCTTGGATGCCACCAGTAGTTAGCAGATGGGCCTGTCATCTTCCATGTGTTAGTTACCTATATGTGTGTAACAAATTCCTCCAACTTTTAGCATAGTAAACAAGAAAACATAATTCACTCATTTTCTGTGGGTCAGGCATTTGGGAAGTGCCCAGTTGAGCAAAAGTGACCCAAAATGTTAGTAGAATAGGAGAAGCCAAACTGACCTTATATGTCATTTAGACCAACCTTCTTATTTGATAGGGAAATGTATGCAGAGAGTTTGAATGATTACCTGTGCTGGTGCAGCTATTTTCAGAGGTGTTTGGAGCACAGGGCTCTGTTCCTCACATCTGCTGTTGGGTGATGTGAGTGTGATGTCAGTGCTATAATGTTTGTGTGGAGGTATGAGGTCATGAGAACTAACATGCATAGTCAGTCATTTGGGTGTTAGTTTGTGGGAAACCTGGCCGATTCAGTTTGGTTGTGTAACTTCTGTCTGTGAAGGTCAGTGAAATGAACACAATGATTAAAAACACTTTTTTCCATTCCTGAGTTTTAACAAACTTACTGTAGTGGGGGTACATTGTGACTTTTGCCAAAGTTCTTATAATATGCCATAGTTGAATTCATCCCTCCACATTCTCCTTTATTCTCTCTCACCGTATTCCTGGAATAGTTTCATCACGTCTCGTTTTTCCATTTTCATACATGAGTATATAATATTTATACCATATCCTACACCCTTTCCTTATATCCTCACCCCTCCCACAAGTAACAACTCCCTATACAGGACCTATTTTCCATTTCTGTTACCAAAAATCCCTTTTTGTGTTTATTTTGTTTTAGTGTGGGGAGCAGAACTGGGGCTTGAACTCAGGGACTCTACCTTGAGGCAGTTCACCAGCCGTTTTTTTGTGATAGGTGTTTCTGAGACAGGGTCTTGCAAACTATTTGCCCAAGCTGTGTTTGAACCAAGATCTTCCTTATCTCTCCCTTCTGAGTCACAGGGACTGCGGGTGTGAGCCACTGGTGACCCGCACGTTTTTGTTTGTTTAATTAAGATAGCTATTCGGGATGTTTCATTGTGACATTTGCTCATACATATATAGCTCTATGCATATATATATATATGTACACGTTATAACACAAATTGGGTCATTCCCTCTATTTTTTGCTTTTCTACTTTATTCTCCTTCTTATGGTAGTTTCAAAAGTTTTTAAAATTCTGCATTCCTCTACAGAAAGTACAACAACCATATTGACCTGGTTAACCTCCTCCTTTTACCCTCTCTCTCTCATAAATGAGCTCCCCTTAGACCTGTTGTTCATACTACTGCTTGTATGTGTGTCAGGTCTCTAGTGCATGTGTGAGAAAAAACATGTGGCCTTTGGTTTCCCCAACCTGACTAATTTAACTTAAGGTGATGTTCTCTAGTTCCATCCATTTACCTGCAAACAACAAAATTTCATGCATATTTAAGGCTGAATAAAATTCCATTGTGTGTAAATGCCACAGTTTTGGATCCATGTATCAGTTGTGAGGCATCTTGGCTGTTTACATAGGTTAGCTGTTGTGAGTAATGCTGCAGTAAACATGGATGTGCAGGTGTCTGTCTTGTTACCTGGCTTGCATTCATTCAGGTATATCCCTATGAATGATAATGCTGGATCACACAGCAATTCTACTTTGAGTTTCGAGAAGCCTCCATATTGTTTTCCACAGTTGTTGTACTAATTTGCATTCCCACTAACTGCATATGAGGGTTCCTCTTTTTTAGACATCCTTGAAAACATTAGTTGTTTGTATTCTTGATAGCCATTACAATGGGAGTGGTTTGGAATCTTGGTATGGTTTTCATTTTTGTTTTCTTTCTGACGAGCGATGGTGAGCATTTCTTTATGTAGTTGTAGGTCCTTTGGACTTCTGCCTTGGAACAAGCTCTGTTAAGTTCATTTGTGTATTTCTTCATTGGGTCACTGATTTTTACGGGAATTTAGTTTTTGAGTATATTCTCGGTATTAATTTCAGTCAGATGTATACCTGGCAAAGATTTCCCCATTCTGGAGCCTTGGTTTCTGCTTCTATTCCTCACCACGTCATCTCAAGGTGTGGTTCTAGTGGACTGGCAAGGGAGGAAAAGGTTCCATGGAGGCACAGCACAGACACCTGTTGATCTGATATAAATTCTTCTCTGGTCTGCAGAGTACATCAAAGCACAGGCAGTGAAGGTTGGAAGGAATTCACCTCATTCACCGGTGTTTCCAGGTGTTCATAAGTATGGGTTCTGCTGAAAGGTACTTTTTTTTGATGAAAGCCCAGAAATTGACTTCCACAAAGTAGTTAATATTCATGGGTCACATTCATTGTGTGGGTGTGTTTGTGTGTGGGGCCGCATGTGTGGTTGAAAATAGTTCCTGGATCATTGTCCGTGGATGCTGTGTTCCTAATAATGCCAGTCAGGAATGCTCCTTCGGAAGGCAGTAATTTTGGGTTTTTCTCTGTGTTGTTACTCCCTAGGTAAACTGTAATCAATTCACTGAGGAGGAAAGATTCAGGGATCCTTGAATATGTGCAGGGTATGTGAGGCTATCGTGATGCATATATGTATGTGCCTCGTTACCCTGCTAGAAGTGATTTGAGTTCAAGTGATGGCTTTGGACACTGACTCTCGATTAGCCTTTAGTTGTTCCTTGGCATAATGGTGGTAGTATGTCTTCCTTCCAAGGACAATGTTGGAACTGATGTCACTTCTTGGGTTTTTCTAAGTTTGATCCTTCCTAAAGTGCTTAAAGTGTCGCCTCAGTAGGGTAACGCCAGGATTTCAGCCTTTGCAGATAACATTCGACTTGCGTTGAATAGAGGCCAGGTTCCTGGGTGTCTGTGTCTACCTTTCTGTGTGCCTTTCTTGTGTGTATGTGTCTGTCTTTGTCTGTGTGCTTAATATTTCTCATTTGTTCATGTATTAATTTCTTTGCTATTTGTCATAAATTCTCATATTACCAATTGTTTCACACTCTTTGAGTGTATCCCCTGCTTAGGCATGCAGAAGTGTCTTTGAATCAAAATCTATCATTAACGTTGAGGAAATAGACGGAACGAACAAGGCTGGGTGATGTTCTATGACTTCTGGTCTTGCACAAAGTTGTAATTAACTCCATAGAATGTAAGAAATTCACATACAAGATAAATATTAGTATGTCACTCATTCTCTGTGTGTGAGTGTGTGTGGGATGTTTGTTGTTTAGTTTCCCAACACTGGTTGGTAGAATATAGGTTCCTTCCCCAAGTCACTTGAGGAACAGCCTTGTGTGGCACTGACTTTACGTCTTGGGTTCCATGAATGAAAGGTGAACTGTGATGTCCCTCAGAGAACCATTGCAGATTTGAATGTCCTTCCTGAGAGTTTCATGTTTATTCCATAGGTTGTGGTGTTCCTGAAATCTGCCATTCTTCCGAGAGGTGGTAAGCATTTCAGTCACTAGAGAACCCTAAGCATTCCTTGGCTATAGCGTGTGTGTGCCTGTGTACTTCTCAGATCAAAGTGAAGTAATTTCTGTGTCGTTAGGAAGTGAATTCTTGTGGTGACCTTGAGGCACTTGGCAGCCAGTGTGTGCTTTTGCGTGTTTTGTTCAAGTGAGGAACACTGTAGGCTGGAAGACAGCCCCAGGCCCTCACTCTGTGATATTTTGGGTCAGTTAAGGGAATACCCTCCCAGATGATGGGAGATGTAGTTCTGAGAAGGAAGTTGCCTCATCCAAGGTTCAGGGAGTTTTCCTGGCTTATTTACCTTCAAAGGGCTTGAGGTGTTTGTGTACTCACCAGGTGAAAGCCTTCCTGTCCTCCAAAGTGTGGGGTCCAGATTGGGAGTAGTTTGGAAGAAGTCAGAAATGTCATGCCAGTTGAACCTTGAATGATCTGAGGAGGGAACGTGGAGGAGAAAAGCAATTCCCAGATCACAAGTTCTTGCCAGGAAACTGCCACACAAATGGCTGGAGACTGAAGGGAGAGGGGCCATAGAGGCAGTGCTTACGTGGTCTGACCAATCAGGACAGACTTGGTTGTGATGTCACAGTGGGATCCCAGCCACTGCAACATACACATTCCCGAGGCAGCTCCTGCCTGGCCTCTTGCTATGGTAGCGCAGCCAGCCAAGCATGGAGAAGCTGGAGGTAGGTGCCACTGTCTCGTGTGGAAGACTTCTCTTTTATTTGGGTCCTCGATATACGGGGCACACGTGGCCTGAGCACACGGGTGACCTGAGCATCCTAGGATCGGGTGATTCCATTCCTCAGTAGAGATCTTCATAAACTTTTTTGGTTTTGGTGGAACTGTTGGGACTGGTAATACTGGCGTTGAAACTCAATGCTTTACACTTGCAAAGCAGTTGCTCTACCCTTTTAGCAACACCTCCTGTCAAACTTCCATAAATCTTTAGATTAAAGAAGTACAGTGAACCCCGAAAAGAATAAACAGAGCCAAACCATCCAACACCAATCACTATATTGTTTAGGAATGGATCGGTATGTGATAAAAAACCCATAGTAATGTACCAGAAATTTGGGCTGTTTGCCCGTGACGTATACCTGCATTTCTCTCACCTCAGCAGGTAGAAACAGGAGGATCGCAGTTCAAACCAGCTCTTGCAAATATTTTCCACAAGCCTCTGTTGAAAATACTCAACGCACAGAAGGTGTGCTGGAGTGGTATGGTTTTTCTTTTTTGAAATATTGTTTATTGAGTACTGTTGTACTGGGTATATGTTGTTACATTTACAAAAGTTTTTTACACTATGTCATAGTTAAAATCATCCCTTCCATCATTTTCCTTTATTATCTCCCTCCCTATTCCTGGAATAGTTTCACAGGTCTCATGTTTCCATTTTCATACATGAGTACACAATATTTCCATCCTATTCACCCTCACAACCATTTACTAATAATCCTCCCTGCTCCCAATGTAACTAACCGCGAGACAAGACCAGGTTTACTTTCTTGTGTTGTGTTTTTTATTAGTTTATATGTTTGTGTTTGGTGGGACTGGGTCTGTTTTCTTCTTTTGAAAAAAAATGATATTTTTTTTGTTTAAGATGGGTCTATAGGGAGTTTCACTGTGACATTTCCATGTACATACGTCTTATGATCCTAATTGTTTCATCCCTTCCTGTTGTCCTTTTTACTTTATTCCCCTTCCATTTTTGATGTATAGAAAATACATCAACCGACCGTATTCACATTCTTAACTTCGTTCTTTGAAATGTTCTCCCTCCCATTAGGGACTCCCCGTCAGATTGAGTTGTTTTTCATAGCACTCTTTGTATATTTATTGGGCCTATATTCTACATCTGAGAGAAAACATGCAGTGTTTGGTTTCAGAACCTGGCTAATTTCACTTAAGATAATCTCCATTGCCATCCATTTCTCTGCAAAGGATAAAATCTCATTCTTTATTGTGGCTGAATCAAATTCCATTGAAAATTCTTGTTTTTCTAATTTACAGATAAAAAGAAAGTTATGCAGTGACACAGATTATCAGGAAATTACCACATGGTTTCTGTTCCACTGGAATTTCAGATTCCACAAACTCAGGTGAGTTAAGGAGCATGTTTGATCAGAGATCTTTCTCTGTGAGATAAACAACTCCCATACCCCCGCTTCTAGCAGTGACTGAGTTGAGGACGAGTTCATGAGCCCTGGGTCCCTTAGCATGTATGTATCATTGAAGCATTGTTTGTCAGCACCCCAGCAAATGCACTGGTAGGATTTTTGCAGAGGCCATAGATGCTTTATTGCAGGGCAGATGTCAAGATGCCCCTGGGCTTTCAGTGTAAGCCCCTGAGTTTATGGAGGCCTCTTGGATGCCACCAGTAGTTAGCAGATGGGCCTGTCATCTTCCATGTGTTAGTTACCTATATGTGTGTAACAAATTCCTCCAACTTTTAGCATAGTAAACAAGAAAACATAATTCACTCATTTTCTGTGGGTCAGGCATTTGGGAAGTGCCCAGTTGAGCAAAAGTGACCCAAAATGTTAGTAGAATAGGAGAAGCCAAACTGACCTTATATGTCATTTAGACCAACCTTCTTATTTGATAGGGAAATGTATGCAGAGAGTTTGAATGATTACCTGTGCTGGTGCAGCTATTTTCAGAGGTGTTTGGAGCACAGGGCTCTGTTCCTCACATCTGCTGTTGGGTGATGTGAGTGTGATGTCAGTGCTATAATGTTTGTGTGGAGGTATGAGGTCATGAGAACTAACATGCATAGTCAGTCATTTGGGTGTTAGTTTGTGGGAAACCTGGCCGATTCAGTTTGGTTGTGTAACTTCTGTCTGTGAAGGTCAGTGAAATGAACACAATGATTAAAAACACTTTTTTCCATTCCTGAGTTTTAACAAACTTACTGTAGTGGGGGTACATTGTGACTTTTGCCAAAGTTCTTATAATATGCCATAGTTGAATTCATCCCTCCACATTCTCCTTTATTCTCTCTCACCGTATTCCTGGAATAGTTTCATCACGTCTCGTTTTTCCATTTTCATACATGAGTATATAATATTTATACCATATCCTACACCCTTTCCTTATATCCTCACCCCTCCCACAAGTAACAACTCCCTATACAGGACCTATTTTCCATTTCTGTTACCAAAAATCCCTTTTTGTGTTTATTTTGTTTTAGTGTGGGGAGCAGAACTGGGGCTTGAACTCAGGGACTCTACCTTGAGGCAGTTCACCAGCCGTTTTTTTGTGATAGGTGTTTCTGAGACAGGGTCTTGCAAACTATTTGCCCAAGCTGTGTTTGAACCAAGATCTTCCTTATCTCTCCCTTCTGAGTCACAGGGACTGCGGGTGTGAGCCACTGGTGACCCGCACGTTTTTGTTTGTTTAATTAAGATAGCTATTCGGGATGTTTCATTGTGACATTTGCTCATACATATATAGCTCTATGCATATATATATATATGTACACGTTATAACACAAATTGGGTCATTCCCTCTATTTTTTGCTTTTCTACTTTATTCTCCTTCTTATGGTAGTTTCAAAAGTTTTTAAAATTCTGCATTCCTCTACAGAAAGTACAACAACCATATTGACCTGGTTAACCTCCTCCTTTTACCCTCTCTCTCTCATAAATGAGCTCCCCTTAGACCTGTTGTTCATACTACTGCTTGTATGTGTGTCAGGTCTCTAGTGCATGTGTGAGAAAAAACATGTGGCCTTTGGTTTCCCCAACCTGACTAATTTAACTTAAGGTGATGTTCTCTAGTTCCATCCATTTTCCTGCAAACAACAAAATTTCATGCATATTTAAATAAAATTCCATTGTGTGTAAATGCCACAGTTTTGGATCCATGTATCAGTTGTGAGGCATCTTGGCTGTTTACATATGTTAGCTGTTGTGAGTAATGCTGCAGTAAACATGGATGTGCAGGTGTCTGTCTTGTTACCTGGCTTGCATTCATTCAGGTATATCCCTATGAATGATAATGCTGGATCACACAGCAATTCTACTTTGAGTTTCGAGAAGCCTCCATATTGTTTTCCACAGTTGTTGTACTAATTTGCATTCCCACTAACTGCATATGAGGGTTCCTTTTTTTTAGACATCCTTGAAAACATTAGTTGTTTGTATTCTTGATAGCCATTACAATGGGAGTGGTTTGGAATCTTGGTATGGTTTTCATTTTTGTTTTCTTTCTGACGAGCGATGGTGAGCATTTCTTTATGTAGTTGTAGGTCCTTTGGACTTCTGCCTTGGAACAAGCTCTGTTAAGTTCATTTGTGTATTTCTTCATTGGGTCACTGATTTTTACGGGAATTTAGTTTTTGAGTATATTCTCGGTATTGATTTCAGTCAGATGTATACCTGGCAAAGATTTCCCCATTCTGGAGCCTTGGTTTCTGCTTCTATTCCTCACCACGTCATCTCAAGGTGTGGTTCTAGTGGACTGGCAAGGGAGGAAAAGGTTCCATGGAGGCACAGCACAGACACCTGTTGATCTGATATAAATTCTTCTCTGGTCTGCAGAGTACATCAAAGCACAGGCAGTGAAGGTTGGAAGGAATTCACCTCATTCACCGGTGTTTCCAGGTGTTCATAAGTATGGGTTCTGCTGAAAGGTACTTTTTTTTGATGAAAGCCCAGAAATTGACTTCCACAAAGTAGTTAATATTCATGGGTCACATTCATTGTGTGGGTGTGTTTGTGTGTGGGGCCGCATGTGTGGTTGAAAATAGTTCCTGGATCATTGTCCGTGGATGCTGTGTTCCTAATAATGCCAGTCAGGAATGCTCCTTCGGAAGGCAGTAATTTTGGGTTTTTCTCTGTGTTGTTACTCCCTAGGTAAACTGTAATCAATTCACTGAGGAGGAAAGATTCAGGGATCCTTGAATATGTGCAGGGTATGTGAGGCTATCGTGATGCATATATGTATGTGCCTCGTTACCCTGCTAGAAGTGATTTGAGTTCAAGTGATGGCTTTGGACACTGACTCTCGATTAGCCTTTAGTTGTTCCTTGGCATAATGGTGGTAGTATGTCTTCCTTCCAAGGACAATGTTGGAACTGATGTCACTTCTTGGGTTTTTCTAAGTTTGATCCTTCCTAAAGTGCTTAAAGTGTCGCCTCAGTAGGGTAACGCCAGGATTTCAGCCTTTGCAGATAACATTCGACTTGCGTTGAATAGAGGCCAGGTTCCTGGGTGTCTGTGTCTACCTTTCTGTGTGCCTTTCTTGTGTGTATGTGTCTGTCTTTGTCTGTGTGCTTAATATTTCTCATTTGTTCATGTATTAATTTCTTTGCTATTTGTCATAAATTCTCATATTACCAATTGTTTCACACTCTTTGAGTGTATCCCCTGCTTAGGCATGCAGAAGTGTCTTTGAATCAAAATCTATCATTAACGTTGAGGAAATAGACGGAACGAACAAGGCTGGGTGATGTTCTATGACTTCTGGTCTTGCACAAAGTTGTAATTAACTCCATAGAATGTAAGAAATTCACATACAAGATAAATATTAGTATGTCACTCATTCTCTGTGTGTGAGTGTGTGTGGGATGTTTGTTGTTTAGTTTCCCAACACTGGTTGGTAGAATATAGGTTCCTTCCCCAAGTCACTTGAGGAACAGCCTTGTGTGGCACTGACTTTACGTCTTGGGTTCCATGAATGAAAGGTGAACTGTGATGTCCCTCAGAGAACCATTGCAGATTTGAATGTCCTTCCTGAGAGTTTCATGTTTATTCCATAGGTTGTGGTGTTCCTGAAATCTGCCATTCTTCCGAGAGGTGGTAAGCATTTCAGTCACTAGAGAACCCTAAGCATTCCTTGGCTATAGCGTGTGTGTGCCTGTGTACTTCTCAGATCAAAGTGAAGTAATTTCTGTGTCGTTAGGAAGTGAATTCTTGTGGTGACCTTGAGGCACTTGGCAGCCAGTGTGTGCTTTTGCGTGTTTTGTTCAAGTGAGGAACACTGTAGGCTGGAAGACAGCCCCAGGCCCTCACTCTGTGATATTTTGGGTCAGTTAAGGGAATACCCTCCCAGATGATGGGAGATGTAGTTCTGAGAAGGAAGTTGCCTCATCCAAGGTTCAGGGAGTTTTCCTGGCTTATTTACCTTCAAAGGGCTTGAGGTGTTTGTGTACTCACCAGGTGAAAGCCTTCCTGTCCTCCAAAGTGTGGGGTCCAGATTGGGAGTAGTTTGGAAGAAGTCAGAAATGTCATGCCAGTTGAACCTTGAATGATCTGAGGAGGGAACGTGGAGGAGAAAAGCAATTCCCAGATCACAAGTTCTTGCCAGGAAACTGCCACACAAATGGCTGGAGACTGAAGGGAGAGGGGCCATAGAGGCAGTGCTTACGTGGTCTGACCAATCAGGACAGACTTGGTTGTGATGTCACAGTGGGATCCCAGCCACTGCAACATACACATTCCCGAGGCAGCTCCTGCCTGGCCTCTTGCTATGGTAGCGCAGCCAGCCAAGCATGGAGAAGCTGGAGGTAGGTGCCACTGTCTCGTGTGGAAGACTTCTCTTTTATTTGGGTCCTCGATATACGGGGCACACGTGGCCTGAGCACACGGGTGACCTGAGCATCCTAGGATCGGGTGATTCCATTCCTCAGTAGAGATCTTCATAAACTTTTTTGGTTTTGGTGGAACTGTTGGGACTGGTAATACTGGCGTTGAAACTCAATGCTTTACACTTGCAAAGCAGTTGCTCTACCCTTTTAGCAACACCTCCTGTCAAACTTCCATAAATCTTTAGATTAAAGAAGTACAGTGAACCCCGAAAAGAATAAACAGAGCCAAACCATCCAACACCAATCACTATATTGTTTAGGAATGGATCGGTATGTGATAAAAAACCCATAGTAATGTACCAGAAATTTGGGCTGTTTGCCCGTGACGTATACCTGCATTTCTCTCACCTCAGCAGGTAGAAACAGGAGGATCGCAGTTCAAACCAGCTCTTGCAAATATTTTCCACAAGCCTCTGTTGAAAATACTCAACGCACAGAAGGTGTGCTGGAGTGGTATGGTTTTTCTTTTTTGAAATATTGTTTATTGAGTACTGTTGTACTGGGTATATGTTGTTACATTTACAAAAGTTTTTTACACTATGTCATAGTTAAAATCATCCCTTCCATCATTTTCCTTTATTATCTCCCTCCCTATTCCTGGAATAGTTTCACAGGTCTCATGTTTCCATTTTCATACATGAGTACACAATATTTCCATCCTATTCACCCTCACAACCATTTACTAATAATCCTCCCTGCTCCCAATGTAACTAACCGCGAGACAAGACCAGGTTTACTTTCTTGTGTTGTGTTTTTTATTAGTTTATATGTTTGTGTTTGGTGGGACTGGGTCTGTTTTCTTCTTTTGAAAAAAAATGATATTTTTTTTGTTTAAGATGGGTCTATAGGGAGTTTCACTGTGACATTTCCATGTACATACGTCTTATGATCCTAATTGTTTCATCCCTTCCTGTTGTCCTTTTTACTTTATTCCCCTTCCATTTTTGATGTATAGAAAATACATCAACCGACCGTATTCACATTCTTAACTTCGTTCTTTGAAATGTTCTCCCTCCCATTAGGGACTCCCCGTCAGATTGAGTTGTTTTTCATAGCACTCTTTGTATATTTATTGGGCCTATATTCTACATCTGAGAGAAAACATGCAGTGTTTGGTTTCAGAACCTGGCTAATTTCACTTAAGATAATCTCCATTGCCATCCATTTCTCTGCAAAGGATAAAATCTCATTCTTTATTGTGGCTGAATCAAATTCCATTGAAAATTCTTGTTTTTCTAATTTACAGATAAAAAGAAAGTTATGCAGTGACACAGATTATCAGGAAATTACCACATGGTTTCTGTTCCACTGGAATTTCAGATTCCACAAACTCAGGTGAGTTAAGGAGCATGTTTGATCAGAGATCTTTCTCTGTGAGATAAACAACTCCCATACCCCCGCTTCTAGCAGTGACTGAGTTGAGGACGAGTTCATGAGCCCTGGGTCCCTTAGCATGTATGTATCATTGAAGCATTGTTTGTCAGCACCCCAGCAAATGCACTGGTAGGATTTTTGCAGAGGCCATAGATGCTTTATTGCAGGGCAGATGTCAAGATGCCCCTGGGCTTTCAGTGTAAGCCCCTGAGTTTATGGAGGCCTCTTGGATGCCACCAGTAGTTAGCAGATGGGCCTGTCATCTTCCATGTGTTAGTTACCTATATGTGTGTAACAAATTCCTCCAACTTTTAGCATAGTAAACAAGAAAACATAATTCACTCATTTTCTGTGGGTCAGGCATTTGGGAAGTGCCCAGTTGAGCAAAAGTGACCCAAAATGTTAGTAGAATAGGAGAAGCCAAACTGACCTTATATGTCATTTAGACCAACCTTCTTATTTGATAGGGAAATGTATGCAGAGAGTTTGAATGATTACCTGTGCTGGTGCAGCTATTTTCAGAGGTGTTTGGAGCACAGGGCTCTGTTCCTCACATCTGCTGTTGGGTGATGTGAGTGTGATGTCAGTGCTATAATGTTTGTGTGGAGGTATGAGGTCATGAGAACTAACATGCATAGTCAGTCATTTGGGTGTTAGTTTGTGGGAAACCTGGCCGATTCAGTTTGGTTGTGTAACTTCTGTCTGTGAAGGTCAGTGAAATGAACACAATGATTAAAAACACTTTTTTCCATTCCTGAGTTTTAACAAACTTACTGTAGTGGGGGTACATTGTGACTTTTGCCAAAGTTCTTATAATATGCCATAGTTGAATTCATCCCTCCACATTCTCCTTTATTCTCTCTCACCGTATTCCTGGAATAGTTTCATCACGTCTCGTTTTTCCATTTTCATACATGAGTATATAATATTTATACCATATCCTACACCCTTTCCTTATATCCTCACCCCTCCCACAAGTAACAACTCCCTATACAGGACCTATTTTCCATTTCTGTTACCAAAAATCCCTTTTTGTGTTTATTTTGTTTTAGTGTGGGGAGCAGAACTGGGGCTTGAACTCAGGGACTCTACCTTGAGGCAGTTCACCAGCCGTTTTTTTGTGATAGGTGTTTCTGAGACAGGGTCTTGCAAACTATTTGCCCAAGCTGTGTTTGAACCAAGATCTTCCTTATCTCTCCCTTCTGAGTCACAGGGACTGCGGGTGTGAGCCACTGGTGACCCGCACGTTTTTGTTTGTTTAATTAAGATAGCTATTCGGGATGTTTCATTGTGACATTTGCTCATACATATATAGCTCTATGCATATATATATATATGTACACGTTATAACACAAATTGGGTCATTCCCTCTATTTTTTGCTTTTCTACTTTATTCTCCTTCTTATGGTAGTTTCAAAAGTTTTTAAAATTCTGCATTCCTCTACAGAAAGTACAACAACCATATTGACCTGGTTAACCTCCTCCTTTTACCCTCTCTCTCTCATAAATGAGCTCCCCTTAGACCTGTTGTTCATACTACTGCTTGTATGTGTGTCAGGTCTCTAGTGCATGTGTGAGAAAAAACATGTGGCCTTTGGTTTCCCCAACCTGACTAATTTAACTTAAGGTGATGTTCTCTAGTTCCATCCATTTTCCTGCAAACAACAAAATTTCATGCATATTTAAATAAAATTCCATTGTGTGTAAATGCCACAGTTTTGGATCCATGTATCAGTTGTGAGGCATCTTGGCTGTTTACATATGTTAGCTGTTGTGAGTAATGCTGCAGTAAACATGGATGTGCAGGTGTCTGTCTTGTTACCTGGCTTGCATTCATTCAGGTATATCCCTATGAATGATAATGCTGGATCACACAGCAATTCTACTTTGAGTTTCGAGAAGCCTCCATATTGTTTTCCACAGTTGTTGTACTAATTTGCATTCCCACTAACTGCATATGAGGGTTCCTTTTTTTTAGACATCCTTGAAAACATTAGTTGTTTGTATTCTTGATAGCCATTACAATGGGAGTGGTTTGGAATCTTGGTATGGTTTTCATTTTTGTTTTCTTTCTGACGAGCGATGGTGAGCATTTCTTTATGTAGTTGTAGGTCCTTTGGACTTCTGCCTTGGAACAAGCTCTGTTAAGTTCATTTGTGTATTTCTTCATTGGGTCACTGATTTTTACGGGAATTTAGTTTTTGAGTATATTCTCGGTATTGATTTCAGTCAGATGTATACCTGGCAAAGATTTCCCCATTCTGGAGCCTTGGTTTCTGCTTCTATTCCTCACCACGTCATCTCAAGGTGTGGTTCTAGTGGACTGGCAAGGGAGGAAAAGGTTCCATGGAGGCACAGCACAGACACCTGTTGATCTGATATAAATTCTTCTCTGGTCTGCAGAGTACATCAAAGCACAGGCAGTGAAGGTTGGAAGGAATTCACCTCATTCACCGGTGTTTCCAGGTGTTCATAAGTATGGGTTCTGCTGAAAGGTACTTTTTTTTGATGAAAGCCCAGAAATTGACTTCCACAAAGTAGTTAATATTCATGGGTCACATTCATTGTGTGGGTGTGTTTGTGTGTGGGGCCGCATGTGTGGTTGAAAATAGTTCCTGGATCATTGTCCGTGGATGCTGTGTTCCTAATAATGCCAGTCAGGAATGCTCCTTCGGAAGGCAGTAATTTTGGGTTTTTCTCTGTGTTGTTACTCCCTAGGTAAACTGTAATCAATTCACTGAGGAGGAAAGATTCAGGGATCCTTGAATATGTGCAGGGTATGTGAGGCTATCGTGATGCATATATGTATGTGCCTCGTTACCCTGCTAGAAGTGATTTGAGTTCAAGTGATGGCTTTGGACACTGACTCTCGATTAGCCTTTAGTTGTTCCTTGGCATAATGGTGGTAGTATGTCTTCCTTCCAAGGACAATGTTGGAACTGATGTCACTTCTTGGGTTTTTCTAAGTTTGATCCTTCCTAAAGTGCTTAAAGTGTCGCCTCAGTAGGGTAACGCCAGGATTTCAGCCTTTGCAGATAACATTCGACTTGCGTTGAATAGAGGCCAGGTTCCTGGGTGTCTGTGTCTACCTTTCTGTGTGCCTTTCTTGTGTGTATGTGTCTGTCTTTGTCTGTGTGCTTAATATTTCTCATTTGTTCATGTATTAATTTCTTTGCTATTTGTCATAAATTCTCATATTACCAATTGTTTCACACTCTTTGAGTGTATCCGCTGCTTAGGCATGCAGAAGTGTCTTTGAATCAAAATCTATCATTAACGTTGAGGAAATAGACGGAACGAACAAGGCTGGGTGATGTTCTATGACTTCTGGTCTTGCACAAAGTTGTAATTAACTCCATAGAATGTAAGAAATTCACATACAAGATAAATATTAGTATGTCACTCATTCTCTGTGTGTGAGTGTGTGTGGGATGTTTGTTGTTTAGTTTCCCAACACTGGTTGGTAGAATATAGGTTCCTTCCCCAAGTCACTTGAGGAACAGCCTTGTGTGGCACTGACTTTACGTCTTGGGTTCCATGAATGAAAGGTGAACTGTGATGTCCCTCAGAGAACCATTGCAGATTTGAATGTCCTTCCTGAGAGTTTCATGTTTATTCCATAGGTTGTGGTGTTCCTGAAATCTGCCATTCTTCCGAGAGGTGGTAAGCATTTCAGTCACTAGAGAACCCTAAGCATTCCTTGGCTATAGCGTGTGTGTGCCTGTGTACTTCTCAGATCAAAGTGAAGTAATTTCTGTGTCGTTAGGAAGTGAATTCTTGTGGTGACCTTGAGGCTCTTGGCAGCCAGTGTGTGCTTTTGCGTGTTTTGTTCAAGTGAGGAACACTGTAGGCTGGAAGACAGCCCCAGGCCCTCACTCTGTGATATTTTGGGTCAGTTAAGGGAATACCCTCCCAGATGATGGGAGATGTAGTTCTGAGAAGGAAGTTGCCTCATCCAAGGTTCAGGGAGTTTTCCTGGCTTATTTACCTTCAAAGGGCTTGAGTTGTTTGTGTACTCACCAGGTGAAAGCCTTCCTGTCCTCCAAAGTGTGGGGTCCAGATTGGGAGTAGTTTGGAAGAAGTCAGAAATGTCATGCCAGTTGAACCTTGAATGATCTGAGGAGGGAACGTGGAGGAGAAAAGCAATTCCCAGATCACAAGTTCTTGCCAGGAAACTGCCACACAAATGGCTGGAGACTGAAGGGAGAGGGGCCATAGAGGCAGTGCTTACGTGGTCTGACCAATCAGGACAGACTTGGTTGTGATGTCACAGTGGGATCCCAGCCACTGCAACATACACATTCCCGAGGCAGCTCCTGCCTGGCCTCTTGCTATGGTAGCGCAGCCAGCCAAGCATGGAGAAGCTGGAGGTAGGTGCCACTGTCTCGTGTGGAAGACTTCTCTTTTATTTGGGTCCTCGATATACGGGGCACACGTGGCCTGAGCACACGGGTGACCTGAGCATCCTAGGATCGGGTGATACCATTCCTCAGTAGAGATCTTCATAAACTTTTTTGGTTTTGGTGGAACTGTTGGGACTGGTAATACTGGCGTTGAAACTCAATGCTTTTCACTTGCAAAGCAGTTGCTCTACCCTTTTAGCAACACCTCCTGTCAAACTTCTATAAATCTTTAGATTAAAGAAGTACAGTGAACCCCGAAAAGAATAAACAGAGCGAAACCATCCAACACCAATCACTATATTGTTTAGGAATGGATCGGTATGTGATAAAAAACCCATAGTAATGTACCTGAAATTTGGGCTGTTTGTCCGTGACATATACCTGCATTTCTCTCACCTCAGCAGGTAGAAACAGGAGGATCGCAGTTCAAAGCCAGCTCTTGCAAATATTTTCCACAAGCCTCTGTTGAAAATACTCAACGCACAGAAGGTGTGCTGGAGTGGTATGGTTTTTCTTTTTTTAAATATTGTTTATTGAGTACTGTTGTACTGGGTATATGTTGTTACATTTACAAAAGTTTTTTACACTATGTCATAGTTAAAATCATCCCTTCCATCATTTTCCTTTATTATCTCCCTCCCTATTCCTGGAATAGTTTCACAGGTCTCATGTTTCCATTTTCATACATGAGTACACAATATTTCCATCCTATTCACCCTCACAACCATTTACTAATAATCCTCCCTGCTCCCAATGTAACTTACCGCGAGACAAGACCAGGTTTACTTTCTTGTGTTGTGTTTTTTATTAGTTTATATGTTTGTGTTTGGTGGGACTGGGTCTGTTTTCTTCTTTTGAAAAAAAATGATATTTTTTTGTTTAAGATAGGTCTATAGGGAGTTTCACTGTGACATTTCCATGTACATACGTCTTATGATCCTAATTGTTTCATCCCTTCCTGTTGTCCTTTTTACTTTATTCCCCTTCCATTTTTGATGGATAGAAAATACATCAACCGACCGTATTCACATTCTTAACTTCGTTCTTTGAAATGTTCTCCCTCCCATTAGGGACTCCCCGTCAGATTGAGTTGTTTTTCATAGCACTCTTTGTATATTTATTGGGCCTATATTCTACATCTGAGAGAAAACATGCAGTGTTTGGTTTCAGAACCTGGCTAATTTCACTTAAGATAATCTCCATTGCCATCCATTTCTCTGCAAAGGATAAAATCTCATTCTTTATTGTGGCTGAATCAAATTCCATTGAAAATTCTTGTTTTTCTAATTTACAGATAAAAAGAAAGTTATGCAGTGACACACATTATCAGGAAATTACCACATGGTTTCTGTTCCACTGGAATTTCAGATTCTACAAACTCAGGTGAGTTAAGGAGCATGTTTGATCAGAGATCTTTCTCTGTGAGATAAACAACTCCCATACCCCGCTTCTAGCAGTGACTGAGTTGAGGACGAGTTCATGAGCCCTGGGTCCCTTAGCATGTATGTATCATTGAAGCATTTTTTGTCAGCACCCCAGCAAATGCACTGGTAGGATTTTTGCAGAGGCCATAGATGCTTTATTGCAGGGCAGATGTCAAGATGCCCCTGGGCTTTCAGTGTAAGCCCCTGAGTTTATGGAGGCCTCTTGGATGCCACCAGTAGTTAGCAGATGGGCCTGTCATCTTCCATGTGTTAGTTACCTATATGTGTGTAACAAATTCCTCCAACTTTTAGCATAGTAAACAAGAAAACATAATTCACTCATTTTCTGTGGGTCAGGCATTTGGGAAGTGCCCAGTTGAGCAAAAGTGACCCAAAATGTTAGTAGAATAGGAGAAGCCAAACTGACCTTATATGTCATTTAGACCAACCTTCTTATTTGATAGGGAAATGTATGCAGAGAGTTTGAATGATTACTAGTGCTGGTGTAGCTATTTTCAGAGGTGTTTGGAGCACAGGGCTCTGTTCCTCACATCTGCTGTTGGGTGATGTGAGTGTGATGTCAGTGCTATAATGTTTGTGTGGAGGTATGAGGTCATGAGAACTAACATGCATAGTCAGTCATTTGGGTGTTAGTTTGTGGGAAACCTGGCCGATTCAGTTTGTTTGTGTAACTTCTGTCTGTGAAGGTCAGTGAAATGAACACAATGATTAAAAACACTTTTTTCCATTCCTGAGTTTTAACAAACTTACTGTAGTGGGGGTACATTGTGACTTTTGCCAAAGTTCTTATAATATGCCATAGTTGAATTCATCCCTCCACATTCTCCTTTATTCTCTCTCACCGTATTCCTGGAATAGTTTCATCACGTCTCGTTTTTCCATTTTCATACATGAGTATATAATATTTATACCATATCCTACACCCTTTCCTTATATCCTCACCCCTCCCACAAGTAACAACTCCCTATACAGGACCTATTTTCCATTTCTGTTACCAAAAATCCCTTTTTGTGTTTATTTTGTTTTAGTGTGGGGAGCAGAACTGGGGCTTGAACTCAGGGACTCTACCTTGAGGCAGTTCACCAGCCGTTTTTTTGTGATAGGTGTTTCTGAGACAGGGTCTTGCAAACTATTTGCCCAAGCTGTGTTTGAACCAAGATCTTCCTTATCTCTCCCTTCTGAGTCACAGGGACTGCGGGTGTGAGCCACTGGTGACCCGCACGTTTTTGTTTGTTTAATTAAGATAGCTATTCGGGATGTTTCATTGTGACATTTGCTCATACATATATAGCTCTATGCATATATATATATATGTACACGTTATAACACAAATTGGGTCATTCCCTCTATTTTTTGCTTTTCTACTTTATTCTCCTTCTTATGGTAGTTTCAAAAGTTTTTAAAATTCTGCATTCCTCTACAGAAAGTACAACAACCATATTGACCTGGTTAACCTCCTCCTTTTACCCTCTCTCTCTCATAAATGAGCTCCCCTTAGACCTGTTGTTCATACTACTGCTTGTATGTGTGTCAGGTCTCTAGTGCATGTGTGAGAAAAAACATGTGGCCTTTGGTTTCCCCAACCTGACTAATTTAACTTAAGGTGATGTTCTCTAGTTCCATCCATTTTCCTGCAAACAACAAAATTTCATGCATATTTAAATAAAATTCCATTGTGTGTAAATGCCACAGTTTTGGATCCATGTATCAGTTGTGAGGCATCTTGGCTGTTTACATATGTTAGCTGTTGTGAGTAATGCTGCAGTAAACATGGATGTGCAGGTGTCTGTCTTGTTACCTGGCTTGCATTCATTCAGGTATATCCCTATGAATGATAATGCTGGATCACACAGCAATTCTACTTTGAGTTTCGAGAAGCCTCCATATTGTTTTCCACAGTTGTTGTACTAATTTGCATTCCCACTAACTGCATATGAGGGTTCCTTTTTTTTAGACATCCTTGAAAACATTAGTTGTTTGTATTCTTGATAGCCATTACAATGGGAGTGGTTTGGAATCTTGGTATGGTTTTCATTTTTGTTTTCTTTCTGACGAGCGATGGTGAGCATTTCTTTATGTAGTTGTAGGTCCTTTGGACTTCTGCCTTGGAACAAGCTCTGTTAAGTTCATTTGTGTATTTCTTCATTGGGTCACTGATTTTTACGGGAATTTAGTTTTTGAGTATATTCTCGGTATTGATTTCAGTCAGATGTATACCTGGCAAAGATTTCCCCATTCTGGAGCCTTGGTTTCTGCTTCTATTCCTCACCACGTCATCTCAAGGTGTGGTTCTAGTGGACTGGCAAGGGAGGAAAAGGTTCCATGGAGGCACAGCACAGACACCTGTTGATCTGATATAAATTCTTCTCTGGTCTGCAGAGTACATCAAAGCACAGGCAGTGAAGGTTGGAAGGAATTCACCTCATTCACCGGTGTTTCCAGGTGTTCATAAGTATGGGTTCTGCTGAAAGGTACTTTTTTTTGATGAAAGCCCAGAAATTGACTTCCACAAAGTAGTTAATATTCATGGGTCACATTCATTGTGTGGGTGTGTTTGTGTGTGGGGCCGCATGTGTGGTTGAAAATAGTTCCTGGATCATTGTCCGTGGATGCTGTGTTCCTAATAATGCCAGTCAGGAATGCTCCTTCGGAAGGCAGTAATTTTGGGTTTTTCTCTGTGTTGTTACTCCCTAGGTAAACTGTAATCAATTCACTGAGGAGGAAAGATTCAGGGATCCTTGAATATGTGCAGGGTATGTGAGGCTATCGTGATGCATATATGTATGTGCCTCGTTACCCTGCTAGAAGTGATTTGAGTTCAAGTGATGGCTTTGGACACTGACTCTCGATTAGCCTTTAGTTGTTCCTTGGCATAATGGTGGTAGTATGTCTTCCTTCCAAGGACAATGTTGGAACTGATGTCACTTCTTGGGTTTTTCTAAGTTTGATCCTTCCTAAAGTGCTTAAAGTGTCGCCTCAGTAGGGTAACGCCAGGATTTCAGCCTTTGCAGATAACATTCGACTTGCGTTGAATAGAGGCCAGGTTCCTGGGTGTCTGTGTCTACCTTTCTGTGTGCCTTTCTTGTGTGTATGTGTCTGTCTTTGTCTGTGTGCTTAATATTTCTCATTTGTTCATGTATTAATTTCTTTGCTATTTGTCATAAATTCTCATATTACCAATTGTTTCACACTCTTTGAGTGTATCCGCTGCTTAGGCATGCAGAAGTGTCTTTGAATCAAAATCTATCATTAACGTTGAGGAAATAGACGGAACGAACAAGGCTGGGTGATGTTCTATGACTTCTGGTCTTGCACAAAGTTGTAATTAACTCCATAGAATGTAAGAAATTCACATACAAGATAAATATTAGTATGTCACTCATTCTCTGTGTGTGAGTGTGTGTGGGATGTTTGTTGTTTAGTTTCCCAACACTGGTTGGTAGAATATAGGTTCCTTCCCCAAGTCACTTGAGGAACAGCCTTGTGTGGCACTGACTTTACGTCTTGGGTTCCATGAATGAAAGGTGAACTGTGATGTCCCTCAGAGAACCATTGCAGATTTGAATGTCCTTCCTGAGAGTTTCATGTTTACTCCATAGGTTGTGGTGTTCCTGAAATCTGCCATTCTTCCGAGAGGTGGTAAGCATTTCAGTCACTAGAGAACCCTAAGCATTCCTTGGCTATAGCGTGTGTGTGCCTGTGTACTTCTCAGATCAAAGTGAAGTAATTTCTGTGTCGTTAGGAAGTGAATTCTTGTGGTGACCTTGAGGCTCTTGGCAGCCAGTGTGTGCTTTTGCGTGTTTTGTTCAAGTGAGGAACACTGTAGGCTGGAAGACAGCCCCAGGTCCTCACTCTGTGATACTTTGGGTCAGTTAAGGGAATACCCTCCCAGATGATGGGAGATGTAGTTCTGAGAAGGAAGTTGCCTCATCCAAGGTTCAGGGAGTTTTCCTGGCTTATTTCCCTTCAAAGGGCTTGAGGTGTTTGTGTACTCACCAGGTGAAAGCCTTCCTGTCCTCCAAAGTGTGGGGTCCAGATTGGGAGTAGTTTGGAAGAAGTCAGAAATGTCATGCCAGTTGAACCTTGAATGATCTGAGGAGGGAACGTGGAGGAGAAAAGCAATTCCCAGATCACAAGTTCTTGCCAGGAAACTGCCACACAAATGGCTGGAGACTGAAGGGAGAGGGGCCATAGAGGCAGTGCTTACGTGGTCTGACCAATCAGGACAGACTTGGTTGTGATGTCACAGTGGGATCCCAGCCACTGCAACATACACATTCCCGAGGCAGCTCCTGCCTGGCCTCTTGCTATGGTAGCGCAGCCAGCCAAGCATGGAGAAGCTGGAGGTAGGTGCCACTGTCTCGTGTGGAAGACTTCTCTTCTATTTGGGTCCTCGATATACGGGGCACACGTGGCCTGAGCACACGGGTGACCTGAGCATCCTAGGATCGGGTGATACCATTCCTCAGTAGAGATCTTCATAAACTTTTTTGGTTTTGGTGGAACTGTTGGGACTGGTAATACTGGCGTTGAAACTCAATGCTTTTCACTTGCAAAGCAGTTGCTCTACCCTTTTAGCAACACCTCCTGTCAAACTTCCATAAATCTTTAGATTAAAGAAGTACAGTGAACCCCGAAAAGAAGAAACAGAGCCAAACCATCCAACACCAATCACTATATTGTTTAGGAATGGATCGGTATGTGATAAAAAACCCATAGTAATGTACCTGAAATTTGGGCTGTTTGCCCGTGACGTATACCTGCATTTCTCTCACCTCAGCAGGTAGAAACAGGAGGATCGCAGTTCAAAGCCAGCTCTTGCAAATATTTTCCACAAGCCTCTGTTGAAAATACTCAACGCACAGAAGGTGTGCTGGAGTGGTATGGTTTTTCTTTTTTGAAATATTGTTTATTGAGTACTGTTGTACTGGGTATATGTTGTTACATTTACAAAAGTTTTTTACACTATGTCATAGTTAAAATCATCCCTTCCATCATTTTCCTTTATTATCTCCCTCCCTATTCCTGGAATAGTTTCACAGGTCTCATGTTTCCATTTTCATACATGAGTACACAATATTTCCATCCTATTCACCCTCACAACCATTTACTAATAATCCTCCCTGCTCCCAATGTAACTAACCGCGAGACAAGACCAGGTTTACTTTCTTGTGTTGTGTTTTTTATTAGTTTATATGTTTGTGTTTGGTGGGACTGGGTCTGTTTTCTTCTTTTGAAAAAAAATGATATTTTTTTGTTTAAGATAGGTCTATAGGGAGTTTCACTGTGACATTTCCATGTACATACGTCTTATGATCCTAATTGTTTCATCCCTTCCTATTGTCCTTTTAACTTTATTCCCCTTCCATTTTTGATGGATAGAAAATACATCAACTGACCGTATTCACATTCTTAACTTCGTTCTTTGAAATGTTCTCCCTCCCATTAGGGACTCCCCGTCAGATTGAGTTGTTTTTCATAGCACTCTTTGTATATTTATTGGGCCTATATTCTACATCTGAGAGAAAACATGCAGTGTTTGGTTTCAGAACCTGGCTAATTTCACTTAAGATAATGTCCATTTCCATCCATTTCTCTGCAAAGGATAAAATCTCATTCTTTATTGTGGCTGAATCAAATTCCATTGAAAATTCTTGTTTTTCTAATTTACAGATAAAAAGAAAGTTATGCAGTGACACACATTATCAGGAAATTACCACATGGTTTCTGTTCCACTGGAATTTCAGATTCCACAAACTCAGGTGAGTTAAGGAGCATGTTTGATCAGAGATCTTTCTCTGTGAGATAAACAACTCCCATACCCCCGCTTCTAGCAGTGACTGAGTTGAGGACGAGTTCATGAGCACTGGGTCCCTTAGCATGTATGTATCATTGAAGCATTTTTTGTCAGCACCCCAGCAAATGCACTGGTAGGATTTTTGCAGAGGCCATAGATGCTTTATTGCAGGGCAGATGTCAAGATGCCCCTGGGCTTTCAGTGTAAGCCCCTGAGTTTATGGAGGCCTCTTGGATGCCACCAGTAGTTAGCAGATGGGCCTGTCATCTTCCATGTGTTAGTTACCTATATGTGTGTAACAAATTCCTCCAACTTTTAGCATAGTAAACAAGAAAACATAATTCACTCATTTTCTGTGGGTCAGGCATTTGGGAAGTGCCCAGTTGAGCAAAAGTGACCCAAAATGTTAGTAGAATAGGAGAAGCCAAACTGACCTTATATGTCATTTAGACCAACCTTCTTATTTGATAGGGAAATGTATGCAGAGAGTTTGAATGATTACCTGTGCTGGTGCAGCTATTTTCAGAGGTGTTTGGAGCACAGGGCTCTGTTCCTCACATCTGCTGTTGGGTGATGTGAGTGTGATGTCAGTGCTATAATGTTTGTGTGGAGGTATGAGGTCATGAGAACTAACATGCATAGTCAGTCATTTGGGTGTTAGTTTGTGGGAAACCTGGCCGATTCAGTTTGGTTGTGTAACTTCTGTCTGTGAAGGTCAGTGAAATGAACACAATGATTAAAAACACTTTTTTCCATTCCTGAGTTTTAACAAACTTACTGTAGTGGGGGTACATTGTGACTTTTGCCAAAGTTCTTATAATATGCCATAGTTGAATTCATCCCTCCACATTCTCCTTTATTCTCTCTCACCGTATTCCTGGAATAGTTTCATCACGTCTCGTTTTTCCATTTTCATACATGAGTATATAATATTTATACCATATCCTACACCCTTTCCTTATATCCTCACCCCTCCCACAAGTAACAACTCCCTATACAGGACCTATTTTCCATTTCTGTTACCAAAAATCCCTTTTTGTGTTTATTTTGTTTTAGTGTGGGGAGCAGAACTGGGGCTTGAACTCAGGGACTCTACCTTGAGGCAGTTCACCAGCCGTTTTTTTGTGATAGGTGTTTCTGAGACAGGGTCTTGCAAACTATTTGCCCAAGCTGTGTTTGAACCAAGATCTTCCTTATCTCTCCCTTCTGAGTCACAGGGACTGCGGGTGTGAGCCACTGGTGACCCGCACGTTTTTGTTTGTTTAATTAAGATAGCTATTCGGGATGTTTCATTGTGACATTTGCTCATACATATATAGCTCTATGCATATATATATATATGTACACGTTATAACACAAATTGGGTCATTCCCTCTATTTTTTGCTTTTCTACTTTATTCTCCTTCTTATGGTAGTTTCAAAAGTTTTTAAAATTCTGCATTCCTCTACAGAAAGTACAACAACCATATTGACCTGGTTAACCTCCTCCTTTTACCCTCTCTCTCTCATAAATGAGCTCCCCTTAGACCTGTTGTTCATACTACTGCTTGTATGTGTGTCAGGTCTCTAGTGCATGTGTGAGAAAAAACATGTGGCCTTTGGTTTCCCCAACCTGACTAATTTAACTTAAGGTGATGTTCTCTAGTTCCATCCATTTACCTGCAAACAACAAAATTTCATGCATATTTAAGGCTGAATAAAATTCCATTGTGTGTAAATGCCACAGTTTTGGATCCATGTATCAGTTGTGAGGCATCTTGGCTGTTTACATATGTTAGCTGTTGTGAGTAATGCTGCAGTAAACATGGATGTGCAGGTGTCTGTCTTGTTACCTGGCTTGCATTCATTCAGGTATATCCCTATGAATGATAATGCTGGATCACACAGCAATTCTACTTTGAGTTTCGAGAAGCCTCCATATTGTTTTCCACAGTTGTTGTACTAATTTGCATTCCCACTAACTGCATATGAGGGTTCCTCTTTTTTAGACATCCTTGAAAACATTAGTTGTTTGTATTCTTGATAGCCATTACAATGGGAGTGGTTTGGAATCTTGGTATGGTTTTCATTTTTGTTTTCTTTCTGACGAGCGATGGTGAGCATTTCTTTATGTAGTTGTAGGTCCTTTGGACTTCTGCCTTGGAACAAGCTCTGTTAAGTTCATTTGTGTATTTCTTCATTGGGTCACTGATTTTTACGGGAATTTAGTTTTTGAGTATATTCTCGGTATTAATTTCAGTCAGATGTATACCTGGCAAAGATTTCCCCATTCTGGAGCCTTGGTTTCTGCTTCTATTCCTCACCACGTCATCTCAAGGTGTGGTTCTAGTGGACTGGCAAGGGAGGAAAAGGTTCCATGGAGGCACAGCACAGACACCTGTTGATCTGATATAAATTCTTCTCTGGTCTGCAGAGTACATCAAAGCACAGGCAGTGAAGGTTGGAAGGAATTCACCTCATTCACCGGTGTTTCCAGGTGTTCATAAGTATGGGTTCTGCTGAAAGGTACTTTTTTTTGATGAAAGCCCAGAAATTGACTTCCACAAAGTAGTTAATATTCATGGGTCACATTCATTGTGTGGGTGTGTTTGTGTGTGGGGCCGCATGTGTGGTTGAAAATAGTTCCTGGATCATTGTCCGTGGATGCTGTGTTCCTAATAATGCCAGTCAGGAATGCTCCTTCGGAAGGCAGTAATTTTGGGTTTTTCTCTGTGTTGTTACTCCCTAGGTAAACTGTAATCAATTCACTGAGGAGGAAAGATTCAGGGATCCTTGAATATGTGCAGGGTATGTGAGGCTATCGTGATGCATATATGTATGTGCCTCGTTACCCTGCTAGAAGTGATTTGAGTTCAAGTGATGGCTTTGGACACTGACTCTCGATTAGCCTTTAGTTGTTCCTTGGCATAATGGTGGTAGTATGTCTTCCTTCCAAGGACAATGTTGGAACTGATGTCACTTCTTGGGTTTTTCTAAGTTTGATCCTTCCTAAAGTGCTTAAAGTGTCGCCTCAGTAGGGTAACGCCAGGATTTCAGCCTTTGCAGATAACATTCGACTTGCGTTGAATAGAGGCCAGGTTCCTGGGTGTCTGTGTCTACCTTTCTGTGTGCCTTTCTTGTGTGTATGTGTCTGTCTTTGTCTGTGTGCTTAATATTTCTCATTTGTTCATGTATTAATTTCTTTGCTATTTGTCATAAATTCTCATATTACCAATTGTTTCACACTCTTTGAGTGTATCCGCTGCTTAGGCATGCAGAAGTGTCTTTGAATCAAAATCTATCATTAACGTTGAGGAAATAGACGGAACGAACAAGGCTGGGTGATGTTCTATGACTTCTGGTCTTGCACAAAGTTGTAATTAACTCCATAGAATGTAAGAAATTCACATACAAGATAAATATTAGTATGTCACTCATTCTCTGTGTGTGAGTGTGTGTGGGATGTTTGTTGTTTAGTTTCCCAACACTGGTTGGTAGAATATAGGTTCCTTCCCCAAGTCACTTGAGGAACAGCCTTGTGTGGCACTGACTTTACGTCTTGGGTTCCATGAATGAAAGGTGAACTGTGATGTCCCTCAGAGAACCATTGCAGATTTGAATGTCCTTCCTGAGAGTTTCATGTTTATTCCATAGGTTGTGGTGTTCCTGAAATCTGCCATTCTTCCGAGAGGTGGTAAGCATTTCAGTCACTAGAGAACCCTAAGCATTCCTTGGCTATAGCGTGTGTGTGCCTGTGTACTTCTCAGATCAAAGTGAAGTAATTTCTGTGTCGTTAGGAAGTGAATTCTTGTGGTGACCTTGAGGCTCTTGGCAGCCAGTGTGTGCTTTTGCGTGTTTTGTTCAAGTGAGGAACACTGTAGGCTGGAAGACAGCCCCAGGCCCTCACTCTGTGATATTTTGGGTCAGTTAAGGGAATACCCTCCCAGATGATGGGAGATGTAGTTCTGAGAAGGAAGTTGCCTCATCCAAGGTTCAGGGAGTTTTCCTGGCTTATTTACCTTCAAAGGGCTTGAGGTGTTTGTGTACTCACCAGGTGAAAGCCTTCCTGTCCTCCAAAGTGTGGGGTCCAGATTGGGAGTAGTTTGGAAGAAGTCAGAAATGTCATGCCAGTTGAACCTTGAATGATCTGAGGAGGGAACGTGGAGGAGAAAAGCAATTCCCAGATCACAAGTTCTTGCCAGGAAACTGCCACACAAATGGCTGGAGACTGAAGGGAGAGGGGCCATAGAGGCAGTGCTTACGTGGTCTGACCAATCAGGACAGACTTGGTTGTGATGTCACAGTGGGATCCCAGCCACTGCAACATACACATTCCCGAGGCAGCTCCTGCCTGGCCTCTTGCTATGGTAGCGCAGCCAGCCAAGCATGGAGAAGCTGGAGGTAGGTGCCACTGTCTCGTGTGGAAGACTTCTCTTTTATTTGGGTCCTCGATATACGGGGCACACGTGGCCTGAGCACACGGGTGACCTGAGCATCCTAGGATCGGGTGATACCATTCCTCAGTAGAGATCTTCATAAACTTTTTTGGTTTTGGTGGAACTGTTGGGACTGGTAATACTGGCGTTGAAACTCAATGCTTTTCACTTGCAAAGCAGTTGCTCTACCCTTTTAGCAACACCTCCTGTCAAACTTCTATAAATCTTTAGATTAAAGAAGTACAGTGAACCCCGAAAAGAATAAACAGAGCGAAACCATCCAACACCAATCACTATATTGTTTAGGAATGGATCGGTATGTGATAAAAAACCCATAGTAATGTACCTGAAATTTGGGCTGTTTGCCCGTGACATATACCTGCATTTCTCTCACCTCAGCAGGTAGAAACAGGAGGATCGCAGTTCAAAGCCAGCTCTTGCAAATATTTTCCACAAGCCTCTGTTGAAAATACTCAACGCACAGAAGGTGTGCTGGAGTGGTATGGTTTTTCTTTTTTGAAATATTGTTTATTGAGTACTGTTGTACTGGGTATATGTTGTTACATTTACAAAAGTTTTTTACACTATGTCATAGTTAAAATCATCCCTTCCATCATTTTCCTTTATTATCTCCCTCCCTATTCCTGGAATAGTTTCACAGGTCTCATGTTTCCATTTTCATACATGAGTACACAATATTTCCATCCTATTCACCCTCACAACCATTTACTAATAATCCTCCCTGCTCCCAATGTAACTTACCGCGAGACAAGACCAGGTTTACTTTCTTGTGTTGTGTTTTTTATTAGTTTATATGTTTGTGTTTGGTGGGACTGGGTCTGTTTTCTTCTTTTGAAAAAAAATGATATTTTTTTGTTTAAGATAGGTCTATAGGGAGTTTCACTGTGACATTTCCATGTACATACGTCTTATGATCCTAATTGTTTCATCCCTTCCTGTTGTCCTTTTTACTTTATTCCCCTTCCATTTTTGATGTATAGAAAATACATCAACCGACCGTATTCACATTCTTAACTTCGTTCTTTGAAATGTTCTCCCTCCCATTAGGGACTCCCCGTCAGATTGAGTTGTTTTTCATAGCACTCTTTGTATATTTATTGGGCCTATATTCTACATCTGAGAGAAAACATGCAGTGTTTGGTTTCAGAACCTGGCTAATTTCACTTAAGATAATCTCCATTGCCATCCATTTCTATGCAAAGGATAAAATCTCATTCTTTATTGTGGCTGAATCAAATTCCATTGAAAATTCTTGTTTTTCTAATTTACAGATAAAAAGAAAGTTATGCAGTGACACACATTATCAGGAAATTACCACATGGTTTCTGTTCCACTGGAATTTCAGATTCCACAAACTCAGGTGAGTTAAGGAGCATGTTTGATCAGAGATCTTTCTCTGTGAGATAAACAACTCCCATACCCCCGCTTCTAGCAGTGACTGAGTTGAGGACGAGTTCATGAGCCCTGGGTCCCTTAGCATGTATGTATCATTGAAGCATTGTTTGTCAGCACCCCAGCAAATGCACTGGTAGGATTTTTGCAGAGGCCATAGATGCTTTATTGCAGGGCAGATGTCAAGATGCCCCTGGGCTTTCAGTGTAAGCCCCTGAGTTTATGGAGGCCTCTTGGATGCCACCAGTAGTTAGCAGATGGGCCTGTCATCTTCCATGTGTTAGTTACCTATATGTGTGTAACAAATTCCTCCAACTTTTAGCATAGTAAACAAGAAAACATAATTCACTCATTTTCTGTGGGTCAGGCATTTGGGAAGTGCCCAGTTGATCAAAAGTGACCCAAAATGTTAGTAGAATAGGAGAAGCCAAACTGACCTTATATGTCATTTAGACCAACCTTCTTATTTGATAGGGAAATGTATGCAGAGAGTTTGAATGATTACCTGTGCTGGTGTAGCTATTTTCAGAGGTGTTTGGAGCACAGGGCTCTGTTCCTCACATCTGCTGTTGGGTGATGTGAGTGTGATGTCAGTGCTATAATGTTTGTGTGGAGGTATGAGGTCATGAGAACTAACATGCATAGTCAGTCATTTGGGTGTTAGTTTGTGGGAAACCTGGCCGATTCAGTTTGGTTGTGTAACTTCTGTCTGTGAAGGTCAGTGAAATGAACACAATGATTAAAAACACTTTTTTCCATTCCTGAGTTTTAACAAACTTACTGTAGTGGGGGTACATTGTGACTTTTGCCAAAGTTCTTATAATATGCCATAGTTGAATTCATCCCTCCACATTCTCCTTTATTCTCTCTCACCGTATTCCTGGAATAGTTTCATCACGTCTCGTTTTTCCATTTTCATACATGAGTATATAATATTTATACCATATCCTACACCCTTTCCTTATATCCTCACCCCTCCCACAAGTAACAACTCCCTATACAGGACCTATTTTCCATTTCTGTTACCAAAAATCCCTTTTTGTGTTTATTTTGTTTTAGTGTGGGGAGCAGAACTGGGGCTTGAACTCAGGGACTCTACCTTGAGGCAGTTCACCAGCCGTTTTTTTGTGATAGGTGTTTCTGAGACAGGGTCTTGCAAACTATTTGCCCAAGCTGTGTTTGAACCAAGATCTTCCTTATCTCTCCCTTCTGAGTCACAGGGACTGCGGGTGTGAGCCACTGGTGACCCGCACGTTTTTGTTTGTTTAATTAAGATAGCTATTCGGGATGTTTCATTGTGACATTTGCTCATACATATATAGCTCTATGCATATATATATATATGTACACGTTATAACACAAATTGGGTCATTCCCTCTATTTTTTGCTTTTCTACTTTATTCTCCTTCTTATGGTAGTTTCAAAAGTTTTTAAAATTCTGCATTCCTCTACAGAAAGTACAACAACCATATTGACCTGGTTAACCTCCTCCTTTTACCCTCTCTCTCTCATAAATGAGCTCCCCTTAGACCTGTTGTTCATACTACTGCTTGTATGTGTGTCAGGTCTCTAGTGCATGTGTGAGAAAAAACATGTGGCCTTTGGTTTCCCCAACCTGACTAATTTAACTTAAGGTGATGTTCTCTAGTTCCATCCATTTTCCTGCAAACAACAAAATTTCATGCATATTTAAGGCTGAATAAAATTCCATTGTGTGTAAATGCCACAGTTTTGGATCCATGTATCAGTTGTGAGGCATCTTGGCTGTTTACATATGTTAGCTGTTGTGAGTAATGCTGCAGTAAACATGGATGTGCAGGTGTCTGTCTTGTTACCTGGCTTGCATTCATTCAGGTATATCCCTATGAATGATAATGCTGGATCACACAGCAATTCTACTTTGAGTTTCGAGAAGCCTCCATATTGTTTTCCACAGTTGTTGTACTAATTTGCATTCCCACTAACTGCATATGAGGGTTCCTTTTTTTTAGACATCCTTGAAAACATTAGTTGTTTGTATTCTTGATAGCCATTACAATGGGAGTGGTTTGGAATCTTGGTATGGTTTTCATTTTTGTTTTCTTTCTGACGAGCGATGGTGAGCATTTCTTTATGTAGTTGTAGGTCCTTTGGACTTCTGCCTTGGAACAAGCTCTGTTAAGTTCATTTGTGTATTTCTTCATTGGGTCACTGATTTTTACGGGAATTTAGTTTTTGAGTATATTCTCGGTATTAATTTCAGTCAGATGTATACCTGGCAAAGATTTCCCCATTCTGGAGCCTTGGTTTCTGCTTCTATTCCTCACCACGTCATCTCAAGGTGTGGTTCTAGTGGACTGGCAAGGGAGGAAAAGGTTCCATGGAGGCACAGCACAGACACCTGTTGATCTGATATAAATTCTTCTCTGGTCTGCAGAGTACATCAAAGCACAGGCAGTGAAGGTTGGAAGGAATTCACCTCATTCACCGGTGTTTCCAGGTGTTCATAAGTATGGGTTCTGCTGAAAGGTACTTTTTTTGGATGAAAGCCCAGAAATTGACTTCCACAAAGTAGTTAATATTCATGGGTCACATTCATTGTGTGGGTGTGTTTGTGTGTGGGGCCGCATGTGTGGTTGAAAATAGTTCCTGGATCATTGTCCGTGGATGCTGTGTTCCTAATAATGCCAGTCAGGAATGCTCCTTCGGAAGGCAGTAATTTTGGGTTTTTCTCTGTGTTGTTACTCCCTAGGTAAACTGTAATCAATTCACTGAGGAGGAAAGATTCAGGGATCCTTGAATATGTGCAGGGTATGTGAGGCTATCGTGATGCATATATGTATGTGCCTCGTTACCCTGCTAGAAGTGATTTGAGTTCAAGTGATGGCTTTGGACACTGACTCTCGATTAGCCTTTAGTTGTTCCTTGGCATAATGGTGGTAGTATGTCTTCCTTCCAAGGACAATGTTGGAACTGATGTCACTTCTTGGGTTTTTCTAAGTTTGATCCTTCCTAAAGTGCTTAAAGTGTCGCCTCAGTAGGGTAACGCCAGGATTTCAGCCTTTGCAGATAACATTCGACTTGCGTTGAATAGAGGCCAGGTTCCTGGGTGTCTGTGTCTACCTTTCTGTGTGCCTTTCTTGTGTGTATGTGTCTGTCTTTGTCTGTGTGCTTAATATTTCTCATTTGTTCATGTATTAATTTCTTTGCTATTTGTCATAAATTCTCATATTACCAATTGTTTCACACTCTTTGAGTGTATCCGCTGCTTAGGCATGCAGAAGTGTCTTTGAATCAAAATCTATCATTAACGTTGAGGAAATAGACGGAACGAACAAGGCTGGGTGATGTTCTATGACTTCTGGTCTTGCACAAAGTTGTAATTAACTCCATAGAATGTAAGAAATTCACATACAAGATAAATATTAGTATGTCACTCATTCTCTGTGTGTGAGTGTGTGTGGGATGTTTGTTGTTTAGTTTCCCAACACTGGTTGGTAGAATATAGGTTCCTTCCCCAAGTCACTTGAGGAACAGCCTTGTGTGGCACTGACTTTATGTCTTGGGTTCCATGAATGAAAGGTGAACTGTGATGTCCCTCAGAGAACCATTGCAGATTTGAATGTCCTTCCTGAGAGTTTCATGTTTATTCCATAGGTTGTGGTGTTCCTGAAATCTGCCATTCTTCCGAGAGGTGGTAAGCATTTCAGTCACTAGAGAACCCTAAGCATTCCTTGGCTATAGCGTGTGTGTGCCTGTGTACTTCTCAGATCAAAGTGAAGTAATTTCTGTGTCGTTAGGAAGTGAATTCTTGTGGTGACCTTGAGGCTCTTGGCAGCCAGTGTGTGCTTTTGCGTGTTTTGTTCAAGTGAGGAACACTGTAGGCTGGAAGACAGCCCCAGGCCCTCACTCTGTGATATTTTGGGTCAGTTAAGGGAATACCCTCCCAGATGATGGGAGATGTAGTTCTGAGAAGGAAGTTGCCTCATCCAAGGTTCAGGGAGTTTTCCTGGCTTATTTACCTTCAAAGGGCTTGAGGTGTTTGTGTACTCACCAGGTGAAAGCCTTCCTGTCCTCCAAAGTGTGGGGTCCAGATTGGGAGTAGTTTGGAAGAAGTCAGAAATGTCATGCCAGTTGAACCTTGAATGATCTGAGGAGGGAACGTGGAGGAGAAAAGCAATTCCCAGATCACAAGTTCTTGCCAGGAAACTGCCACACAAATGGCTGGAGACTGAAGGGAGAGGGGCCATAGAGGCAGTGCTTACGTGGTCTGACCAATCAGGACAGACTTGGTTGTGATGTCACAGTGGGATTCCAGCCACTGCAACATACACATTCCCGAGGCAGCTCCTGCCTGGCCTCTTGCTATGGTAGCGCAGCCAGCCAAGCATGGAGAAGCTGGAGGTAGGTGCCACTGTCTCGTGTGGAAGACTTCTCTTTTATTTGGGTCCTCGATATACGGGGCACACGTGGCCTGAGCACACGGGTGACCTAAGCATCCTAGGATCGGGTGATACCATTCCTCAGTAGAGATCTTCATAAACTTTTTTGGTTTTGGTGGAACTGTTGGGACTGGTAATACTGGCGTTGAAACTCAATGCTTTTCACTTGCAAAGCAGTTGCTCTACCCTTTTAGCAACACCTCCTGTCAAACTTCCATAAATCTTTAGATTAAAGAAGTACAGTGAACCCCGAAAAGAATAAACAGAGCCAAACCATCCAACACCAATCACTATATTGTTTAGGAATGGATCGGTATGTGATAAAAAACCCATAGTAATGTACCAGAAATTTGGGCTGTTTGCCCGTGACGTATACCTGCATTTCTCTCACCTCAGCAGGTAGAAACAGGAGGATCGCAGTTGAAACCAGCTCTTGCAAATATTTTCCACAAGCCTCTGTTGAAAATACTCAACGCACAGAAGGTGTGCTGGAGTGGTATGGTTTTTCTTTTTTGAAGTATTGTTTATTGAGTACTGTTGTACTGGGTATATGTTGTTACATTTACAAAAGTTTTTTACACTATGTCATAGTTAAAATCATCCCTTCCATCATTTTCCTTTATTATCTCCCTCCCTATTCCTGGAATAGTTTCACAGGTCTCATGTTTCCATTTTCATACATGAGTACACA
This sequence comes from Castor canadensis, assembly GCF_047511655.1. Lineage (NCBI taxonomy): Eukaryota > Metazoa > Chordata > Mammalia > Rodentia > Castoridae > Castor > Castor canadensis. The sequence continues at coordinate 43,194,480 of NC_133399.1, forward strand.
ATATTTCCATCCTATTCACCCTCACAACCATTTACTAATAATCCTCCCTGCTCCCAATGTAACTAACCGCGAGACAAGACCAGGTTTACTTTCTTGTGTTGTGTTTTTTATTAGTTTATATGTTTGTGTTTGGTGGGACTGGGTCTGTTTTCTTCTTTTGAAAAAAAATGATATTTTTTTGTTTAAGATGGGTCTATAGGGAGTTTCACTGTGACATTTCCATGTACATACGTCTTATGATCCTAATTGTTTCATCCCTTCCTGTTGTCCTTTTTACTTTATTCCCCTTCCATTTTTGATGTATAGAAAATACATCAACCGACCGTATTCACATTCTTAACTTCGTTCTTTGAAATGTTCTCCCTCCCATTAGGGACTCCCCGTCAGATTGAGTTGTTTTTCATAGCACTCTTTGTATATTTATTGGGCCTATATTCTACATCTGAGAGAAAACATGCAGTGTTTGGTTTCAGAACCTGGCTAATTTCACTTAAGATAATCTCCATTGCCATCCATTTCTCTGCAAAGGATAAAATCTCATTCTTTATTGTGGCTGAATCAAATTCCATTGAAAATTCTTGTTTTTCTAATTTACAGATAAAAAGAAAGTTATGCAGTGACACAGATTATCAGGAAATTACCACATGGTTTCTGTTCCACTGGAATTTCAGATTCCACAAACTCAGGTGAGTTAAGGAGCATGTTTGATCAGAGATCTTTCTCTGTGAGATAAACAACTCCCATACCCCCGCTTCTAGCAGTGACTGAGTTGAGGACGAGTTCATGAGCCCTGGGTCCCTTAGCATGTATGTATCATTGAAGCATTGTTTGTCAGCACTCCAGCAAATGCACTGGTAGGATTTTTGCAGAGGCCATAGATGCTTTATTGCAGGGCAGATGTCAAGATGCCCCTGGGCTTTCAGTGTAAGCCCCTGAGTTTATGGAGGCCTCTTGGATGCCACCAGTAGTTAGCAGATGGGCCTGTCATCTTCCATGTGTTAGTTACCTATATGTGTGTAACAAATTCCTCCAACTTTTAGCATAGTAAACAAGAAAACATAATTCACTCATTTTCTGTGGGTCAGGCATTTGGGAAGTGCCCAGTTGATCAAAAGTGACCCAAAATGTTAGTAGAATAGGAGAAGCCAAACTGACCTTATATGTCATTTAGACCAACCTTCTTATTTGATAGGGAAATGTATGCAGAGAGTTTGAATGATTACCTGTGCTGGTGCAGCTATTTTCAGAGGTGTTTGGAGCACAGGGCTCTGTTCCTCACATCTGCTGTTGGGTGATGTGAGTGTGATGTCAGTGCTATAATGTTTGTGTGGAGGTATGAGGTCATGAGAACTAACATGCATAGTCAGTCATTTGGGTGTTAGTTTGTGGGAAACCTGGCCGATTCAGTTTGGTTGTGTAACTTCTGTCTGTGAAGGTCAGTGAAATGAACACAATGATTAAAAACACTTTTTTCCATTCCTGAGTTTTAACAAACTTACTGTAGTGGGGGTACATTGTGACTTTTGCCAAAGTTCTTATAATATGCCATAGTTGAATTCATCCCTCCACATTCTCCTTTATTCTCTCTCACCGTATTCCTGGAATAGTTTCATCACGTCTCGTTTTTCCATTTTCATACATGAGTATATAATATTTATACCATATCCTACACCCTTTCCTTATATCCTCACCCCTCCCACAAGTAACAACTCCCTATACAGGACCTATTTTCCATTTCTGTTACCAAAAATCCCTTTTTGTGTTTATTTTGTTTTAGTGTGGGGAGCAGAACTGGGGCTTGAACTCAGGGACTCTACCTTGAGGCAGTTCACCAGCCGTTTTTTTGTGATAGGTGTTTCTGAGACAGGGTCTTGCAAACTATTTGCCCAAGCTGTGTTTGAACCAAGATCTTCCTTATCTCTCCCTTCTGAGTCACAGGGACTGCGGGTGTGAGCCACTGGTGACCCGCACGTTTTTGTTTGTTTAATTAAGATAGCTATTCGGGATGTTTCATTGTGACATTTGCTCATACATATATAGCTCTATGCATATATATATATATGTACACGTTATAACACAAATTGGGTCATTCCCTCTATTTTTTGCTTTTCTACTTTATTCTCCTTCTTATGGTAGTTTCAAAAGTTTTTAAAATTCTGCATTCCTCTACAGAAAGTACAACAACCATATTGACCTGGTTAACCTCCTCCTTTTACCCTCTCTCTCTCATAAATGAGCTCCCCTTAGACCTGTTGTTCATACTACTGCTTGTATGTGTGTCAGGTCTCTAGTGCATGTGTGAGAAAAAACATGTGGCCTTTGGTTTCCCCAACCTGACTAATTTAACTTAAGGTGATGTTCTCTAGTTCCATCCATTTTCCTGCAAACAACAAAATTTCATGCATATTTAAATAAAATTCCATTGTGTGTAAATGCCACAGTTTTGGATCCATGTATCAGTTGTGAGGCATCTTGGCTGTTTACATATGTTAGCTGTTGTGAGTAATGCTGCAGTAAACATGGATGTGCAGGTGTCTGTCTTGTTACCTGGCTTGCATTCATTCAGGTATATCCCTATGAATGATAATGCTGGATCACACAGCAATTCTACTTTGAGTTTCGAGAAGCCTCCATATTGTTTTCCACAGTTGTTGTACTAATTAGCATTCCCACTAACTGCATATGAGGGTTCCTTTTTTTTAGACATCCTTGAAAACATTAGTTGTTTGTATTCTTGATAGCCATTGCAATGGGAGTGGTTTGGAATCTTGGTATGGTTTTCATTTTTGTTTTCTTTCTGACGAGCGATGGTGAGCATTTCTTTATGTAGTTGTAGGTCCTTTGGACTTCTGCCTTGGAACAAGCTCTGTTAAGTTCATTTGTGTATTTCTTCATTGGGTCACTGATTTTTACGGGAATTTAGTTTTTGAGTATATTCTCGGTATTGATTTCAGTCAGATGTATACCTGGCAAAGATTTCCCCATTCTGGAGCCTTGGTTTCTGCTTCTATTCCTCACCACGTCATCTCAAGGTGTGGTTCTAGTGGACTGGCAAGGGAGGAAAAGGTTCCATGGAGGCACAGCACAGACACCTGTTGATCTGATATAAATTCTTCTCTGGTCTGCAGAGTACATCAAAGCACAGGCAGTGAAGGTTGGAAGGAATTCACCTCATTCACCGGTGTTTCCAGGTGTTCATAAGTATGGGTTCTGCTGAAAGGTACTTTTTTTTGATGAAAGCCCAGAAATTGACTTCCACAAAGTAGTTAATATTCATGGGTCACATTCATTGTGTGGGTGTGTTTGTGTGTGGGGCCGCATGTGTGGTTGAAAATAGTTCCTGGATCATTGTCCGTGGATGCTGTGTTCCTAATAATGCCAGTCAGGAATGCTCCTTCGGAAGGCAGTAATTTTGGGTTTTTCTCTGTGTTGTTACTCCCTAGGTAAACTGTAATCAATTCACTGAGGAGGAAAGATTCAGGGATCCTTGAATATGTGCAGGGTATGTGAGGCTATCGTGATGCATATATGTATGTGCCTCGTTACCCTGCTAGAAGTGATTTGAGTTCAAGTGATGGCTTTGGACACTGACTCTCGATTAGCCTTTAGTTGTTCCTTGGCATAATGGTGGTAGTATGTCTTCCTTCCAAGGACAATGTTGGAACTGATGTCACTTCTTGGGTTTTTCTAAGTTTGATCCTTCCTAAAGTGCTTAAAGTGTCGCCTCAGTAGGGTAACGCCAGGATTTCAGCCTTTGCAGATAACATTCGACTTGCGTTGAATAGAGGCCAGGTTCCTGGGTGTCTGTGTCTACCTTTCTGTGTGCCTTTCTTGTGTGTATGTGTCTGTCTTTGTCTGTGTGCTTAATATTTCTCATTTGTTCATGTATTAATTTCTTTGCTATTTGTCATAAATTCTCATATTACCAATTGTTTCACACTCTTTGAGTGTATCCGCTGCTTAGGCATGCAGAAGTGTCTTTGAATCAAAATCTATCATTAACGTTGAGGAAATAGATGGAACGAACAAGGCTGGGTGATGTTCTATGACTTCTGGTCTTGCACAAAGTTGTAATTAACTCCATAGAATGTAAGAAATTCACATACAAGATAAATATTAGTATGTCACTCATTCTCTGTGTGTGAGTGTGTGTGGGATGTTTGTTGTTTAGTTTCCCAACACTGGTTGGTAGAATATAGGTTCCTTCCCCAAGTCACTTGAGGAACAGCCTTGTGTGGCACTGACTTTATGTCTTGGGTTCCATGAATGAAAGGTGAACTGTGATGTCCCTCAGAGAACCATTGCAGATTTGAATGTCCTTCCTGAGAGTTTCATGTTTATTCCATAGGTTGTGGTGTTCCTGAAATCTGCCATTCTTCCGAGAGGTGGTAAGCATTTCAGTCACTAGAGAACCCTAAGCATTCCTTGGCTATAGCGTGTGTGTGCCTGTGTACTTCTCAGATCAAAGTGAAGTAATTTCTGTGTCGTTAGGAAGTGAATTCTTGTGGTGACCTTGAGGCTCTTGGCAGCCAGTGTGTGCTTTTGCGTGTTTTGTTCAAGTGAGGAACACTGTAGGCTGGAAGACAGCCCCAGGTCCTCACTCTGTGATATTTTGGGTCAGTTAAGGGAATACCCTCCCAGATGATGGGAGATGTAGTTCTGAGAAGGAAGTTGCCTCATCCAAGGTTCAGGGAGTTTTCCTGGCTTATTTACCTTCAAAGGGCTTGAGGTGTTTGTGTACTCACCAGGTGAAAGCCTTCCTGTCCTCCAAAGTGTGGGGTCCAGATTGGGAGTAGTTTGGAAGAAGTCAGAAATGTCATGCCAGTTGAACCTTGAATGATCTGAGGAGGGAACGTGGAGGAGAAAAGCAATTCCCAGATCACAAGTTCTTGCCAGGAAACTGCCACACAAATGGCTGGAGACTGAAGGGAGAGGGGCCATAGAGGCAGTGCTTACGTGGTCTGACCAATCAGGACAGACTTGGTTGTGATGTCACAGTGGGATCCCAGCCACTGCAACATACACATTCCCGAGGCAGCTCCTGCCTGGCCTCTTGCTATGGTAGCGCAGCCAGCCAAGCATGGAGAAGCTGGAGGTAGGTGCCACTGTCTCGTGTGGAAGACTTCTCTTTTATTTGGGTCCTCGATATACGGGGCACACGTGGCCTGAGCACACGGGTGACCTGAGCATCCTAGGATCGGGTGATACCATTCCTCAGTAGAGATCTTCATAAACTTTTTTGGTTTTGGTGGAACTGTTGGGACTGGTAATACTGGCGTTGAAACTCAATGCTTTACACTTGCAAAGCAGTTGCTCTACCCTTTTAGCAACACCTCCTGTCAAACTTCCATAAATCTTTAGATTAAAGAAGTACAGTGAACCCCGAAAAGAATAAACAGAGCCAAACCATCCAACACCAATCACTATATTGTTTAGGAATGGATCGGTATGTGATAAAAAACCCATAGTAATGTACCAGAAATTTGGGCTGTTTGCCCGTGACGTATACCTGCATTTCTCTCACCTCAGCAGGTAGAAACAGGAGGATCGCAGTTGAAACCAGCTCTTGCAAATATTTTCCACAAGCCTCTGTTGAAAATACTCAACGCACAGAAGGTGTGCTGGAGTGGTATGGTTTTTCTTTTTTGAAATATTGTTTATTGAGTACTGTTGTACTGGGTATATGTTGTTACATTTACAAAAGTTTTTTACACTATGTCATAGTTAAAATCATCCCTTCCATCATTTTCCTTTATTATCTCCCTCCCTATTCCTGGAATAGTTTCACAGGTCTCATGTTTCCATTTTCATACATGAGTACACAATATTTCCATCCTATTCACCCTCACAACCATTTACTAATAATCCTCCCTGCTCCCAATGTAACTAACCGCGAGACAAGACCAGGTTTACTTTCTTGTGTTGTGTTTTTTATTAGTTTATATGTTTGTGTTTGGTGGGACTGGGTCTGTTTTCTTCTTTTGAAAAAAAATGATATTTTTTTGTTTAAGATGGGTCTATAGGGAGTTTCACTGTGACATTTCCATGTACATACGTCTTATGATCCTAATTGTTTCATCCCTTCCTGTTGTCCTTTTTACTTTATTCCCCTTCCATTTTTGATGTATAGAAAATACATCAACCGACCGTATTCACATTCTTAACTTCGTTCTTTGAAATGTTCTCCCTCCCATTAGGGACTCCCCGTCAGATTGAGTTGTTTTTCATAGCACTCTTTGTATATTTATTGGGCCTATATTCTACATCTGAGAGAAAACATGCAGTGTTTGGTTTCAGAACCTGGCTAATTTCACTTAAGATAATCTCCATTGCCATCCATTTCTCTGCAAAGGATAAAATCTCATTCTTTATTGTGGCTGAATCAAATTCCATTGAAAATTCTTGTTTTTCTAATTTACAGATAAAAAGAAAGTTATGCAGTGACACAGATTATCAGGAAATTACCACATGGTTTCTGTTCCACTGGAATTTCAGATTCCACAAACTCAGGTGAGTTAAGGAGCATGTTTGATCAGAGATCTTTCTCTGTGAGATAAACAACTCCCATACCCCCGCTTCTAGCAGTGACTGAGTTGAGGACGAGTTCATGAGCCCTGGGTCCCTTAGCATGTATGTATCATTGAAGCATTGTTTGTCAGCACCCCAGCAAATGCACTGGTAGGATTTTTGCAGAGGCCATAGATGCTTTATTGCAGGGCAGATGTCAAGATGCCCCTGGGCTTTCAGTGTAAGCCCCTGAGTTTATGGAGGCCTCTTGGATGCCACCAGTAGTTAGCAGATGGGCCTGTCATCTTCCATGTGTTAGTTACCTATATGTGTGTAACAAATTCCTCCAACTTTTAGCATAGTAAACAAGAAAACATAATTCACTCATTTTCTGTGGGTCAGGCATTTGGGAAGTGCCCAGTTGAGCAAAAGTGACCCAAAATGTTAGTAGAATAGGAGAAGCCAAACTGACCTTATATGTCATTTAGACCAACCTTCTTATTTGATAGGGAAATGTATGCAGAGAGTTTGAATGATTACCTGTGCTGGTGCAGCTATTTTCAGAGGTGTTTGGAGCACAGGGCTCTGTTCCTCACATCTGCTGTTGGGTGATGTGAGTGTGATGTCAGTGCTATAATGTTTGTGTGGAGGTATGAGGTCATGAGAACTAACATGCATAGTCAGTCATTTGGGTGTTAGTTTGTGGGAAACCTGGCCGATTCAGTTTGGTTGTGTAACTTCTGTCTGTGAAGGTCAGTGAAATGAACACAATGATTAAAAACACTTTTTTCCATTCCTGAGTTTTAACAAACTTACTGTAGTGGGGGTACATTGTGACTTTTGCCAAAGTTCTTATAATATGCCATAGTTGAATTCATCCCTCCACATTCTCCTTTATTCTCTCTCACCGTATTCCTGGAATAGTTTCATCACGTCTCGTTTTTCCATTTTCATACATGAGTATATAATATTTATACCATATCCTACACCCTTTCCTTATATCCTCACCCCTCCCACAAGTAACAACTCCCTATACAGGACCTATTTTCCATTTCTGTTACCAAAAATCCCTTTTTGTGTTTATTTTGTTTTAGTGTGGGGAGCAGAACTGGGGCTTGAACTCAGGGACTCTACCTTGAGGCAGTTCACCAGCCGTTTTTTTGTGATAGGTGTTTCTGAGACAGGGTCTTGCAAACTATTTGCCCAAGCTGTGTTTGAACCAAGATCTTCCTTATCTCTCCCTTCTGAGTCACAGGGACTGCGGGTGTGAGCCACTGGTGACCCGCACGTTTTTGTTTGTTTAATTAAGATAGCTATTCGGGATGTTTCATTGTGACATTTGCTCATACATATATAGCTCTATGCATATATATATATGTACACGTTATAACACAAATTGGGTCATTCCCTCTATTTTTTGCTTTTCTACTTTATTCTCCTTCTTATGGTAGTTTCAAAAGTTTTTAAAATTCTGCATTCCTCTACAGAAAGTACAACAACCATATTGACCTGGTTAACCTCCTCCTTTTACCCTCTCTCTCTCATAAATGAGCTCCCCTTAGACCTGTTGTTCATACTACTGCTTGTATGTGTGTCAGGTCTCTAGTGCATGTGTGAGAAAAAACATGTGGCCTTTGGTTTCCCCAACCTGACTAATTTAACTTAAGGTGATGTTCTCTAGTTCCATCCATTTACCTGCAAACAACAAAATTTCATGCATATTTAAGGCTGAATAAAATTCCATTGTGTGTAAATGCCACAGTTTTGGATCCATGTATCAGTTGTGAGGCATCTTGGCTGTTTACGTATGTTAGCTGTTGTGAGTAATGCTGCAGTAAACATGGATGTGCAGGTGTCTGTCTTGTTACCTGGCTTGCATTCATTCAGGTATATCCCTATGAATGATAATGCTGGATCACACAGCAATTCTACTTTGAGTTTCGAGAAGCCTCCATATTGTTTTCCACAGTTGTTGTACTAATTTGCATTCCCACTAACTGCATATGAGGGTTCCTTTTTTTTAGACATCCTTGAAAACATTAGTTGTTTGTATTCTTGATAGCCATTACAATGGGAGTGGTTTGGAATCTTGGTATGGTTTTCATTTTTGTTTTCTTTCTGACGAGCGATGGTGAGCATTTCTTTATGTAGTTGTAGGTCCTTTGGACTTCTGCCTTGGAACAAGCTCTGTTAAGTTCATTTGTGTATTTCTTCATTGGGTCACTGATTTTTACGGGAATTTAGTTTTTGAGTATATTCTCGGTATTAATTTCAGTCAGATGTATACCTGGCAAAGATTTCCCCATTCTGGAGCCTTGGTTTCTGCTTCTATTCCTCACCACGTCATCTCAAGGTGTGGTTCTAGTGGACTGGCAAGGGAGGAAAAGGTTCCATGGAGGCACAGCACAGACACCTGTTGATCTGATATAAATTCTTCTCTGGTCTGCAGAGTACATCAAAGCACAGGCAGTGAAGGTTGGAAGGAATTCACCTCATTCACCGGTGTTTCCAGGTGTTCATAAGTATGGGTTCTGCTGAAAGGTACTTTTTTTTGATGAAAGCCCAGAAATTGACTTCCACAAAGTAGTTAATATTCATGGGTCACATTCATTGTGTGGGTGTGTTTGTGTGTGGGGCCGCATGTGTGGTTGAAAATAGTTCCTGGATCATTGTCCGTGGATGCTGTGTTCCTAATAATGCCAGTCAGGAATGCTCCTTCGGAAGGCAGTAATTTTGGGTTTTTCTCTGTGTTGTTACTCCCTAGGTAAACTGTAATCAATTCACTGAGGAGGAAAGATTCAGGGATCCTTGAATATGTGCAGGGTATGTGAGGCTATCGTGATGCATATATGTATGTGCCTCGTTACCCTGCTAGAAGTGATTTGAGTTCAAGTGATGGCTTTGGACACTGACTCTCGATTAGCCTTTAGTTGTTCCTTGGCATAATGGTGGTAGTATGTCTTCCTTCCAAGGACAATGTTGGAACTGATGTCACTTCTTGGGTTTTTCTAAGTTTGATCCTTCCTAAAGTGCTTAAAGTGTCGCCTCAGTAGGGTAACGCCAGGATTTCAGCCTTTGCAGATAACATTCGACTTGCGTTGAATAGAGGCCAGGTTCCTGGGTGTCTGTGTCTACCTTTCTGTGTGCCTTTCTTGTGTGTATGTGTCTGTCTTTGTCTGTGTGCTTAATATTTCTCATTTGTTCATGTATTAATTTCTTTGCTATTTGTCATAAATTCTCATATTACCAATTGTTTCACACTCTTTGAGTGTATCCGCTGCTTAGGCATGCAGAAGTGTCTTTGAATCAAAATCTATCATTAACGTTGAGGAAATAGACGGAACGAACAAGGCTGGGTGATGTTCTATGACTTCTGGTCTTGCACAAAGTTGTAATTAACTCCATAGAATGTAAGAAATTCACATACAAGATAAATATTAGTATGTCACTCATTCTCTGTGTGTGAGTGTGTGTGGGATGTTTGTTGTTTAGTTTCCCAACACTGGTTGGTAGAATATAGGTTCCTTCCCCAAGTCACTTGAGGAACAGCCTTGTGTGGCACTGACTTTATGTCTTGGGTTCCATGAATGAAAGGTGAACTGTGATGTCCCTCAGAGAACCATTGCAGATTTGAATGTCCTTCCTGAGAGTTTCATGTTTATTCCATAGGTTGTGGTGTTCCTGAAATCTGCCATTCTTCCGAGAGGTGGTAAGCATTTCAGTCACTAGAGAACCCTAAGCATTCCTTGGCTATAGCGTGTGTGTGCCTGTGTACTTCTCAGATCAAAGTGAAGTAATTTCTGTGTCGTTAGGAAGTGAATTCTTGTGGTGACCTTGAGGCTCTTGGCAGCCAGTGTGTGCTTTTGCGTGTTTTGTTCAAGTGAGGAACACTGTAGGCTGGAAGACAGCCCCAGGCCCTCACTCTGTGATATTTTGGGTCAGTTAAGGGAATACCCTCCCAGATGATGGGAGATGTAGTTCTGAGAAGGAAGTTGCCTCATCCAAGGTTCAGGGAGTTTTCCTGGCTTATTTACCTTCAAAGGGCTTGAGGTGTTTGTGTACTCACCAGGTGAAAGCCTTCCTGTCCTCCAAAGTGTGGGGTCCAGATTGGGAGTAGTTTGGAAGAAGTCAGAAATGTCATGCCAGTTGAACCTTGAATGATCTGAGGAGGGAACGTGGAGGAGAAAAGCAATTCCCAGATCACAAGTTCTTGCCAGGAAACTGCCACACAAATGGCTGGAGACTGAAGGGAGAGGGGCCATAGAGGCAGTGCTTACGTGGTCTGACCAATCAGGACAGACTTGGTTGTGATGTCACAGTGGGATTCCAGCCACTGCAACATACACATTCCCGAGGCAGCTCCTGCCTGGCCTCTTGCTATGGTAGCGCAGCCAGCCAAGCATGGAGAAGCTGGAGGTAGGTGCCACTGTCTCGTGTGGAAGACTTCTCTTTTATTTGGGTCCTCGATATACGGGGCACACGTGGCCTGAGCACACGGGTGACCTGAGCATCCTAGGATCGGGTGATACCATTCCTCAGTAGAGATCTTCATAAACTTTTTTGGTTTTGGTGGAACTGTTGGGACTGGTAATACTGGCGTTGAAACTCAATGCTTTTCACTTGCAAAGCAGTTGCTCTACCCTTTTAGCAACACCTCCTGTCAAACTTCCATAAATCTTTAGATTAAAGAAGTACAGTGAACCCCGAAAAGAATAAACAGAGCCAAACCATCCAACACCAATCACTATATTGTTTAGGAATGGATCGGTATGTGATAAAAAACCCATAGTAATGTACCAGAAATTTGGGCTGTTTGCCCGTGACGTATACCTGCATTTCTCTCACCTCAGCAGGTAGAAACAGGAGGATCGCAGTTGAAACCAGCTCTTGCAAATATTTTCCACAAGCCTCTGTTGAAAATACTCAACGCACAGAAGGTGTGCTGGAGTGGTATGGTTTTTCTTTTTTGAAATATTGTTTATTGAGTACTGTTGTACTGGGTATATGTTGTTACATTTACAAAAGTTTTTTACACTATGTCATAGTTAAAATCATCCCTTCCATCATTTTCCTTTATTATCTCCCTCCCTATTCCTGGAATAGTTTCACAGGTCTCATGTTTCCATTTTCATACATGAGTACACAATATTTCCATCCTATTCACCCTCACAACCATTTACTAATAATCCTCCCTGCTCCCAATGTAACTAACCGCGAGACAAGACCAGGTTTACTTTCTTGTGTTGTGTTTTTTATTAGTTTATATGTTTGTGTTTGGTGGGACTGGGTCTGTTTTCTTCTTTTGAAAAAAAATGATATTTTTTTGTTTAAGATGGGTCTATAGGGAGTTTCACTGTGACATTTCCATGTACATACGTCTTATGATCCTAATTGTTTCATCCCTTCCTGTTGTCCTTTTTACTTTATTCCCCTTCCATTTTTGATGTATAGAAAATACATCAACCGACCGTATTCACATTCTTAACTTCGTTCTTTGAAATGTTCTCCCTCCCATTAGGGACTCCCCGTCAGATTGAGTTGTTTTTCATAGCACTCTTTGTATATTTATTGGGCCTATATTCTACATCTGAGAGAAAACATGCAGTGTTTGGTTTCAGAACCTGGCTAATTTCACTTAAGATAATCTCCATTGCCATCCATTTCTCTGCAAAGGATAAAATCTCATTCTTTATTGTGGCTGAATCAAATTCCATTGAAAATTCTTGTTTTTCTAATTTACAGATAAAAAGAAAGTTATGCAGTGACACAGATTATCAGGAAATTACCACATGGTTTCTGTTCCACTGGAATTTCAGATTCCACAAACTCAGGTGAGTTAAGGAGCATGTTTGATCAGAGATCTTTCTCTGTGAGATAAACAACTCCCATACCCCCGCTTCTAGCAGTGACTGAGTTGAGGACGAGTTCATGAGCCCTGGGTCCCTTAGCATGTATGTATCATTGAAGCATTGTTTGTCAGCACTCCAGCAAATGCACTGGTAGGATTTTTGCAGAGGCCATAGATGCTTTATTGCAGGGCAGATGTCAAGATGCCCCTGGGCTTTCAGTGTAAGCCCCTGAGTTTATGGAGGCCTCTTGGATGCCACCAGTAGTTAGCAGATGGGCCTGTCATCTTCCATGTGTTAGTTACCTATATGTGTGTAACAAATTCCTCCAACTTTTAGCATAGTAAACAAGAAAACATAATTCACTCATTTTCTGTGGGTCAGGCATTTGGGAAGTGCCCAGTTGATCAAAAGTGACCCAAAATGTTAGTAGAATAGGAGAAGCCAAACTGACCTTATATGTCATTTAGACCAACCTTCTTATTTGATAGGGAAATGTATGCAGAGAGTTTGAATGATTACCTGTGCTGGTGCAGCTATTTTCAGAGGTGTTTGGAGCACAGGGCTCTGTTCCTCACATCTGCTGTTGGGTGATGTGAGTGTGATGTCAGTGCTATAATGTTTGTGTGGAGGTATGAGGTCATGAGAACTAACATGCATAGTCAGTCATTTGGGTGTTAGTTTGTGGGAAACCTGGCCGATTCAGTTTGGTTGTGTAACTTCTGTCTGTGAAGGTCAGTGAAATGAACACAATGATTAAAAACACTTTTTTCCATTCCTGAGTTTTAACAAACTTACTGTAGTGGGGGTACATTGTGACTTTTGCCAAAGTTCTTATAATATGCCATAGTTGAATTCATCCCTCCACATTCTCCTTTATTCTCTCTCACCGTATTCCTGGAATAGTTTCATCACGTCTCGTTTTTCCATTTTCATACATGAGTATATAATATTTATACCATATCCTACACCCTTTCCTTATATCCTCACCCCTCCCACAAGTAACAACTCCCTATACAGGACCTATTTTCCATTTCTGTTACCAAAAATCCCTATTTGTGTTTATTTTGTTTTAGTGTGGGGAGCAGAACTGGGGCTTGAACTCAGGGACTCTACCTTGAGGCAGTTCACCAGCCGTTTTTTTGTGATAGGTGTTTCTGAGACAGGGTCTTGCAAACTATTTGCCCAAGCTGTGTTTGAACCAAGATCTTCCTTATCTCTCCCTTCTGAGTCACAGGGACTGCGGGTGTGAGCCACTGGTGACCCGCACGTTTTTGTTTGTTTAATTAAGATAGCTATTCGGGATGTTTCATTGTGACATTTGCTCATACATATATAGCTCTATGCATATATATATATATGTACACGTTATAACACAAATTGGGTCATTCCCTCTATTTTTTGCTTTTCTACTTTATTCTCCTTCTTATGGTAGTTTCAAAAGTTTTTAAAATTCTGCATTCCTCTACAGAAAGTACAACAACCATATTGACCTGGTTAACCTCCTCCTTTTACCCTCTCTCTCTCATAAATGAGCTCCCCTTAGACCTGTTGTTCATACTACTGCTTGTATGTGTGTCAGGTCTCTAGTGCATGTGTGAGAAAAAACATGTGGCCTTTGGTTTCCCCAACCTGACTAATTTAACTTAAGGTGATGTTCTCTAGTTCCATCCATTTTCCTGCAAACAACAAAATTTCATGCATATTTAAATAAAATTCCATTGTGTGTAAATGCCACAGTTTTGGATCCATGTATCAGTTGTGAGGCATCTTGGCTGTTTACATATGTTAGCTGTTGTGAGTAATGCTGCAGTAAACATGGATGTGCAGGTGTCTGTCTTGTTACCTGGCTTGCATTCATTCAGGTATATCCCTATGAATGATAATGCTGGATCACACAGCAATTCTACTTTGAGTTTCGAGAAGCCTCCATATTGTTTTCCACAGTTGTTGTACTAATTAGCATTCCCACTAACTGCATATGAGGGTTCCTTTTTTTTAGACATCCTTGAAAACATTAGTTGTTTGTATTCTTGATAGCCATTGCAATGGGAGTGGTTTGGAATCTTGGTATGGTTTTCATTTTTGTTTTCTTTCTGACGAGCGATGGTGAGCATTTCTTTATGTAGTTGTAGGTCCTTTGGACTTCTGCCTTGGAACAAGCTCTGTTAAGTTCATTTGTGTATTTCTTCATTGGGTCACTGATTTTTACGGGAATTTAGTTTTTGAGTATATTCTCGGTATTGATTTCAGTCAGATGTATACCTGGCAAAGATTTCCCCATTCTGGAGCCTTGGTTTCTGCTTCTATTCCTCACCACGTCATCTCAAGGTGTGGTTCTAGTGGACTGGCAAGGGAGGAAAAGGTTCCATGGAGGCACAGCACAGACACCTGTTGATCTGATATAAATTCTTCTCTGGTCTGCAGAGTACATCAAAGCACAGGCAGTGAAGGTTGGAAGGAATTCACCTCATTCACCGGTGTTTCCAGGTGTTCATAAGTATGGGTTCTGCTGAAAGGTACTTTTTTTTGATGAAAGCCCAGAAATTGACTTCCACAAAGTAGTTAATATTCATGGGTCACATTCATTGTGTGGGTGTGTTTGTGTGTGGGGCCGCATGTGTGGTTGAAAATAGTTCCTGGATCATTGTCCGTGGATGCTGTGTTCCTAATAATGCCAGTCAGGAATGCTCCTTCGGAAGGCAGTAATTTTGGGTTTTTCTCTGTGTTGTTACTCCCTAGGTAAACTGTAATCAATTCACTGAGGAGGAAAGATTCAGGGATCCTTGAATATGTGCAGGGTATGTGAGGCTATCGTGATGCATATATGTATGTGCCTCGTTACCCTGCTAGAAGTGATTTGAGTTCAAGTGATGGCTTTGGACACTGACTCTCGATTAGCCTTTAGTTGTTCCTTGGCATAATGGTGGTAGTATGTCTTCCTTCCAAGGACAATGTTGGAACTGATGTCACTTCTTGGGTTTTTCTAAGTTTGATCCTTCCTAAAGTGCTTAAAGTGTCGCCTCAGTAGGGTAACGCCAGGATTTCAGCCTTTGCAGATAACATTCGACTTGCGTTGAATAGAGGCCAGGTTCCTGGGTGTCTGTGTCTACCTTTCTGTGTGCCTTTCTTGTGTGTATGTGTCTGTCTTTGTCTGTGTGCTTAATATTTCTCATTTGTTCATGTATTAATTTCTTTGCTATTTGTCATAAATTCTCATATTACCAATTGTTTCACACTCTTTGAGTGTATCCGCTGCTTAGGCATGCAGAAGTGTCTTTGAATCAAAATCTATCATTAACGTTGAGGAAATAGATGGAACGAACAAGGCTGGGTGATGTTCTATGACTTCTGGTCTTGCACAAAGTTGTAATTAACTCCATAGAATGTAAGAAATTCACATACAAGATAAATATTAGTATGTCACTCATTCTCTGTGTGTGAGTGTGTGTGGGATGTTTGTTGTTTAGTTTCCCAACACTGGTTGGTAGAATATAGGTTCCTTCCCCAAGTCACTTGAGGAACAGCCTTGTGTGGCACTGACTTTATGTCTTGGGTTCCATGAATGAAAGGTGAACTGTGATGTCCCTCAGAGAACCATTGCAGATTTGAATGTCCTTCCTGAGAGTTTCATGTTTATTCCATAGGTTGTGGTGTTCCTGAAATCTGCCATTCTTCCGAGAGGTGGTAAGCATTTCAGTCACTAGAGAACCCTAAGCATTCCTTGGCTATAGCGTGTGTGTGCCTGTGTACTTCTCAGATCAAAGTGAAGTAATTTCTGTGTCGTTAGGAAGTGAATTCTTGTGGTGACCTTGAGGCTCTTGGCAGCCAGTGTGTGCTTTTGCGTGTTTTGTTCAAGTGAGGAACACTGTAGGCTGGAAGACAGCCCCAGGTCCTCACTCTGTGATATTTTGGGTCAGTTAAGGGAATACCCTCCCAGATGATGGGAGATGTAGTTCTGAGAAGGAAGTTGCCTCATCCAAGGTTCAGGGAGTTTTCCTGGCTTATTTACCTTCAAAGGGCTTGAGGTGTTTGTGTACTCACCAGGTGAAAGCCTTCCTGTCCTCCAAAGTGTGGGGTCCAGATTGGGAGTAGTTTGGAAGAAGTCAGAAATGTCATGCCAGTTGAACCTTGAATGATCTGAGGAGGGAACGTGGAGGAGAAAAGCAATTCCCAGATCACAAGTTCTTGCCAGGAAACTGCCACACAAATGGCTGGAGACTGAAGGGAGAGGGGCCATAGAGGCAGTGCTTACGTGGTCTGACCAATCAGGACAGACTTGGTTGTGATGTCACAGTGGGATCCCAGCCACTGCAACATACACATTCCCGAGGCAGCTCCTGCCTGGCCTCTTGCTATGGTAGCGCAGCCAGCCAAGCATGGAGAAGCTGGAGGTAGGTGCCACTGTCTCGTGTGGAAGACTTCTCTTTTATTTGGGTCCTCGATATACGGGGCACACGTGGCCTGAGCACACGGGTGACCTGAGCATCCTAGGATCGGGTGATACCATTCCTCAGTAGAGATCTTCATAAACTTTTTTGGTTTTGGTGGAACTGTTGGGACTGGTAATACTGGCGTTGAAACTCAATGCTTTACACTTGCAAAGCAGTTGCTCTACCCTTTTAGCAACACCTCCTGTCAAACTTCCATAAATCTTTAGATTAAAGAAGTACAGTGAACCCCGAAAAGAATAAACAGAGCCAAACCATCCAACACCAATCACTATATTGTTTAGGAATGGATCGGTATGTGATAAAAAACCCATAGTAATGTACCAGAAATTTGGGCTGTTTGCCCGTGACGTATACCTGCATTTCTCTCACCTCAGCAGGTAGAAACAGGAGGATCGCAGTTGAAACCAGCTCTTGCAAATATTTTCCACAAGCCTCTGTTGAAAATACTCAACGCACAGAAGGTGTGCTGGAGTGGTATGGTTTTTCTTTTTTGAAATATTGTTTATTGAGTACTGTTGTACTGGGTATATGTTGTTACATTTACAAAAGTTTTTTACACTATGTCATAGTTAAAATCATCCCTTCCATCATTTTCCTTTATTATCTCCCTCCCTATTCCTGGAATAGTTTCACAGGTCTCATGTTTCCATTTTCATACATGAGTACACAATATTTCCATCCTATTCACCCTCACAACCATTTACTAATAATCCTCCCTGCTCCCAATGTAACCAACCGCGAGACAAGACCAGGTTTACTTTCTTGTGTTGTGTTTTTTATTAGTTTATATGTTTGTGTTTGGTGGGACTGGGTCTGTTTTCTTCTTTTGAAAAAAAATGATATTTTTTTGTTTAAGATGGGTCTATAGGGAGTTTCACTGTGACATTTCCATGTACATACGTCTTATGATCCTAATTGTTTCATCCCTTCCTGTTGTCCTTTTTACTTTATTCCCCTTCCATTTTTGATGTATAGAAAATACATCAACCGACCGTATTCACATTCTTAACTTCGTTCTTTGAAATGTTCTCCCTCCCATTAGGGACTCCCCGTCAGATTGAGTTGTTTTTCATAGCACTCTTTGTATATTTATTGGGCCTATATTCTACATCTGAGAGAAAACATGCAGTGTTTGGTTTCAGAACCTGGCTAATTTCACTTAAGATAATCTCCATTGCCATCCATTTCTCTGCAAAGGATAAAATCTCATTCTTTATTGTGGCTGAATCAAATTCCATTGAAAATTCTTGTTTTTCTAATTTACAGATAAAAAGAAAGTTATGCAGTGACACAGATTATCAGGAAATTACCACATGGTTTCTGTTCCACTGGAATTTCAGATTCCACAAACTCAGGTGAGTTAAGGAGCATGTTTGATCAGAGATCTTTCTCTGTGAGATAAACAACTCCCATACCCCCGCTTCTAGCAGTGACTGAGTTGAGGACGAGTTCATGAGCCCTGGGTCCCTTAGCATGTATGTATCATTGAAGCATTGTTTGTCAGCACCCCAGCAAATGCACTGGTAGGATTTTTGCAGAGGCCATAGATGCTTTATTGCAGGGCAGATGTCAAGATGCCCCTGGGCTTTCAGTGTAAGCCCCTGAGTTTATGGAGGCCTCTTGGATGCCACCAGTAGTTAGCAGATGGGCCTGTCATCTTCCATGTGTTAGTTACCTATATGTGTGTAACAAATTCCTCCAACTTTTAGCATAGTAAACAAGAAAACATAATTCACTCATTTTCTGTGGGTCAGGCATTTGGGAAGTGCCCAGTTGAGCAAAAGTGACCCAAAATGTTAGTAGAATAGGAGAAGCCAAACTGACCTTATATGTCATTTAGACCAACCTTCTTATTTGATAGGGAAATGTATGCAGAGAGTTTGAATGATTACCTGTGCTGGTGCAGCTATTTTCAGAGGTGTTTGGAGCACAGGGCTCTGTTCCTCACATCTGCTGTTGGGTGATGTGAGTGTGATGTCAGTGCTATAATGTTTGTGTGGAGGTATGAGGTCATGAGAACTAACATGCATAGTCAGTCATTTGGGTGTTAGTTTGTGGGAAACCTGGCCGATTCAGTTTGGTTGTGTAACTTCTGTCTGTGAAGGTCAGTGAAATGAACACAATGATTAAAAACACTTTTTTCCATTCCTGAGTTTTAACAAACTTACTGTAGTGGGGGTACATTGTGACTTTTGCCAAAGTTCTTATAATATGCCATAGTTGAATTCATCCCTCCACATTCTCCTTTATTCTCTCTCACCGTATTCCTGGAATAGTTTCATCACGTCTCGTTTTTCCATTTTCATACATGAGTATATAATATTTATACCATATCCTACACCCTTTCCTTATATCCTCACCCCTCCCACAAGTAACAACTCCCTATACAGGACCTATTTTCCATTTCTGTTACCAAAAATCCCTTTTTGTGTTTATTTTGTTTTAGTGTGGGGAGCAGAACTGGGGCTTGAACTCAGGGACTCTACCTTGAGGCAGTTCACCAGCCGTTTTTTTGTGATAGGTGTTTCTGAGACAGGGTCTTGCAAACTATTTGCCCAAGCTGTGTTTGAACCAAGATCTTCCTTATCTCTCCCTTCTGAGTCACAGGGACTGCGGGTGTGAGCCACTGGTGACCCGCACGTTTTTGTTTGTTTAATTAAGATAGCTATTCGGGATGTTTCATTGTGACATTTGCTCATACATATATAGCTCTATGCATATATATATATGTACACGTTATAACACAAATTGGGTCATTCCCTCTATTTTTTGCTTTTCTACTTTATTCTCCTTCTTATGGTAGTTTCAAAAGTTTTTAAAATTCTGCATTCCTCTACAGAAAGTACAACAACCATATTGACCTGGTTAACCTCCTCCTTTTACCCTCTCTCTCTCATAAATGAGCTCCCCTTAGACCTGTTGTTCATACTACTGCTTGTATGTGTGTCAGGTCTCTAGTGCATGTGTGAGAAAAAACATGTGGCCTTTGGTTTCCCCAACCTGACTAATTTAACTTAAGGTGATGTTCTCTAGTTCCATCCATTTACCTGCAAACAACAAAATTTCATGCATATTTAAGGCTGAATAAAATTCCATTGTGTGTAAATGCCACAGTTTTGGATCCATGTATCAGTTGTGAGGCATCTTGGCTGTTTACGTATGTTAGCTGTTGTGAGTAATGCTGCAGTAAACATGGATGTGCAGGTGTCTGTCTTGTTACCTGGCTTGCATTCATTCAGGTATATCCCTATGAATGATAATGCTGGATCACACAGCAATTCTACTTTGAGTTTCGAGAAGCCTCCATATTGTTTTCCACAGTTGTTGTACTAATTTGCATTCCCACTAACTGCATATGAGGGTTCCTTTTTTTTAGACATCCTTGAAAACATTAGTTGTTTGTATTCTTGATAGCCATTACAATGGGAGTGGTTTGGAATCTTGGTATGGTTTTCATTTTTGTTTTCTTTCTGACGAGCGATGGTGAGCATTTCTTTATGTAGTTGTAGGTCCTTTGGACTTCTGCCTTGGAACAAGCTCTGTTAAGTTCATTTGTGTATTTCTTCATTGGGTCACTGATTTTTACGGGAATTTAGTTTTTGAGTATATTCTCGGTATTAATTTCAGTCAGATGTATACCTGGCAAAGATTTCCCCATTCTGGAGCCTTGGTTTCTGCTTCTATTCCTCACCACGTCATCTCAAGGTGTGGTTCTAGTGGACTGGCAAGGGAGGAAAAGGTTCCATGGAGGCACAGCACAGACACCTGTTGATCTGATATAAATTCTTCTCTGGTCTGCAGAGTACATCAAAGCACAGGCAGTGAAGGTTGGAAGGAATTCACCTCATTCACCGGTGTTTCCAGGTGTTCATAAGTATGGGTTCTGCTGAAAGGTACTTTTTTTTGATGAAAGCCCAGAAATTGACTTCCACAAAGTAGTTAATATTCATGGGTCACATTCA
Source organism: Castor canadensis (assembly GCF_047511655.1). Lineage (NCBI taxonomy): Eukaryota > Metazoa > Chordata > Mammalia > Rodentia > Castoridae > Castor > Castor canadensis. Next base: position 43,215,249 of record NC_133399.1, read on the forward strand.
TTGTGTGGGTGTGTTTGTGTGTGGGGCCGCATGTGTGGTTGAAAATAGTTCCTGGATCATTGTCCGTGGATGCTGTGTTCCTAATAATGCCAGTCAGGAATGCTCCTTCGGAAGGCAGTAATTTTCGGTTTTTCTCTGTGTTGTTACTCCCTAGGTAAACTGTAATCAATTCACTGAGGAGGAAAGATTCAGGGATCCTTGAATATGTGCAGGGTATGTGAGGCTATCGTGATGCATATATGTATGTGCCTCGTTACCCTGCTAGAAGTGATTTGAGTTCAAGTGATGGCTTTGGACACTGACTCTCGATTAGCCTTTAGTTGTTCCTTGGCATAATGGTGGTAGTATGTCTTCCTTCCAAGGACAATGTTGGAACTGATGTCACTTCTTGGGTTTTTCTAAGTTTGATCCTTCCTAAAGTGCTTAAAGTGTCGCCTCAGTAGGGTAACGCCAGGATTTCAGCCTTTGCAGATAACATTCGACTTGCGTTGAATAGAGGCCAGGTTCCTGGGTGTCTGTGTCTACCTTTCTGTGTGCCTTTCTTGTGTGTATGTGTCTGTCTTTGTCTGTGTGCTTAATATTTCTCATTTGTTCATGTATTAATTTCTTTGCTATTTGTCATAAATTCTCATATTACCAATTGTTTCACACTCTTTGAGTGTATCCGCTGCTTAGGCATGCAGAAGTGTCTTTGAATCAAAATCTATCATTAACGTTGAGGAAATAGACGGAACGAACAAGGCTGGGTGATGTTCTATGACTTCTGGTCTTGCACAAAGTTGTAATTAACTCCATAGAATGTAAGAAATTCACATACAAGATAAATATTAGTATGTCACTCATTCTCTGTGTGTGAGTGTGTGTGGGATGTTTGTTGTTTAGTTTCCCAACACTGGTTGGTAGAATATAGGTTCCTTCCCCAAGTCACTTGAGGAACAGCCTTGTGTGGCACTGACTTTATGTCTTGGGTTCCATGAATGAAAGGTGAACTGTGATGTCCCTCAGAGAACCATTGCAGATTTGAATGTCCTTCCTGAGAGTTTCATGTTTATTCCATAGGTTGTGGTGTTCCTGAAATCTGCCATTCTTCCGAGAGGTGGTAAGCATTTCAGTCACTAGAGAACCCTAAGCATTCCTTGGCTATAGCGTGTGTGTGCCTGTGTACTTCTCAGATCAAAGTGAAGTAATTTCTGTGTCGTTAGGAAGTGAATTCTTGTGGTGACCTTGAGGCTCTTGGCAGCCAGTGTGTGCTTTTGCGTGTTTTGTTCAAGTGAGGAACACTGTAGGCTGGAAGACAGCCCCAGGCCCTCACTCTGTGATATTTTGGGTCAGTTAAGGGAATACCCTCCCAGATGATGGGAGATGTAGTTCTGAGAAGGAAGTTGCCTCATCCAAGGTTCAGGGAGTTTTCCTGGCTTATTTACCTTCAAAGGGCTTGAGGTGTTTGTGTACTCACCAGGTGAAAGCCTTCCTGTCCTCCAAAGTGTGGGGTCCAGATTGGGAGTAGTTTGGAAGAAGTCAGAAATGTCATGCCAGTTGAACCTTGAATGATCTGAGGAGGGAACGTGGAGGAGAAAAGCAATTCCCAGATCACAAGTTCTTGCCAGGAAACTGCCACACAAATGGCTGGAGACTGAAGGGAGAGGGGCCATAGAGGCAGTGCTTACGTGGTCTGACCAATCAGGACAGACTTGGTTGTGATGTCACAGTGGGATCCCAGCCACTGCAACATACACATTCCCGAGGCAGCTCCTGCCTGGCCTCTTGCTATGGTAGCGCAGCCAGCCAAGCATGGAGAAGCTGGAGGTAGGTGCCACTGTCTCGTGTGGAAGACTTCTCTTTTATTTGGGTCCTCGATATACGGGGCACACGTGGCCTGAGCACACGGGTGACCTGAGCATCCTAGGATCGGGTGATACCATTCCTCAGTAGAGATCTTCATAAACTTTTTTGGTTTTGGTGGAACTGTTGGGACTGGTAATACTGGCGTTGAAACTCAATGCTTTACACTTGCAAAGCAGTTGCTCTACCCTTTTAGCAACACCTCCTGTCAAACTTCCATAAATCTTTAGATTAAAGAAGTACAGTGAACCCCGAAAAGAATAAACAGAGCCAAACCATCCAACACCAATCACTATATTGTTTAGGAATGGATCGGTATGTGATAAAAAACCCATAGTAATGTACCAGAAATTTGGGCTGTTTGCCCGTGACGTATACCTGCATTTCTCTCACCTCAGCAGGTAGAAACAGGAGGATCGCAGTTGAAACCAGCTCTTGCAAATATTTTCCACAAGCCTCTGTTGAAAATACTCAACGCACAGAAGGTGTGCTGGAGTGGTATGGTTTTTCTTTTTTGAAATATTGTTTATTGAGTACTGTTGTACTGGGTATATGTTGTTACATTTACAAAAGTTTTTTACACTATGTCATAGTTAAAATCATCCCTTCCATCATTTTCCTTTATTATCTCCCTCCCTATTCCTGGAATAGTTTCACAGGTCTCATGTTTCCATTTTCATACATGAGTACACAATATTTCCATCCTATTCACCCTCACAACCATTTACTAATAATCCTCCCTGCTCCCAATGTAACTAACCGCGAGACAAGACCAGGTTTACTTTCTTGTGTTGTGTTTTTTATTAGTTTATATGTTTGTGTTTGGTGGGACTGGGTCTGTTTTCTTCTTTTGAAAAAAAATGATATTTTTTTGTTTAAGATGGGTCTATAGGGAGTTTCACTGTGACATTTCCATGTACATACGTCTTATGATCCTAATTGTTTCATCCCTTCCTGTTGTCCTTTTTACTTTATTCCCCTTCCATTTTTGATGTATAGAAAATACATCAACCGACCGTATTCACATTCTTAACTTCGTTCTTTGAAATGTTCTCCCTCCCATTAGGGACTCCCCGTCAGATTGAGTTGTTTTTCATAGCACTCTTTGTATATTTATTGGGCCTATATTCTACATCTGAGAGAAAACATGCAGTGTTTGGTTTCAGAACCTGGCTAATTTCACTTAAGATAATCTCCATTGCCATCCATTTCTCTGCAAAGGATAAAATCTCATTCTTTATTGTGGCTGAATCAAATTCCATTGAAAATTCTTGTTTTTCTAATTTACAGATAAAAAGAAAGTTATGCAGTGACACAGATTATCAGGAAATTACCACATGGTTTCTGTTCCACTGGAATTTCAGATTCCACAAACTCAGGTGAGTTAAGGAGCATGTTTGATCAGAGATCTTTCTCTGTGAGATAAACAACTCCCATACCCCCGCTTCTAGCAGTGACTGAGTTGAGGACGAGTTCATGAGCCCTGGGTCCCTTAGCATGTATGTATCATTGAAGCATTGTTTGTCAGCACCCCAGCAAATGCACTGGTAGGATTTTTGCAGAGGCCATAGATGCTTTATTGCAGGGCAGATGTCAAGATGCCCCTGGGCTTTCAGTGTAAGCCCCTGAGTTTATGGAGGCCTCTTGGATGCCACCAGTAGTTAGCAGATGGGCCTGTCATCTTCCATGTGTTAGTTACCTATATGTGTGTAACAAATTCCTCCAACTTTTAGCATAGTAAACAAGAAAACATAATTCACTCATTTTCTGTGGGTCAGGCATTTGGGAAGTGCCCAGTTGATCAAAAGTGACCCAAAATGTTAGTAGAATAGGAGAAGCCAAACTGACCTTATATGTCATTTAGACCAACCTTCTTATTTGATAGGGAAATGTATGCAGAGAGTTTGAATGATTACCTGTGCTGGTGCAGCTATTTTCAGAGGTGTTTGGAGCACAGGGCTCTGTTCCTCACACCTGCTGTTGGGTGATGTGAGTGTGATGTCAGTGCTATAATGTTTGTGTGGAGGTATGAGGTCATGAGAACTAACATGCATAGTCAGTCATTTGGGTGTTAGTTTGTGGGAAACCTGGCCGATTCAGTTTGGTTGTGTAACTTCTGTCTGTGAAGGTCAGTGAAATGAACACAATGATTAAAAACACTTTTTTCCATTCCTGAGTTTTAACAAACTTACTGTAGTGGGGGTACATTGTGACTTTTGCCAAAGTTCTTATAATATGCCATAGTTGAATTCATCCCTCCACATTCTCCTTTATTCTCTCTCACCGTATTCCTGGAATAGTTTCATCACGTCTCGTTTTTCCATTTTCATACATGAGTATATAATATTTATACCATATCCTACACCCTTTCCTTATATCCTCACCCCTCCCACAAGTAACAACTCCCTATACAGGACCTATTTTCCATTTCTGTTACCAAAAATCCCTTTTTGTGTTTATTTTGTTTTAGTGTGGGGAGCAGAACTGGGGCTTGAACTCAGGGACTCTACCTTGAGGCAGTTCACCAGCCGATTTTTTGTGATAGGTGTTTCTGAGACAGGGTCTTGCAAACTATTTGCCCAAGCTGTGTTTGAACCAAGATCTTCCTTATCTCTCCCTTCTGAGTCACAGGGACTGCGGGTGTGAGCCACTGGTGACCCGCACGTTTTTGTTTGTTTAATTAAGATAGCTATTCGGGATGTTTCATTGTGACATTTGCTCATACATATATAGCTCTATGCATATATATATATATGTACACGTTATAACACAAATTGGGTCATTCCCTCTATTTTTTGCTTTTCTACTTTATTCTCCTTCTTATGGTAGTTTCAAAAGTTTTTAAAATTCTGCATTCCTCTACAGAAAGTACAACAACCATATTGACCTGGTTAACCTCCTCCTTTTACCCTCTCTCTCTCATAAATGAGCTCCCCTTAGACCTGTTGTTCATACTACTGCTTGTATGTGTGTCAGGTCTCTAGTGCATGTGTGAGAAAAAACATGTGGCCTTTGGTTTCCCCAACCTGACTAATTTAACTTAAGGTGATGTTCTCTAGTTCCATCCATTTACCTGCAAACAACAAAATTTCATGCATATTTAAGGCTGAATAAAATTCCATTGTGTGTAAATGCCACAGTTTTGGATCCATGTATCAGTTGTGAGGCATCTTGGCTGTTTACGTATGTTAGCTGTTGTGAGTAATGCTGCAGTAAACATGGATGTGCAGGTGTCTGTCTTGTTACCTGGCTTGCATTCATTCAGGTATATCCCTATGAATGATAATGCTGGATCACACAGCAATTCTACTTTGAGTTTCGAGAAGCCTCCATATTGTTTTCCACAGTTGTTGTACTAATTTGCATTCCCACTAACTGCATATGAGGGTTCCTTTTTTTTAGACATCCTTGAAAACATTAGTTGTTTGTATTCTTGATAGCCATTACAATGGGAGTGGTTTGGAATCTTGGTATGGTTTTCATTTTTGTTTTCTTTCTGACGAGCGATGGTGAGCATTTCTTTATGTAGTTGTAGGTCCTTTGGACTTCTGCCTTGGAACAAGCTCTGTTAAGTTCATTTGTGTATTTCTTCATTGGGTCACTGATTTTTACGGGAATTTAGTTTTTGAGTATATTCTCGGTATTAATTTCAGTCAGATGTATACCTGGCAAAGATTTCCCCATTCTGGAGCCTTGGTTTCTGCTTCTATTCCTCACCACGTCATCTCAAGGTGTGGTTCTAGTGGACTGGCAAGGGAGGAAAAGGTTCCATGGAGGCACAGCACAGACACCTGTTGATCTGATATAAATTCTTCTCTGGTCTGCAGAGTACATCAAAGCACAGGCAGTGAAGGTTGGAAGGAATTCACCTCATTCACCGGTGTTTCCAGGTGTTCATAAGTATGGGTTCTGCTGAAAGGTACTTTTTTTGGATGAAAGCCCAGAAATTGACTTCCACAAAGTAGTTAATATTCATGGGTCACATTCATTGTGTGGGTGTGTTTGTGTGTGGGGCCGCATGTGTGGTTGAAAATAGTTCCTGGATCATTGTCCGTGGATGCTGTGTTCCTAATAATGCCAGTCAGGAATGCTCCTTCGGAAGGCAGTAATTTTCGGTTTTTCTCTGTGTTGTTACTCCCTAGGTAAACTGTAATCAATTCACTGAGAAGGAAAGATTCAGGGATCCTTGAATATGTGCAGGGTATGTGAGGCTATCGTGATGCATATATGTATGTGCCTCGTTACCCTGCTAGAAGTGATTTGAGTTCAAGTGATGGCTTTGGACACTGACTCTCGATTAGCCTTTAGTTGTTCCTTGGCATAATGGTGGTAGTATGTCTTCCTTCCAAGGACAATGTTGGAACTGATGTCACTTCTTGGGTTTTTCTAAGTTTGATCCTTCCTAAAGTGCTTAAAGTGTCGCCTCAGTAGGGTAACGCCAGGATTTCAGCCTTTGCAGATAACATTCGACTTGCGTTGAATAGAGGCCAGGTTCCTGGGTGTCTGTGTCTACCTTTCTGTGTGCCTTTCTTGTGTGTATGTGTCTGTCTTTGTCTGTGTGCTTAATATTTCTCATTTGTTCATGTATTAATTTCTTTGCTATTTGTCATAAATTCTCATATTACCAATTGTTTCACACTCTTTGAGTGTATCCGCTGCTTAGGCATGCAGAAGTGTCTTTGAATCAAAATCTATCATTAACGTTGAGGAAATAGACGGAACGAACAAGGCTGGGTGATGTTCTATGACTTCTGGTCTTGCACAAAGTTGTAATTAACTCCATAGAATGTAAGAAATTCACATACAAGATAAATATTAGTATGTCACTCATTCTCTGTGTGTGAGTGTGTGTGGGATGTTTGTTGTTTAGTTTCCCAACACTGGTTGGTAGAATATAGGTTCCTTCCCCAAGTCACTTGAGGAACAGCCTTGTGTGGCACTGACTTTATGTCTTGGGTTCCATGAATGAAAGGTGAACTGTGATGTCCCTCAGAGAACCATTGCAGATTTGAATGTCCTTCCTGAGAGTTTCATGTTTATTCCATAGGTTGTGGTGTTCCTGAAATCTGCCATTCTTCCGAGAGGTGGTAAGCATTTCAGTCACTAGAGAACCCTAAGCATTCCTTGGCTATAGCGTGTGTGTGCCTGTGTACTTCTCAGATCAAAGTGAAGTAATTTCTGTGTCGTTAGGAAGTGAATTCTTGTGGTGACCTTGAGGCTCTTGGCAGCCAGTGTGTGCTTTTGCGTGTTTTGTTCAAGTGAGGAACACTGTAGGCTGGAAGACAGCCCCAGGCCCTCACTCTGTGATATTTTGGGTCAGTTAAGGGAATACCCTCCCAGATGATGGGAGATGTAGTTCTGAGAAGGAAGTTGCCTCATCCAAGGTTCAGGGAGTTTTCCTGGCTTATTTACCTTCAAAGGGCTTGAGGTGTTTGTGTACTCACCAGGTGAAAGCCTTCCTGTCCTCCAAAGTGTGGGGTCCAGATTGGGAGTAGTTTGGAAGAAGTCAGAAATGTCATGCCAGTTGAACCTTGAATGATCTGAGGAGGGAACGTGGAGGAGAAAAGCAATTCCCAGATCACAAGTTCTTGCCAGGAAACTGCCACACAAATGGCTGGAGACTGAAGGGAGAGGGGCCATAGAGGCAGTGCTTATGTGGTCTGACCAATCAGGACAGACTTGGTTGTGATGTCACAGTGGGATCCCAGCCACTGCAACATACACATTCCCGAGGCAGCTCCTGCCTGGCCTCTTGCTATGGTAGCGCAGGCAGCCAAGCATGGAGAAGCTGGAGGTAGGTGCCACTGTCTCGTGTGGAAGACTTCTCTTTTATTTGGGTCCTCGATATACGGGGCACACGTGGCCTGAGCACACGGGTGAACTGAGCATCCTAGGATCGGGTGATACCATTCCTCAGTAGAGATCTTCATAAACTTTTTTGGTTTTGGTGGAACTGTTGGGACTGGTAATACTGGCGTTGAAACTCAATGCTTTACACTTGCAAAGCAGTTGCTCTACCCTTTTAGCAACACCTCCTGTCAAACTTCCATAAATCTTTAGATTAAAGAAGTACAGTGAACCCCGAAAAGAATAAACAGAGCCAAACCATCCAACACCAATCACTATATTGTTTAGGAATGGATCGGTATGTGATAAAAAACCCATAGTAATGTACCAGAAATTTGGGCTGTTTGCCCGTGACGTATACCTGCATTTCTCTCACCTCAGCAGGTAGAAACAGGAGGATCGCAGTTGAAACCAGCTCTTGCAAATATTTTCCACAAGCCTCTGTTGAAAATACTCAACGCACAGAAGGTGTGCTGGAGTGGTATGGTTTTTCTTTTTTGAAATATTGTTTATTGAGTACTGTTGTACTGGGTATATGTTGTTACATTTACAAAAGTTTTTTACACTATGTCATAGTTAAAATCATCCCTTCCATCATTTTCCTTTATTATCTCCCTCCCTATTCCTGGAATAGTTTCACAGGTCTCATGTTTCCATTTTCATACATGAGTACACAATATTTCCATCCTATTCACCCTCACAACCATTTACTAATAATCCTCCCTGCTCCCAATGTAACTAACCGCGAGACAAGACCAGGTTTACTTTCTTGTGTTGTGTTTTTTATTAGTTTATATGTTTGTGTTTGGTGGGACTGGGTCTGTTTTCTTCTTTTGAAAAAAAATGATATTTTTTTGTTTAAGATGGGTCTATAGGGAGTTTCACTGTGACATTTCCATGTACATACGTCTTATGATCCTAATTGTTTCATCCCTTCCTGTTGTCCTTTTTACTTTATTCCCCTTCCATTTTTGATGTATAGAAAATACATCAACCGACCGTATTCACATTCTTAACTTCGTTCTTTGAAATGTTCTCCCTCCCATTAGGGACTCCCCGTCAGATTGAGTTGTTTTTCATAGCACTCTTTGTATATTTATTGGGCCTATATTCTACATCTGAGAGAAAACATGCAGTGTTTGGTTTCAGAACCTGGCTAATTTCACTTAAGATAATCTCCATTGCCATCCATTTCTCTGCAAAGGATAAAATCTCATTCTTTATTGTGGCTGAATCAAATTCCATTGAAAATTCTTGTTTTTCTAATTTACAGATAAAAAGAAAGTTATGCAGTGACACAGATTATCAGGAAATTACCACATGGTTTCTGTTCCACTGGAATTTCAGATTCCACAAACTCAGGTGAGTTAAGGAGCATGTTTGATCAGAGATCTTTCTCTGTGAGATAAACAACTCCCATACCCCCGCTTCTAGCAGTGACTGAGTTGAGGACGAGTTCATGAGCCCTGGGTCCCTTAGCATGTATGTATCATTGAAGCATTGTTTGTCAGCACCCCAGCAAATGCACTGGTAGGATTTTTGCAGAGGCCATAGATGCTTTATTGCAGGGCAGATGTCAAGATGCCCCTGGGCTTTCAGTGTAAGCCCCTGAGTTTATGGAGGCCTCTTGGATGCCACCAGTAGTTAGCAGATGGGCCTGTCATCTTCCATGTGTTAGTTACCTATATGTGTGTAACAAATTCCTCCAACTTTTAGCATAGTAAACAAGAAAACATAATTCACTCATTTTCTGTGGGTCAGGCATTTGGGAAGTGCCCAGTTGAGCAAAAGTGACCCAAAATGTTAGTAGAATAGGAGAAGCCAAACTGACCTTATATGTCATTTAGACCAACCTTCTTTTTTGATAGGGAAATGTATGCAGAGAGTTTGAATGATTACCTGTGCTGGTGCAGCTATTTTCAGAGGTGTTTGGAGCACAGGGCTCTGTTCCTCACACCTGCTGTTGGGTGATGTGAGTGTGATGTCAGTGCTATAATGTTTGTGTGGAGGTATGAGGTCATGAGAACTAACATGCATAGTCAGTCATTTGGGTGTTAGTTTGTGGGAAACCTGGCCGATTCAGTTTGGTTGTGTAACTTCTGTCTGTGAAGGTCAGTGAAATGAACACAATGATTAAAAACACTTTTTTCCATTCCTGAGTTTTAACAAACTTACTGTAGTGGGGGTACATTGTGACTTTTGCCAAAGTTCTTATAATATGCCATAGTTGAATTCATCCCTCCACATTCTCCTTTATTCTCTCTCACCGTATTCCTGGAATAGTTTCATCACGTCTCGTTTTTCCATTTTCATACATGAGTATATAATATTTATACCATATCCTACACCCTTTCCTTATATCCTCACCCCTCCCACAAGTAACAACTCCCTATACAGGACCTATTTTCCATTTCTGTTACCAAAAATCCCTTTTTGTGTTTATTTTGTTTTAGTGTGGGGAGCAGAACTGGGGCTTGAACTCAGGGACTCTACCTTGAGGCAGTTCACCAGCCGTTTTTTTGTGATAGGTGTTTCTGAGACAGGGTCTTGCAAACTATTTGCCCAAGCTGTGTTTGAACCAAGATCTTCCTTATCTCTCCCTTCTGAGTCACAGGGACTGCGGGTGTGAGCCACTGGTGACCCGCACGTTTTTGTTTGTTTAATTAAGATAGCTATTCGGGATGTTTCATTGTGACATTTGCTCATACATATATAGCTCTATGCATATATATATATGTACACGTTATAACACAAATTGGGTCATTCCCTCTATTTTTTGCTTTTCTACTTTATTCTCCTTCTTATGGTAGTTTCAAAAGTTTTTAAAATTCTGCATTCCTCTACAGAAAGTACAACAACCATATTGACCTGGTTAACCTCCTCCTTTTACCCTCTCTCTCTCATAAATGAGCTCCCCTTAGACCTGTTGTTCATACTACTGCTTGTATGTGTGTCAGGTCTCTAGTGCATGTGTGAGAAAAAACATGTGGCCTTTGGTTTCCCCAACCTGACTAATTTAACTTAAGGTGATGTTCTCTAGTTCCATCCATTTACCTGCAAACAACAAAATTTCATGCATATTTAAGGCTGAATAAAATTCCATTGTGTGTAAATGCCACAGTTTTGGATCCATGTATCAGTTGTGAGGCATCTTGGCTGTTTACATATGTTAGCTGTTGTGAGTAATGCTGCAGTAAACATGGATGTGCAGGTGTCTGTCTTGTTACCTGGCTTGCATTCATTCAGGTATATCCCTATGAATGATAATGCTGGATCACACAGCAATTCTACTTTGAGTTTCGAGAAGCCTCCATATTGTTTTCCACAGTTGTTGTACTAATTTGCATTCCCACTAACTGCATATGAGGGTTCCTTTTTTTTAGACATCCTTGAAAACATTAGTTGTTTGTATTCTTGATAGCCATTACAATGGGAGTGGTTTGGAATCTTGGTATGGTTTTCATTTTTGTTTTCTTTCTGACGAGCGATGGTGAGCATTTCTTTATGTAGTTGTAGGTCCTTTGGACTTCTGCCTTGGAACAAGCTCTGTTAAGTTCATTTGTGTATTTCTTCATTGGGTCACTGATTTTTACGGGAATTTAGTTTTTGAGTATATTCTCGGTATTAATTTCAGTCAGATGTATACCTGGCAAAGATTTCCCCATTCTGGAGCCTTGGTTTCTGCTTCTATTCCTCACCACGTCATCTCAAGGTGTGGTTCTAGTGGACTGGCAAGGGAGGAAAAGGTTCCATGGAGGCACAGCACAGACACCTGTTGATCTGATATAAATTCTTCTCTGGTCTGCAGAGTACATCAAAGCACAGGCAGTGAAGGTTGGAAGGAATTCACCTCATTCACCGGTGTTTCCAGGTGTTCATAAGTATGGGTTCTGCTGAAAGGTACTTTTTTTTGATGAAAGCCCAGAAATTGACTTCCACAAAGTAGTTAATATTCATGGGTCACATTCATTGTGTGGGTGTGTTTGTGTGTGGGGCCGCATGTGTGGTTGAAAATAGTTCCTGGATCATTGTCCGTGGATGCTGTGTTCCTAATAATGCCAGTCAGGAATGCTCCTTCGGAAGGCAGTAATTTTGGGTTTTTCTCTGTGTTGTTACTCCCTAGGTAAACTGTAATCAATTCACTGAGGAGGAAAGATTCAGGGATCCTTGAATATGTGCAGGGTATGTGAGGCTATCGTGATGCATATATGTATGTGCCTCGTTACCCTGCTAGAAGTGATTTGAGTTCAAGTGATGGCTTTGGACACTGACTCTCGATTAGCCTTTAGTTGTTCCTTGGCATAATGGTGGTAGTATGTCTTCCTTCCAAGGACAATGTTGGAACTGATGTCACTTCTTGGGTTTTTCTAAGTTTGATCCTTCCTAAAGTGCTTAAAGTGTCGCCTCAGTAGGGTAACGCCAGGATTTCAGCCTTTGCAGATAACATTCGACTTGCGTTGAATAGAGGCCAGGTTCCTGGGTGTCTGTGTCTACCTTTCTGTGTGCCTTTCTTGTGTGTATGTGTCTGTCTTTGTCTGTGTGCTTAATATTTCTCATTTGTTCATGTATTAATTTCTTTGCTATTTGTCATAAATTCTCATATTACCAATTGTTTCACACTCTTTGAGTGTATCCGCTGCTTAGGCATGCAGAAGTGTCTTTGAATCAAAATCTATCATTAACGTTGAGGAAATAGACGGAACGAACAAGGCTGGGTGATGTTCTATGACTTCTGGTCTTGCACAAAGTTGTAATTAACTCCATAGAATGTAAGAAATTCACATACAAGATAAATATTAGTATGTCACTCATTCTCTGTGTGTGAGTGTGTGTGGGATGTTTGTTGTTTAGTTTCCCAACACTGGTTGGTAGAATATAGGTTCCTTCCCCAAGTCACTTGAGGAACAGCCTTGTGTGGCACTGACTTTACGTCTTGGGTTCCATGAATGAAAGGTGAACTGTGATGTCCCTCAGAGAACCATTGCAGATTTGAATGTCCTTCCTGAGAGTTTCATGTTTATTCCATAGGTTGTGGTGTTCCTGAAATCTGCCATTCTTCCGAGAGGTGGTAAGCATTTCAGTCACTAGAGAACCCTAAGCATTCCTTGGCTATAGCGTGTGTGTGCCTGTGTACTTCTCAGATCAAAGTGAAGTAATTTCTGTGTCGTTAGGAAGTGAATTCTTGTGGTGACCTTGAGGCTCTTGGCAGCCAGTGTGTGCTTTTGCGTGTTTTGTTCAAGTGAGGAACACTGTAGGCTGGAAGACAGCCCCAGGCCCTCACTCTGTGATATTTTGGGTCAGTTAAGGGAATACCCTCCCAGATGATGGGAGATGTAGTTCTGAGAAGGAAGTTGCCTCATCCAAGGTTCAGGGAGTTTTCCTGGCTTATTTCCCTTCAAAGGGCTTGAGGTGTTTGTGTACTCACCAGGTGAAAGCCTTCCTGTCCTCCAAAGTGTGGGGTCCAGATTGGGAGTAGTTTGGAAGAAGTCAGAAATGTCATGCCAGTTGAACCTTGAATGATCTGAGGAGGGAACGTGGAGGAGAAAAGCAATTCCCAGATCACAAGTTCTTGCCAGGAAACTGCCACACAAATGGCTGGAGACTGAAGGGAGAGGGGCCATAGAGGCAGTGCTTACGTGGTCTGACCAATCAGGACAGACTTGGTTGTGATGTCACAGTGGGATCCCAGCCACTGCAACATACACATTCCCGAGGCAGCTCCTGCCTGGCCTCTTGCTATGGTAGCGCAGCCAGCCAAGCATGGAGAAGCTGGAGGTAGGTGCCACTGTCTCGTGTGGAAGACTTCTCTTTTATTTGGGTCCTCGATATACGGGGCACACGTGGCCTGAGCACACGGGTGACCTGAGCATCCTAGGATCGGGTGATACCATTCCTCAGTAGAGATCTTCATAAACTTTTTTGGTTTTGGTGGAACTGTTGGGACTGGTAATACTGGCGTTGAAACTCAATGCTTTACACTTGCAAAGCAGTTGCTCTACCCTTTTAGCAACACCTCCTGTCAAACTTCCATAAATCTTTAGATTAAAGAAGTACAGTGAACCCCGAAAAGAATAAACAGAGCCAAACCATCCAACACCAATCACTATATTGTTTAGAAATGGATCGGTATGTGATAAAAAACCCATAGTAATGTACCTGAAATTTGGGCTGCTTGCCCGTGACATATACCTGCATTTCTCTCACCTCAGCAGGTAGAAACAGGAGGATCGCAGTTCAAAGCCAGCTCTTGCAAATATTTTCCACAAGCCTCTGTTGAAAATACTCAACGCACAGAAGGTGTGCTGGAGTGGTATGGTTTTTCTTTTTTTAAATATTGTTTATTGAGTACTGTTGTACTGGGTATATGTTGTTACATTTACAAAAGTTTTTTACACTATGTCATAGTTAAAATCATCCCTTCCATCATTTTCCTTTATTATCTCCCTCCCTATTCCTGGAATAGTTTCACAGGTCTCATGTTTCCATTTTCATACATGAGTACACAATATTTCCATCCTATTCACCCTCACAACCATTTACTAATAATCCTCCCTGCTCCCAATGTAACTTACCGCGAGACAAGACCAGGTTTACTTTCTTGTGTTGTGTTTTTTATTAGTTTATATGTTTGTGTTTGGTGGGACTGGGTCTGTTTTCTTCTTTTGAAAAAAAATGATATTTTTTTGTTTAAGATGGGTCTATAGGGAGTTTCACTGTGACATTTCCATGTACATACGTCTTATGATACTAATTGTTTCATCCCTTCCTGTTGTCCTTTTTACTTTATTCCCCTTCCATTTTTGATGGATAGAAAATACATCAACCGACCGTATTCACATTCTTAACTTCGTTCTTTTAAATGTTCTCCCTCCCATTAGGGACTCCCCGTCAGATTGAGTTGTTTTTCATAGCACTCTTTGTATATTTATTGGGCCTATATTCTACATCTGAGAGAAAACATGCAGTGTTTGGTTTCAGAACCTGGCTAATTTCACTTAAGATAATCTCCATTGCCATCCATTTCTCTGCAAAGGATAAAATCTCATTCTTTATTGTGGCTGAATCAAATTCCATTGAAAATTCTTGTTTTTCTAATTTACAGATAAAAAGAAAGTTATGCAGTGACACAGATTATCAGGAAATTACCACATGGTTTCTGTTCCACTGGAATTTCAGATTCCACAAACTCAGGTGAGTTAAGGAGCATGTTTGATCAGAGATCTTTCTCTGTGAGATAAACAACTCCCATACCCCGCTTCTAGCAGTGACTGAGTTGAGGACGAGTTCATGAGCACTGGGTCCCTTAGCATGTATGTATCATTGAAGCATTTTTTGTCAGCACCCCAGCAAATGCACTGGTAGGATTTTTGCAGAGGCCATAGATGCTTTATTGCAGGGCAGATGTCAAGATGCCCCTGGGCTTTCAGTGTAAGCCCCTGAGTTTATGGAGGCCTCTTGGATGCCACCAGTAGTTAGCAGATGGGCCTGTCATCTTCCATGTGTTAGTTACCTATATGTGTGTAACAAATTCCTCCAACTTTTAGCATAGTAAACAAGAAAACATAATTCACTCATTTTCTGTGGGTCAGGCATTTGGGAAGTGCCCAGTTGAGCAAAAGTGACCCAAAATGTTAGTAGAATAGGAGAAGCCAAACTGACCTTATATGTCATTTAGACCAACCTTCTTATTTGATAGGGAAATGTATGCAGAGAGTTTGAATGATTACCTGTGCTGGTGCAGCTATTTTCAGAGGTGTTTGGAGCACAGGGCTCTGTTCCTCACATCTGCTGTTGGGTGATGTGAGTGTGATGTCAGTGCTATAATGTTTGTGTGGAGGTATGAGGTCATGAGAACTAACATGCATAGTCAGTCATTTGGGTGTTAGTTTGTGGGAAACCTGGCCGATTCAGTTTGGTTGTGTAACTTCTGTCTGTGAAGGTCAGTGAAATGAACACAATGATTAAAAACACTTTTTTCCATTCCTGAGTTTTAACAAACTTACTGTAGTGGGGGTACATTGTGACTTTTGCCAAAGTTCTTATAATATGCCATAGTTGAATTCATCCCTCCACATTCTCCTTTATTCTCTCTCACCGTATTCCTGGAATAGTTTCATCACGTCTCGTTTTTCCATTTTCATACATGAGTATATAATATTTATACCATATCCTACACCCTTTCCTTATATCCTCACCCCTCCCACAAGTAACAACTCCCTATACAGGACCTATTTTCCATTTCTGTTACCAAAAATCCCTTTTTGTGTTTATTTTGTTTTAGTGTGGGGAGCAGAACTGGGGCTTGAACTCAGGGACTCTACCTTGAGGCAGTTCACCAGCCGTTTTTTTGTGATAGGTGTTTCTGAGACAGGGTCTTGCAAACTATTTGCCCAAGCTGTGTTTGAACCAAGATCTTCCTTATCTCTCCCTTCTGAGTCACAGGGACTGCGGGTGTGAGCCACTGGTGACCCGCACGTTTTTGTTTGTTTAATTAAGATAGCTATTCGGGATGTTTCATTGTGACATTTGCTCATACATATATAGCTCTATGCATATATATATATGTACACGTTATAACACAAATTGGGTCATTCCCTCTATTTTTTGCTTTTCTACTTTATTCTCCTTCTTATGGTAGTTTCAAAAGTTTTTAAAATTCTGCATTCCTCTACAGAAAGTACAACAACCATATTGACCTGGTTAACCTCCTCCTTTTACCCTCTCTCTCTCATAAATGAGCTCCCCTTAGACCTGTTGTTCATACTACTGCTTGTATGTGTGTCAGGTCTCTAGTGCATGTGTGAGAAAAAACATGTGGCCTTTGGTTTCCCCAACCTGACTAATTTAACTTAAGGTGATGTTCTCTAGTTCCATCCATTTACCTGCAAACAACAAAATTTCATGCATATTTAAGGCTGAATAAAATTCCATTGTGTGTAAATGCCACAGTTTTGGATCCATGTATCAGTTGTGAGGCATCTTGGCTGTTTACATATGTTAGCTGTTGTGAGTAATGCTGCAGTAAACATGGATGTGCAGGTGTCTGTCTTGTTACCTGGCTTGCATTCATTCAGGTATATCCCTATGAATGATAATGCTGGATCACACAGCAATTCTACTTTGAGTTTCGAGAAGCCTCCATATTGTTTTCCACAGTTGTTGTACTAATTTGCATTCCCACTAACTGCATATGAGGGTTCCTCTTTTTTAGACATCCTTGAAAACATTAGTTGTTTGTATTCTTGATAGCCATTACAATGGGAGTGGTTTGGAATCTTGGTATGGTTTTCATTTTTGTTTTCTTTCTGACGAGCGATGGTGAGCATTTCTTTATGTAGTTGTAGGTCCTTTGGACTTCTGCCTTGGAACAAGCTCTGTTAAGTTCATTTGTGTATTTCTTCATTGGGTCACTGATTTTTACGGGAATTTAGTTTTTGAGTATATTCTCGGTATTAATTTCAGTCAGATGTATACCTGGCAAAGATTTCCCCATTCTGGAGCCTTGGTTTCTGCTTCTATTCCTCACCACGTCATCTCAAGGTGTGGTTCTAGTGGACTGGCAAGGGAGGAAAAGGTTCCATGGAGGCACAGCACAGACACCTGTTGATCTGATATAAATTCTTCTCTGGTCTGCAGAGTACATCAAAGCACAGGCAGTGAAGGTTGGAAGGAATTCACCTCATTCACCGGTGTTTCCAGGTGTTCATAAGTATGGGTTCTGCTGAAAGGTACTTTTTTTTGATGAAAGCCCAGAAATTGACTTCCACAAAGTAGTTAATATTCATGGGTCACATTCATTGTGTGGGTGTGTTTGTGTGTGGGGCCGCATGTGTGGTTGAAAATAGTTCCTGGATCATTGTCCGTGGATGCTGTGTTCCTAATAATGCCAGTCAGGAATGCTCCTTCGGAAGGCAGTAATTTTGGGTTTTTCTCTGTGTTGTTACTCCCTAGGTAAACTGTAATCAATTCACTGAGGAGGAAAGATTCAGGGATCCTTGAATATGTGCAGGGTATGTGAGGCTATCGTGATGCATATATGTATGTGCCTCGTTACCCTGCTAGAAGTGATTTGAGTTCAAGTGATGGCTTTGGACACTGACTCTCGATTAGCCTTTAGTTGTTCCTTGGCATAATGGTGGTAGTATGTCTTCCTTCCAAGGACAATGTTGGAACTGATGTCACTTCTTGGGTTTTTCTAAGTTTGATCCTTCCTAAAGTGCTTAAAGTGTCGCCTCAGTAGGGTAACGCCAGGATTTCAGCCTTTGCAGATAACATTCGACTTGCGTTGAATAGAGGCCAGGTTCCTGGGTGTCTGTGTCTACCTTTCTGTGTGCCTTTCTTGTGTGTATGTGTCTGTCTTTGTCTGTGTGCTTAATATTTCTCATTTGTTCATGTATTAATTTCTTTGCTATTTGTCATAAATTCTCATATTACCAATTGTTTCACACTCTTTGAGTGTATCCGCTGCTTAGGCATGCAGAAGTGTCTTTGAATCAAAATCTATCATTAACGTTGAGGAAATAGACGGAACGAACAAGGCTGGGTGATGTTCTATGACTTCTGGTCTTGCACAAAGTTGTAATTAACTCCATAGAATGTAAGAAATTCACATACAAGATAAATATTAGTATGTCACTCATTCTCTGTGTGTGAGTGTGTGTGGGATGTTTGTTGTTTAGTTTCCCAACACTGGTTGGTAGAATATAGGTTCCTTCCCCAAGTCACTTGAGGAACAGCCTTGTGTGGCACTGACTTTACGTCTTGGGTTCCATGCATGAAAGGTGAACTGTGATGTCCCTCAGAGAACCATTGCAGATTTGAATGTCCTTCCTGAGAGTTTCATGTTTATTCCATAGGTTGTGGTGTTCCTGAAATCTGCCATTCTTCCGAGAGGTGGTAAGCATTTCAGTCACTAGAGAACCCTAAGCATTCCTTGGCTATAGCGTGTGTGTGCCTGTGTACTTCTCAGATCAAAGTGAAGTAATTTCTGTGTCGTTAGGAAGTGAATTCTTGTGGTGACCTTGAGGCTCTTGGCAGCCAGTGTGTGCTTTTGCGTGTTTTGTTCAAGTGAGGAACACTGTAGGCTGGAAGACAGCCCCAGGTCCTCACTCTGTGATACTTTGGGTCAGTTAAGGGAATACCCTCCCAGATGATGGGAGATGTAGTTCTGAGAAGGAAGTTGCCTCATCCAAGGTTCAGGGAGTTTTCCTGGCTTATTTCCCTTCAAAGGGCTTGAGGTGTTTGTGTACTCACCAGGTGAAAGCCTTCCTGTCCTCCAAAGTGTGGGGTCCAGATTGGGAGTAGTTTGGAAGAAGTCAGAAATGTCATGCCAGTTGAACCTTGAATGATCTGAGGAGGGAACGTGGAGGAGAAAAGCAATTCCCAGATCACAAGTTCTTGCCAGGAAACTGCCACACAAATGGCTGGAGACTGAAGGGAGAGGGGCCATAGAGGCAGTGCTTACGTGGTCTGACCAATCAGGACAGACTTGGTTGTGATGTCACAGTGGGATCCCAGCCACTGCAACATACACATTCCCGAGGCAGCTCCTGCCTGGCCTCTTGCTATGGTAGCGCAGCCAGCCAAGCATGGAGAAGCTGGAGGTAGGTGCCACTGTCTCGTGTGGAAGACTTCTCTTTTATTTGGGTCCTCGATATACGGGGCACACGTGGCCTGAGCACACGGGTGACCTGAGCATCCTAGGATCGGGTGATACCATTCCTCAGTAGAGATCTTCATAAACTTTTTTGGTTTTGGTGGAACTGTTGGGACTGGTAATACTGGCGTTGAAACTCAATGCTTTACACTTGCAAAGCAGTTGCTCTACCCTTTTAGCAACACCTCCTGTCAAACTTCCATAAATCTTTAGATTAAAGAAGTACAGTGAACCCCGAAAAGAATAAACAGAGCCAAACCATCCAACACCAATCACTATATTGTTTAGAAATGGATCGGTATGTGATAAAAAACCCATAGTAATGTACCTGAAATTTGGGCTGCTTGCCCGTGACATATACCTGCATTTCTCTCACCTCAGCAGGTAGAAACAGGAGGATCGCAGTTCAAAGCCAGCTCTTGCAAATATTTTCCACAAGCCTCTGTTGAAAATACTCAACGCACAGAAGGTGTGCTGGAGTGGTATGGTTTTTCTTTTTTTAAATATTGTTTATTGAGTACTGTTGTACTGGGTATATGTTGTTACATTTACAAAAGTTTTTTACACTATGTCATAGTTAAAATCATCCCTTCCATCATTTTCCTTTATTATCTCCCTCCCTATTCCTGGAATAGTTTCACAGGTCTCATGTTTCCATTTTCATACATGAGTACACAATATTTCCATCCTATTCACCCTCACAACCATTTACTAATAATCCTCCCTGCTCCCAATGTAACTTACCGCGAGACAAGACCAGGTTTACTTTCTTGTGTTGTGTTTTTTATTAGTTTATATGTTTGTGTTTGGTGGGACTGGGTCTGTTTTCTTCTTTTGAAAAAAAATGATATTTTTTTGTTTAAGATAGGTCTATAGGGAGTTTCACTGTGACATTTCCATGTACATACGTCTTATGATACTAATTGTTTCATCCCTTCCTGTTGTCCTTTTTACTTTATTCCCCTTCCATTTTTGATGGATAGAAAATACATCAACCGACCGTATTCACATTCTTAACTTCGTTCTTTGAAATGTTCTCCCTCCCATTAGGGACTCCCCGTCAGATTGAGTTGTTTTTCATAGCACTCTTTGTATATTTATTGGGCCTATATTCTACATCTGAGAGAAAACATGCAGTGTTTGGTTTCAGAACCTGGCTAATTTCACTTAAGATAATCTCCATTGCCATCCATTTCTCTGCAAAGGATAAAATCTCATTCTTTATTGTGGCTGAATCAAATTCCATTGAAAATTCTTGTTTTTCTAATTTACAGATAAAAAGAAAGTTATGCAGTGACACAGATTATCAGGAAATTACCACATGGTTTCTGTTCCACTGGAATTTCAGATTCCACAAACTCAGGTGAGTTAAGGAGCATGTTTGATCAGAGATCTTTCTCTGTGAGATAAACAACTCCCAGACCCCGCTTCTAGCAGTGACTGAGTTGAGGACGAGTTCATGAGCACTGGGTCCCTTAGCATGTATGTATCATTGAAGCATTTTTTGTCAGCACCCCAGCAAATGCACTGGTAGGATTTTTGCAGAGGCCATAGATGCTTTATTGCAGGGCAGATGTCAAGATGCCCCTGGGCTTTCAGTGTAAGCCCCTGAGTTTATGGAGGCCTCTTGGATGCCACCAGTAGTTAGCAGATGGGCCTGTCATCTTCCATGTGTTAGTTACCTATATGTGTGTAACAAATTCCTCCAACTTTTAGCATAGTAAACAAGAAAACATAATTCACTCATTTTCTGTGGGTCAGGCATTTGGGAAGTGCCCAGTTGAGCAAAAGTGACCCAAAATGTTAGTAGAATAGGAGAAGCCAAACTGACCTTATATGTCATTTAGACCAACCTTCTTATTTGATAGGGAAATGTATGCAGAGAGTTTGAATGATTACCTGTGCTGGTGCAGCTATTTTCAGAGGTGTTTGGAGCACAGGGCTCTGTTCCTCACATCTGCTGTTGGGTGATGTGAGTGTGATGTCAGTGCTATAATGTTTGTGTGGAGGTATGAGGTCATGAGAACTAACATGCATAGTCAGTCATTTGGGTGTTAGTTTGTGGGAAACCTGGCCGATTCAGTTTGGTTGTGTAACTTCTGTCTGTGAAGGTCAGTGAAATGAACACAATGATTAAAAACACTTTTTTCCATTCCTGAGTTTTAACAAACTTACTGTAGTGGGGGTACATTGTGACTTTTGCCAAAGTTCTTATAATATGCCATAGTTGAATTCATCCCTCCACATTCTCCTTTATTCTCTCTCACCGTATTCCTGGAATAGTTTCATCACGTCTCGTTTTTCCATTTTCATACATGAGTATATAATATTTATACCATATCCTACACCCTTTCCTTATATCCTCACCCCTCCCACAAGTAACAACTCCCTATACAGGACCTATTTTCCATTTCTGTTACCAAAAATCCCTTTTTGTGTTTATTTTGTTTTAGTGTGGGGAGCAGAACTGGGGCTTGAACTCAGGGACTCTACCTTGAGGCAGTTCACCAGCCGTTTTTTTGTGATAGGTGTTTCTGAGACAGGGTCTTGCAAACTATTTGCCCAAGCTGTGTTTGAACCAAGATCTTCCTTATCTCTCCCTTCTGAGTCACAGGGACTGCGGGTGTGAGCCACTGGTGACCCGCACGTTTTTGTTTGTTTAATTAAGATAGCTATTCGGGATGTTTCATTGTGACATTTGCTCATACATATATAGCTCTATGCATATATATATATGTACACGTTATAACACAAATTGGGTCATTCCCTCTATTTTTTGCTTTTCTACTTTATTCTCCTTCTTATGGTAGTTTCAAAAGTTTTTAAAATTCTGCATTCCTCTACAGAAAGTACAACAACCATATTGACCTGGTTAACCTCCTCCTTTTACCCTCTCTCTCTCATAAATGAGCTCCCCTTAGACCTGTTGTTCATACTACTGCTTGTATGTGTGTCAGGTCTCTAGTGCATGTGTGAGAAAAAACATGTGGCCTTTGGTTTCCCCAACCTGACTAATTTAACTTAAGGTGATGTTCTCTAGTTCCATCCATTTACCTGCAAACAACAAAATTTCATGCATATTTAAGGCTGAATAAAATTCCATTGTGTGTAAATGCCACAGTTTTGGATCCATGTATCAGTTGTGAGGCATCTTGGCTGTTTACATATGTTAGCTGTTGTGAGTAATGCTGCAGTAAACATGGATGTGCAGGTGTCTGTCTTGTTACCTGGCTTGCATTCATTCAGGTATATCCCTATGAATGATAATGCTGGATCACACAGCAATTCTACTTTGAGTTTCGAGAAGCCTCCATATTGTTTTCCACAGTTGTTGTACTAATTTGCATTCCCACTAACTGCATATGAGGGTTCCTTTTTTTTAGACATCCTTGAAAACATTAGTTGTTTGTATTCTTGATAGCCATTACAATGGGAGTGGTTTGGAATCTTGGTATGGTTTTCATTTTTGTTTTCTTTCTGACGAGCGATGGTGAGCATTTCTTTATGTAGTTGTAGGTCCTTTGGACTTCTGCCTTGGAACAAGCTCTGTTAAGTTCATTTGTGTATTTCTTCATTGGGTCACTGATTTTTACGGGAATTTAGTTTTTGAGTATATTCTCGGTATTAATTTCAGTCAGATGTATACCTGGCAAAGATTTCCCCATTCTGGAGCCTTGGTTTCTGCTTCTATTCCTCACCACGTCATCTCAAGGTGTGGTTCTAGTGGACTGGCAAGGGAGGAAAAGGTTCCATGGAGGCACAGCACAGACACCTGTTGATCTGATATAAATTCTTCTCTGGTCTGCAGAGTACATCAAAGCACAGGCAGTGAAGGTTGGAAGGAATTCACCTCATTCACCGGTGTTTCCAGGTGTTCATAAGTATGGGTTCTGCTGAAAGGTACTTTTTTTTGATGAAAGCCCAGAAATTGACTTCCACAAAGTAGTTAATATTCATGGGTCACATTCATTGTGTGGGTGTGTTTGTGTGTGGGGCCGCATGTGTGGTTGAAAATAGTTCCTGGATCATTGTCCGTGGATGCTGTGTTCCTAATAATGCCAGTCAGGAATGCTCCTTCGGAAGGCAGTAATTTTCGGTTTTTCTCTGTGTTGTTACTCCCTAGGTAAACTGTAATCAATTCACTGAGGAGGAAAGATTCAGGGATCCTTGAATATGTGCAGGGTATGTGAGGCTATCGTGATGCATATATGTATGTGCCTCGTTACCCTGCTAGAAGTGATTTGAGTTCAAGTGATGGCTTTGGACACTGACTCTCGATTAGCCTTTAGTTGTTCCTTGGCATAATGGTGGTAGTATGTCTTCCTTCCAAGGACAATGTTGGAACTGATGTCACTTCTTGGGTTTTTCTAAGTTTGATCCTTCCTAAAGTGCTTAAAGTGTCGCCTCAGTAGGGTAACGCCAGGATTTCAGCCTTTGCAGATAACATTCGACTTGCGTTGAATAGAGGCCAGGTTCCTGGGTGTCTGTGTCTACCTTTCTGTGTGCCTTTCTTGTGTGTATGTGTCTGTCTTTGTCTGTGTGCTTAATATTTCTCATTTGTTCATGTATTAATTTCTTTGCTATTTGTCATAAATTCTCATATTACCAATTGTTTCACACTCTTTGAGTGTATCCGCTGCTTAGGCATGCAGAAGTGTCTTTGAATCAAAATCTATCATTAACGTTGAGGAAATAGACGGAACGAACAAGGCTGGGTGATGTTCTATGACTTCTGGTCTTGCACAAAGTTGTAATTAACTCCATAGAATGTAAGAAATTCACATACAAGATAAATATTAGTATGTCACTCATTCTCTGTGTGTGAGTGTGTGTGGGATGTTTGTTGTTTAGTTTCCCAACACTGGTTGGTAGAATATAGGTTCCTTCCCCAAGTCACTTGAGGAACAGCCTTGTGTGGCACTGACTTTATGTCTTGGGTTCCATGAATGAAAGGTGAACTGTGATGTCCCTCAGAGAACCATTGCAGATTTGAATGTCCTTCCTGAGAGTTTCATGTTTATTCCATAGGTTGTGGTGTTCCTGAAATCTGCCATTCTTCCGAGAGGTGGTAAGCATTTCAGTCACTAGAGAACCCTAAGCATTCCTTGGCTATAGCGTGTGTGTGCCTGTGTACTTCTCAGATCAAAGTGAAGTAATTTCTGTGTCGTTAGGAAGTGAATTCTTGTGGTGACCTTGAGGCTCTTGGCAGCCAGTGTGTGCTTTTGCGTGTTTTGTTCAAGTGAGGAACACTGTAGGCTGGAAGACAGCCCCAGGCCCTCACTCTGTGATATTTTGGGTCAGTTAAGGGAATACCCTCCCAGATGATGGGAGATGTAGTTCTGAGAAGGAAGTTGCCTCATCCAAGGTTCAGGGAGTTTTCCTGGCTTATTTACCTTCAAAGGGCTTGAGGTGTTTGTGTACTCACCAGGTGAAAGCCTTCCTGTCCTCCAAAGTGTGGGGTCCAGATTGGGAGTAGTTTGGAAGAAGTCAGAAATGTCATGCCAGTTGAACCTTGAATGATCTGAGGAGGGAACGTGGAGGAGAAAAGCAATTCCCAGATCACAAGTTCTTGCCAGGAAACTGCCACACAAATGGCTGGAGACTGAAGGGAGAGGGGCCATAGAGGCAGTGCTTACGTGGTCTGACCAATCAGGACAGACTTGGTTGTGATGTCACAGTGGGATCCCAGCCACTGCAACATACACATTCCCGAGGCAGCTCCTGCCTGGCCTCTTGCTATGGTAGCGCAGCCAGCCAAGCATGGAGAAGCTGGAGGTAGGTGCCACTGTCTCGTGTGGAAGACTTCTCTTTTATTTGGGTCCTCGATATACGGGGCACACGTGGCCTGAGCACACGGGTGACCTGAGCATCCTAGGATCGGGTGATACCATTCCTCAGTAGAGATCTTCATAAACTTTTTTGGTTTTGGTGGAACTGTTGGGACTGGTAATACTGGCGTTGAAACTCAATGCTTTACACTTGCAAAGCAGTTGCTCTACCCTTTTAGCAACACCTCCTGTCAAACTTCCATAAATCTTTAGATTAAAGAAGTACAGTGAACCCCGAAAAGAATAAACAGAGCCAAACCATCCAACACCAATCACTATATTGTTTAGAAATGGATCGGTATGTGATAAAAAACCCATAGTAATGTACCTGAAATTTGGGCTGCTTGCCCGTGACATATACCTGCATTTCTCTCACCTCAGCAGGTAGAAACAGGAGGATCGCAGTTCAAAGCCAGCTCTTGCAAATATTTTCCACAAGCCTCTGTTGAAAATACTCAACGCACAGAAGGTGTGCTGGAGTGGTATGGTTTTTCTTTTTTTAAATATTGTTTATTGAGTACTGTTGTACTGGGTATATGTTGTTACATTTACAAAAGTTTTTTACACTATGTCATAGTTAAAATCATCCCTTCCATCATTTTCCTTTATTATCTCCCTCCCTATTCCTGGAATAGTTTCACAGGTCTCATGTTTCCATTTTCATACATGAGTACACAATATTTCCATCCTATTCACCCTCACAACCATTTACTAATAATCCTCCCTGCTCCCAATGTAACTTACCGCGAGACAAGACCAGGTTTACTTTCTTGTGTTGTGTTTTTTATTAGTTTATATGTTTGTGTTTGGTGGGACTGGGTCTGTTTTCTTCTTTTGAAAAAAAATGATATTTTTTTGTTTAAGATAGGTCTATAGGGAGTTTCACTGTGACATTTCCATGTACATACGTCTTATGATACTAATTGTTTCATCCCTTCCTGTTGTCCTTTTTACTTTATTCCCCTTCCATTTTTGATGGATAGAAAATACATCAACCGACCGTATTCACATTCTTAACTTCGTTCTTTGAAATGTTCTCCCTCCCATTAGGGACTCCCCGTCAGATTGAGTTGTTTTTCATAGCACTCTTTGTATATTTATTGGGCCTATATTCTACATCTGAGAGAAAACATGCAGTGTTTGGTTTCAGAACCTGGCTAATTTCACTTAAGATAATCTCCATTGCCATCCATTTCTCTGCAAAGGATAAAATCTCATTCTTTATTGTGGCTGAATCAAATTCCATTGAAAATTCTTGTTTTTCTAATTTACAGATAAAAAGAAAGTTATGCAGTGACACAGATTATCAGGAAATTACCACATGGTTTCTGTTCCACTGGAATTTCAGATTCCACAAACTCAGGTGAGTTAAGGAGCATGTTTGATCAGAGATCTTTCTCTGTGAGATAAACAACTCCCAGACCCCGCTTCTAGCAGTGACTGAGTTGAGGACGAGTTCATGAGCACTGGGTCCCTTAGCATGTATGTATCATTGAAGCATTTTTTGTCAGCACCCCAGCAAATGCACTGGTAGGATTTTTGCAGAGGCCAGAGATGCTTTATTGCAGGGCAGATGTCAAGATGCCCCTGGGCTTTCAGTGTAAGCCCCTGAGTTTATGGAGGCCTCTTGGATGCCACCAGTAGTTAGCAGATGGGCCTGTCATCTTCCATGTGTTAGTTACCTATATGTGTGTAACAAATTCCTCCAACTTTTAGCATAGTAAACAAGAAAACATAATTCACTCATTTTCTGTGGGTCAGGCATTTGGGAAGTGCCCAGTTGAGCAAAAGTGACCCAAAATGTTAGTAGAATAGGAGAAGCCAAACTGACCTTATATGTCATTTAGACCAACCTTCTTATTTGATAGGGAAATGTATGCAGAGAGTTTGAATGATTACCTGTGCTGGTGCAGCTATTTTCAGAGGTGTTTGGAGCACAGGGCTCTGTTCCTCACATCTGCTGTTGGGTGATGTGAGTGTGATGTCAGTGCTATAATGTTTGTGTGGAGGTATGAGGTCATGAGAACTAACATGCATAGTCAGTCATTTGGGTGTTAGTTTGTGGGAAACCTGGCCGATTCAGTTTGGTTGTGTAACTTCTGTCTGTGAAGGTCAGTGAAATGAACACAATGATTAAAAACACTTTTTTCCATTCCTGAGTTTTAACAAACTTACTGTAGTGGGGGTACATTGTGACTTTTGCCAAAGTTCTTATAATATGCCATAGTTGAATTCATCCCTCCACATTCTCCTTTATTCTCTCTCACCGTATTCCTGGAATAGTTTCATCACGTCTCGTTTTTCCATTTTCATACATGAGTATATAATATTTATACCATATCCTACACCCTTTCCTTATATCCTCACCCCTCCCACAAGTAACAACTCCCTATACAGGACCTATTTTCCATTTCTGTTACCAAAAATCCCTTTTTGTGTTTATTTTGTTTTAGTGTGGGGAGCAGAACTGGGGCTTGAACTCAGGGACTCTACCTTGAGGCAGTTCACCAGCCGTTTTTTTGTGATAGGTGTTTCTGAGACAGGGTCTTGCAAACTATTTGCCCAAGCTGTGTTTGAACCAAGATCTTCCTTATCTCTCCCTTCTGAGTCACAGGGACTGCGGGTGTGAGCCACTGGTGACCCGCACGTTTTTGTTTGTTTAATTAAGATAGCTATTCGGGATGTTTCATTGTGACATTTGCTCATACATATATAGCTCTATGCATATATATATATGTACACGTTATAACACAAATTGGGTCATTCCCTCTATTTTTTGCTTTTCTACTTTATTCTCCTTCTTATGGTAGTTTCAAAAGTTTTTAAAATTCTGCATTCCTCTACAGAAAGTACAACAACCATATTGACCTGGTTAACCTCCTCCTTTTACCCTCTCTCTCTCATAAATGAGCTCCCCTTAGACCTGTTGTTCATACTACTGCTTGTATGTGTGTCAGGTCTCTAGTGCATGTGTGAGAAAAAACATGTGGCCTTTGGTTTCCCCAACCTGACTAATTTAACTTAAGGTGATGTTCTCTAGTTCCATCCATTTACCTGCAAACAACAAAATTTCATGCATATTTAAGGCTGAATAAAATTCCATTGTGTGTAAATGCCACAGTTTTGGATCCATGTATCAGTTGTGAGGCATCTTGGCTGTTTACATATGTTAGCTGTTGTGAGTAATGCTGCAGTAAACATGGATGTGCAGGTGTCTGTCTTGTTACCTGGCTTGCATTCATTCAGGTATATCCCTATGAATGATAATGCTGGATCACACAGCAATTCTACTTTGAGTTTCGAGAAGCCTCCATATTGTTTTCCACAGTTGTTGTACTAATTTGCATTCCCACTAACTGCATATGAGGGTTCCTCTTTTTTAGACATCCTTGAAAACATTAGTTGTTTGTATTCTTGATAGCCATTACAATGGGAGTGGTTTGGAATCTTGGTATGGTTTTCATTTTTGTTTTCTTTCTGACGAGCGATGGTGAGCATTTCTTTATGTAGTTGTAGGTCCTTTGGACTTCTGCCTTGGAACAAGCTCTGTTAAGTTCATTTGTGTATTTCTTCATTGGGTCACTGATTTTTACGGGAATTTAGTTTTTGAGTATATTCTCGGTATTAATTTCAGTCAGATGTATACCTGGCAAAGATTTCCCCATTCTGGAGCCTTGGTTTCTGCTTCTATTCCTCACCACGTCATCTCAAGGTGTGGTTCTAGTGGACTGGCAAGGGAGGAAAAGGTTCCATGGAGGCACAGCACAGACACCTGTTGATCTGATATAAATTCTTCTCTGGTCTGCAGAGTACATCAAAGCACAGGCAGTGAAGGTTGGAAGGAATTCACCTCATTCACCGGTGTTTCCAGGTGTTCATAAGTATGGGTTCTGCTGAAAGGTACTTTTTTTTGATGAAAGCCCAGAAATTGACTTCCACAAAGTAGTTAATATTCATGGGTCACATTCATTGTGTGGGTGTGTTTGTGTGTGGGGCCGCATGTGTGGTTGAAAATAGTTCCTGGATCATTGTCCGTGGATGCTGTGTTCCTAATAATGCCAGTCAGGAATGCTCCTTCGGAAGGCAGTAATTTTGGGTTTTTCTCTGTGTTGTTACTCCCTAGGTAAACTGTAATCAATTCACTGAGGAGGAAAGATTCAGGGATCCTTGAATATGTGCAGGGTATGTGAGGCTATCGTGATGCATATATGTATGTGCCTCGTTACCCTGCTAGAAGTGATTTGAGTTCAAGTGATGGCTTTGGACACTGACTCTCGATTAGCCTTTAGTTGTTCCTTGGCATAATGGTGGTAGTATGTCTTCCTTCCAAGGACAATGTTGGAACTGATGTCACTTCTTGGGTTTTTCTAAGTTTGATCCTTCCTAAAGTGCTTAAAGTGTCGCCTCAGTAGGGTAACGCCAGGATTTCAGCCTTTGCAGATAACATTCGACTTGCGTTGAATAGAGGCCAGGTTCCTGGGTGTCTGTGTCTACCTTTCTGTGTGCCTTTCTTGTGTGTATGTGTCTGTCTTTGTCTGTGTGCTTAATATTTCTCATTTGTTCATGTATTAATTTCTTTGCTATTTGTCATAAATTCTCATATTACCAATTGTTTCACACTCTTTGAGTGTATCCGCTGCTTAGGCATGCAGAAGTGTCTTTGAATCAAAATCTATCATTAACGTTGAGGAAATAGACGGAACGAACAAGGCTGGGTGATGTTCTATGACTTCTGGTCTTGCACAAAGTTGTAATTAACTCCATAGAATGTAAGAAATTCACATACAAGATAAATATTAGTATGTCACTCATTCTCTGTGTGTGAGTGTGTGTGGGATGTTTGTTGTTTAGTTTCCCAACACTGGTTGGTAGAATATAGGTTCCTTCCCCAAGTCACTTGAGGAACAGCCTTGTGTGGCACTGACTTTATGTCTTGGGTTCCATGAATGAAAGGTGAACTGTGATGTCCCTCAGAGAACCATTGCAGATTTGAATGTCCTTCCTGAGAGTTTCATGTTTATTCCATAGGTTGTGGTGTTCCTGAAATCTGCCATTCTTCCGAGAGGTGGTAAGCATTTCAGTCACTAGAGAACCCTAAGCATTCCTTGGCTATAGCGTGTGTGTGCCTGTGTACTTCTCAGATCAAAGTGAAGTAATTTCTGTGTCGTTAGGAAGTGAATTCTTGTGGTGACCTTGAGGCTCTTGGCAGCCAGTGTGTGCTTTTGCGTGTTTTGTTCAAGTGAGGAACACTGTAGGCTGGAAGACAGCCCCAGGCCCTCACTCTGTGATATTTTGGGTCAGTTAAGGGAATACCCTCCCAGATGATGGGAGATGTAGTTCTGAGAAGGAAGTTGCCTCATCCAAGGTTCAGGGAGTTTTCCTGGCTTATTTACCTTCAAAGGGCTTGAGGTGTTTGTGTACTCACCAGGTGAAAGCCTTCCTGTCCTCCAAAGTGTGGGGTCCAGATTGGGAGTAGTTTGGAAGAAGTCAGAA